>NC_056630.2:55751265-56351265 GCF_002870075.4 Lactuca sativa
GCGTGGATTCAGGAGTTGGGAGTTTGGAAACTTCCCAACAAAAGCTTCTTGTATCCAGATTAGTAGACGGTTGGTTTGGGAACCAAGCCGAAGAGTTCCTTGACGAAGCGCTAAGTATATCAAGGATATAAGATGTCAAGAATGATGCAGTATTCAAAGACTAAGGGCTGTTTTTGGGAAACCAGTTTGAGGAATCACTAGCGGGACTAGAGATAGTCAGGATGTCCTCGGGATAGTAATAGTAGTGTTGTAAGTCTGCGGGGGTAGCCGTAGCATTCACTAGCAGTCAGATAGTAGTAGTAGTGTTGTAAGTCTGCGGGGGTAGCCGTAGCATTCACTAGCAGTCAGATAGTAGTAGTAGTGTTGTAAGTCTGCGGGGGTAGCCATAGCATTCACTAGCAGTCAGATAGTAGTAGTAGTGTTGTAAGTCTGCGGGGGTAGCCGTAGCATTCACTAGCAGCCAGATAGTAGTAGAGAGTTGTAAGTCCGCTAACGTAGTCGCAGCCTTTATCAGATTGGTAGGTAGCATGAGCGCGTGTTGGACGCGGGAAAGCAGTAATACCCACCAGTTCGGGTGCAACGGTGAGGATATGGGAATCCACGGGTTAGCTTTCGGATTTCCCAAATGGTTCAGTTATAGCTAAGTCAACAATTTTGGCTATAGATCGTCACATCAGTTATGAGATCAGAGTAGCAATGGACCATTGGGGTTCGGGTATGTTAAGGGCTACCGTCAGTCTGGGAGCCATCATGTTGTTAGTCGTGGAATTGATGATGTCAGGATGTGACGTATGGACCCGATCGGTTGGATCGGAAGATTGTTAGAGCCGCAGTGACAGGATAACTAGTGGAAACTAGTCCCAGAGGAAGATTTCGTTTAGAAGTCGTGGAAGCGACTAAGTGAGGAGTCCTTTGACTCCACAGTTGGGTTGGAGTTCAGTGTTTCAGTCAGTTCAGTGTTTCAGGCAACTCAGTGTTTCAGTCAGATCAGTGTTTCAGGCAGCTCAGTGTTTCAGCCAGTTCAGTGTTTCAGGCAGCTCAGTGTTTCAGTCAGTTTAGTGTTTCAGGTAGCTCAGTGTTTCAGTCAGTTCAGTGTTTCAGGCCGTTCAACGTTTCAGTCGGTTCAGCATTTCAGGCAGTTTAGAGTTTCAGGCATGTTCAGTATTGCAGGCAGTTCAGTGTTTGGAAAGTTTCAGAATTTTGGACAGTATTAGTATTTGTGTTGGAATGCAAGTGCTGAAGGTATAGTTGGTTGATTTGGAAATGGCAAGTCCCTCTCAGCAGGATCAGTCGAGCCTTCTGCCAAGTATAAGTGATCTGTAAGGATAGCTAGGCAGGTAGCTTTTCTTTCAGCATGGAAGGCTCGAGTTACTAGGAGTTGAGTAATCAGATGGGATATAAGCAAGCTGGTTCCAGCAGCTTCGTTTCAGTAGTGACCGGCACTATGAGTTGCTGGAGTGATGGACAAAAGGGTGTTAGTTTTTCCAGATAGAAAGTTGGAGGCAATTCGCAGGACAGTTGGCCATAGCAAACTTCGAGGACGAAGTTTAGTTTAAGTGGGGGAGAGTTGTAACACCCGAGATCAGAAAGGTCAAGAAAGGAAAGGAAAAACCCTAGGTTGAAGAAGGTTGACTCGTCGAGTCCAGGGAGGAACTCGGCGAGTCGGAGCGGGATCCGGGTGTAAAGCAATTAACCGACTCGGCGAGTCGGCAAGTGACTCGGCGAGTCAGGGCTGGGTTTGGAAACCCTAAATTCGGGACTTGCTACCCTATTTAAGCATCTTATTCTCTTTCCTAGGGCTCAGTTGCGGCCCTATAGTCCAGAACCAGAAACCCTAAGCCTCCATTGTTGCTCATTCAAGCTTTCTTGCCTTTTTGGGTGATTTGAAGGAAGAAGGAAGAAGACACACATTGGGGATTCAAGAATTGGCAGTAGATTCAGAGTTTGTGAGGTCTTCCAGAGCATTTGAAGGTAATGAGTCGTTACCTTCCCTCTTTTGCATATAGATCAACCTTTATCATGGAACTTGGGGCTTTTAGGACAAGTTCATGAACCATTTCGAGTTAAAAGCCCATATCTGAAGTTGCTACTTCAGATCTATGTGTATCTTGGCCTAGAGAATCATAAAGCATCAGTCTATGGGATGATTGTTGAGCCCCTTTGTCTCAAACCCTAGTTTATAGTGATTTGATCCTAGATCTCGTTAGCTACACGTAAAGTTTGCCACTTTACGTATGGAATAGGCTTTAGAAGAGTGGATCTACAGTTTGGAGCCCATGCATAACTCAAAAGTCCTCTGCATGTATGTAGATCTGAATGGACTCGGCGAGTCCTTCGAGTGGACTCGGCGAGTAGCTTGAAGATGAGGAGGAACTCGACGAGTGGGATGAACAGCTCGTCGAGTCGGATGAAGTTAAGCATGAACTCGGCGAGTTGGAAGAACAACTCGACGAGTTGGTTGAAGATTGCCTTGGACTCGGCGATTCTATTAGTGGACTCGGCGAGTCAGGTCGCGAAACCCCAAACCCTTCGAGTTGAGACTCGAATCAGTGAGTCGGGTGGTGACTCAGCGAGTTGGACAGGACAGGACTTGGAACTAGTTGGACTCGGCAAGTCATAGACTGACTCGGCGAGTCGAGTCGCGAATAGAAAGACCCTGAGCATATGAACTCGGCGAGTCATTAGGAGGACTCAGCGAGTAGGGTTGACCTGGAAGGTTGACTTTGACCAGGATTTTGACCTTGACAAGAGTTGACCTAGTTGACCTTTGGAGGTCAGTTGGACTAAGTGTTTTATGGATATTGATAGCTCGGAGAGCTAGAAGAGCAGTGGTTCAGGAGATTGTCGAGTAGCAGCCAGAGGTTTATCAGCAAAGCTCAGCAGTTCAGGTGAGTTTCCCTTCAGTAGGAGCGGGTCTAAGGCCACAATGCCGGCCCGTTCAGCTAGCAGTAGTTTTCGGACTACGGTCTGATGTAGGGGATGAAGGTCCCAGTCAACTTCGGACTTCAGTCCGATGTAGTAGTTAGTATGTTTGATGCCTTCGTGGCTCAAACAGGGTTTATGTGTTTATGCTAGTTGATATGTTTATGCTATGTTCAGCCAGCTTCGGACTTCGGTCCGATGTAGGGGACAAGGTCCCAGCCAGCTTCGGACTTCGGTCCGATGTAGGGGACAAGGTCCCAGTCAGCTTCGGACTTCGGTCCGATGTCAGCTTCGGACTTCGGTCCGATGTAGGGGACAAGTTCCCAGTCAGCTTCGGACTTCGGTCCAATGTAGGGGACAAGGTCCCAGTCAGCTTCGGACTTCGGTCCGATGTAGGGGGCAAGGCCCAAGTTAGTCCGGACTTCGGTCCGATGCAGTGGGCAAGGCCCAGTATGTGCTTTATATGTTATTGTGTGGTATGTGGTAAATTGGGGGAGCTCACTAAGCTTCGTGCTTACGGTTTTCACTTTTGGTTTCAGGTACTCGGTTTTCAAAAGAGGAGCTCGGGAAGATTGCAGAGCACACACCATAGTCAGTTAGCCTGGGGACGTTTGACTCTGATAATGAGATTATGTTTTGAATTAATACTCTAAAAATTATGTTATGACTTATGATACAGTTTTGTAAATATGGTTTTAGTAATGTTTTAAAAGAAATTTTTAGTCGTGATTTTTGGGTCGTTACATATATATATATATATATATATATATATATATATATATATATATATACACACACACACACACACACACACACACACTACATAACCAATAAATTTTGGCCCCCTTAGCGACTTGGGCCCTGGGCGGTGCCCGAGTTGTCCACAGTTAGGTTCGAGCCTGCCTAAAAAGGTAATTTAGTATTTATTTTGTACACATTTAGTCCTTATTATTTTTTGGGTAAAATTGAGTTCGTGAACTTATTGTATTTGTACACCTTGAGTCCTTATGACCAACTATTTCTAGGTTAAGTTCTTAATTTGAACACATCTAGTCTTTAACGCTTTTTTTGTTTTTTTTCGCAAAAATAAGTCGTCGTTTTTAAAAATAAGTACTTATGATGGGTTTCTTCTGGTTTTGCTCACGTGTATTAATGATGTGTTCTCATATGTGGCTCGTATGAGCAGTGAAATCATATGTTATGTGACAACCCAAAAAAATTTCCGTCACGATAACCCTTTCCCGTCAGCGAAACCCGTCTATCTTTCAATTTTTCCGCTAACATTTTGGGTTAGGTCATTTAATTTGAGACTTTTATAATAACCTCGTGAGTGTCCAAATGCATTAGTAACGCATGAAAACACCTAAAATTATTAATTGGAAAACTTTTAGTTTCGACCGCGTCAGTTTACGGTAACTTAATCGGGTACGACTAAAAGCCCCGTTTAACGTCAGTATCGGATTGAATTCCACCGTGTCTCAAACTTAATCCATATTTAAAGTTCAAAGAACCTCATTTGAAACTTTTTCAACCTCTCTCTACTCTCTCTCTCTACAATTCCAAGCTTTTGATCCAAAATCACCCCATTCCAAGCTCCAAATCGGTAAGATAACTATCCTAGCTCATAGATTAACATCTTTAGCCTTCAAATTCGTGTTTAAATTATGAAATAGGACCATAAACATGTGTTTACGGCCCTGGAACACCCTTGGGCCGCAAACTCACCTAGATGGGGTTTTTGAGCCTCAAAACCCTTCCAAACCACATTTGGAGCTTAGATATGACTTAGGGGCTTACAATACTGGACTTGGAACACCAAAAACTCATCATTTAAGGGGTAAACATGTGTTTACATCCCAAGATCATGCTTGGGCCGTAAACCCCTTTTCATAGGCCGTAAACACCTTTCAAGGTGTTAAGATGCCCCTTAAACACCTCGTAAGTCTTGGAATAAAGTCTAGAACCATCCAACAATGTGTTAGGGACCTTAAACATGTAAGAAACCACCCCCTAAGGAGTTCACGATCGTAAACCCCCCAAGGATGGGTTCCTGGGCCGTAAACTCCTATAAATGAGTCAATTGGTGCCCTAATTTCCTTCCATGGCTTGTACTTTGGACTAGAAACTCTTGTAATTGACCTAGGACCACCAAAACACATTAAGACATGGTACATAAGAGTTTACGGCCGTAAAATCCTAGTTTACTGTAGTAAACTCCTCAAATGGTCCTTACGATGTTCACATTACCTTCCAATGCCTTAAAACCAAGCCTAACATTACCCCACAATAGTTGTAAGACCATTAGGCACCCAAGAACACCCCCACCATGAGTTTACGGCCGTAAACGCATGGGGAGTTGGTCATTTGGGCCGAAAACTCCATTAGGAGTTTACTCTTGAAGAGCAAACTCCATATTCAAGCCATACACACCCTTAGATGCTACCCGGGTCACTCCTAACACTTGAAATAAAGTGTTTTCGTGCCTCGGAGTGTATATTCTATTCTAAATAGTATTTCAAGGTCTAATTAGATACAATTATGTATATCTTCATATTACATAGGAACCTCGCGCGTTTTCAAGCCCCGAACTGACGTTTAGCATCCAAACCGACACATTCCTCGATTGGTGAGTTCATACCCCTACTCATTTTTCCGTGTTTTTTAATTGTTTTCAGGGGGGAATACAAGAAAAAGTACAAGGAAATCTTGTACTCAAACTTATTATTTCAGTTCAAATGTTCATATTTTGTATGCTTTTAATATCGAAAACCATATTAACCAACAATTTGACTTGCAGAGTTAGCTTTCATACTAATTGCAAATTTCTTTATAAAATGTTATAATCTATGTTTCATTTTATAATTTTACGAAAGATTAATGCTAATCATAAATTAAGGTTACTACTAATAAAATACGCCTCCGGATAGTACCAGAACTTCGAAAGTAAAGCTAGGGCACGCCTTTAGATGGCACCAAGACTTCGGAGATACAACTAGTGTACGCCTTGACTGTCACCAGAGTTTCGGAAATAATTCGAAAGTATGCCTTTGGATATCGACAGAGTTTCGAAAACATACGCCTTTGGATGTTGACAGAGCTTCAGAAATACGTCTAAAACACGCCTTTAGATGTCACCAGAACTTCGAATATACAACTAGTGTACGTCTCTAAGTGTCTCCAAAGATTCAAAATTTCGAATAAGTATAGTAGATATTCAACATTCGTGTATAGGATAACCAGGCTTTAGAATACTTATCTAATACTATAAGTATGATAGATACTAATACATTGCATTCCGAACAAAGAAACGAACCACGACTTTTAGGAAAATAAGGGTTTTTCCTGGGATAACAAACTGTTCATAACCAAACTATAGAATAAACGAATAACCAAACTTACATATAAGAAAATATGGGATTTTCTTGGATTACGAACTGTTCCTAACTTGATTGTGTAATAAACAGATAACCAAACTTCACTTAACTGTGTAACAAGCGGATAACTAAACTTGCTTATAAGAAAATATGGGATTTTCTTGGATAACGACTTTTTCAGAAAAACCAAAGGAAACTTGTTCTTTTACGAAAATAAACCGCTTATGAACTCACCAGCTTTATGCTGATTTTCAAACTGCTTGTGTTCTCAGGTCTACATTAGACAGGTACACAACGATCTTTTGGAGAAGACGGAGCGTATAGAAGACTCGTCTTAACTTTTGTTCATATGATATATATATATATATATATATATATATATATATATATGTATGTATGTATAACTCTTGTAACACTTTGTTTTCAGACAATGTAAATATTTCTATGTAATGTAATGGTTGTGTTTACTACGCTTACTATGTATATTGGTTGCGATACTACATGACGTCCTCCGCCTCGGAACGTTTTCGCCATTGGTTTTGGGGTGTGACAGATTGGTATCAGAGCCCTTGTTTATAGTGAACTAGTATACCAAACCTTACATGGTATAAGACTATAAACACTAAGGAGCCGAAGTGCTCTGAACTAAAAGTATACTTTAAAATATAAGTATTTTCAAAAGTATACAAGTATACCTAACCGCTAGGAACCGTAACTACGAGTAGAACAAAACATAAGTAATTGGGTGTTGTGTGATGCGGTTAAACCTGAGCAGTTATGTAGTCGTGTCTAGGGTCAATATAGCCTGATCAACTATATTCATTCGAGACACGGCCAACATGTGCTTGGAAGTGACTGTGGTGTGCAACATGCCTAAAACTTACCTAATATCCAAACAATGATTCATCGACACAACGAAACATAAAATACTATGGGAGTATTTTAGCCGAAGCCGAGTACATTGTAGAAACTCATTCCGAGTGCCGCTACTCATTCCTTCCTTAGCAATAGTTTATCTGCTTTGATAACTTTTCCTGTTTTATCGCTTACTAGATCTTTATATCTGTCATAAAGAGATATCTCTTGTTCCATATCTCTTGATTCAAATTAGAGGACTTACGATCCTCTCTTTCCTGGCTATTATAGATCAAGATGCATCCAAGGAAAAGACCCAGCTCAAAGAACAACAATCCTGCTCCGCCACCACCTCCCCCTCCATTTGATCTCGTCATGTTTCAAGCAGCTGTCAATGCTGCTATGGCTGCTACCATATCACAAATGAACCTCGGTGGTTCAGGTGGGCAAGGAGGTGATACTCAGCCCCAAAACCAGGAAGGTAGCTAGGGACACCGGAAGGAGTGTTCCTACAAGGACTTTATGAACGCGAAATCCACGTCCTTCGATGGCACAGGAGGTGTCATTGCCCTAACTCGGTGGTTAGAGAAAATCGAATCTATCTTCAAAATTTGTGCCTGTTCAGAATCCGACAAGGTAAAATTCGCCGCCTGCACGTTCACCGATAAAGCTTTGACTTGGTGGAACGGCCGAGTCAAATCCTTAACCCTACCTGTAGCCAATGCTATGGGTTGGGAAGTCATGAAGGAGTTTCTACTTGCGGAGTACTGCCCTCGGGGCGAAATGCAGAAGCTGGAGCATGAACTCTGGAACCTGAAGATGAAAGGTTCCGATATCGCCGCTTACACTTAGAGGTTTGACAACTTGGCGCTTCTTTGTCCGGGAATGGTTACTCCGGAAAGCAAAAAGATTGAGAGGTTCGTATGGGGGTTGACCCGGCCAACCAAGGGTAATGTATTAGCTGCAAAACCAGACACACACGACAGCGCCAAATGCCTAGCGCAAATCCTGATCGACCATAGTGATGACCTAGAGGAAGCAGCCACCACTCCTGAGCCGACAGAGAGAAGTGGTGAGAAAAGAAATTTTTGGAAGAAGAAGAAGAGTCAATCTTCACAGGAGTCCTCGAAGAAGCAGCAAACAGTGGCAGTCCATGCTGCTACTACCCCTGCTGTTGTTTTTGTCATCGGTTCCTCAGCTCAAGCACCTACCACTGGATATGCTGGTCTTTTTCCGTGGTGCAACAGGTGCAGTTACCACCATCGTATCCCCGGTCCCTGTCGTGAAAAGTTTTGTAAAAACTGTGGCCAGGATGGTCACCTAGCACGAAGCTGCAGAACACCGACCCAATCAACCAATCAAGCTTCCGGATAAGAAGCAGCCACGTCACCCTCGCCTCGTGTCCAAAGCTGCCGCGTCACCGAGTTGTGGCCAAATCCGAGACCGACACGTGCCTTCTCCATGTCAGCTTCTGATAGGCCCGAAGCCGAGGTCCAATAGAAGACCGATGCGCCTCGCATCGGTGGTCCTTCCGAGCCTCGCTGGCCTTCGCTACTTCCGATGCATGTTCGCTTCTCAATCTCTCGCATCCGAGCCACGTCTCCCCTCCGTGTTCGAGCCTCGCAGCCTGTTGCGAGATTTGCCGACTAGAATTAGAAAATTAGCATTTTTCACCCCTCTCTCCATATATTGACTATTTTGACTTTTCTCAAAGCCCTGATATCATTTTTAAAGCCCGAAATACGTCCCGAAGTGCCCGAAGACCCGAAAATTTTTATCTTTTCGGTTTTGAAGCTCCAACCCTCGCAAAGCCCGGTTTCTCAATAAAACTCCCGGTTTGATCAGAAACGATCATTTTAGGGAACGAATTGCTGCCAGATTATCATCAAATCAAGTGAGTGTATAGTCACTTTCTTCTTGCACATAGATATGAAGTATTTTCTATAAAATACGTGCTATGTGTAATTATATTGATTGTTTATTTGAGATGACTGTTGAATAAATGTTTTATACAAGTTATAAACTGTATATGTATTTTTATCTACAAATATGTTGGGTAAAACATGGGTAGATGAAATAGTTGATGTGTGTTAAAATGATGAGAGGCCTCGATGTTGTTGTTGTTCCAGTCATCTAGCGGAGTATGGATGACGACGACGGACCCTTCTAGACAGTCTAGTGGAACGCTAGCAGGCTCGCAACCTGTAGGTGTTTGTGGGCTTGATGTTCACCGGTGTACTCCATCCCCCTTATGGTTGCCTTACGGACATATATGGCTGAGGAATCCCCTTAGCAGTAAAGTCCATCCCGATAATAAAATCCTTAGACTAGGTCCCTTGTATAGGTGTTTAGGGACGTAAAGTGAGGATAACGGGAATGAGTAATCAGGGTTATTGTTGGTTTGATAAAATTAATAAATTTATTGTTGATCGATGAAATTAATAAATTTATTATTATTTGTGGGTTGAAAACCCTATATGCTCATCAGGCTCCCAAGCCTGACCCACTCAACTTTTTGTTTTACAGGTGGTGGACCCAGAACATAATTTGGATGATGATGAGGGATTTTTGGATTATAGGCCAATAGTTGTAAATAATTGTTGTAAGGCTTATAATGTATTGTTTATGCTTTTGATCTATATCGAACATGACATCCCGAGTCTTTTTAATGAAATACATTTCTACGGAAATGCTTTGATAAATCTTTATCATATTTTTATTTTTGGAACAAATTCCGCAACACTTTTATGTAAAATATTACTCTGATTTTCAAACAAGCATAAACAAAATCGGTCTTTTCTGGCCGTGAAATTGGGGATGTCACAGTTTGTCGTTACTCAAACTTGAATCTTAAGGACAACATAAAATACTAAATGGTAATCGTTTATAGATTTATCTTGCATTTTATTTCATTAGAGTATGTGGTATTGCCTGTGATTGATTTATAAAGATTTTTTTTGGGAAAGTAGCACAAAAATCATTAAGTTTACACTAAAATTCTAACTTGATATTGCGGTTTTTTTTGTCTCAAATTTGACATTGTGTTTTCTAATTTGTTACAATTCTGACTACTTGACCGGTTAAACCGATTGCCTACGGACTTGACATGATGGCGTGTCATTTTTGTTGACGTAACATACTAGCATGACATGCTGATATGTCAGAATTGATTTTTTTCACACAAAACACTAGTTTTTATTTTTTTCAATTTTGACACTAAGTTTAATTTTTTTTTTTGTTTTTTTTTTAAATTTTGACACTCCATTTTTTCTTCCAAATCGAATATCATTTTTTCCATTTTGTTAAATATTGTCCGTTTTCCGTTTGAAACCGTATAATTTTTTTTTTCATTTGAAAACCACATTTTTGTATAAATGCAATGTTTTTTTTCAACATTCAAATTATAATGTTATGTATAAATATGTTTTAGTTATATTATAACCAAGGTTGTAAAACTCGTTACTCGATACCTGTTCGGATGATTACCGAGTAGCGAGTACTCGGGGAGTACTCGGATTCGGTAATTCATGTTGAAATATTTTTAGAGAAATTATATATGTCAAAATCATAAGTTAAAATCAAAATTTGATTGAAATATATAACGAAATTAGATACATATGAATACACGAAAACAGAAAAACACATAATGAATACACACACACACACACACACACACACACATATATATATATATATATATATATATATATATATATATATATATATATATGTAGTAATAGTCACATGTGTGTGTTAAATAATAAATCATTAAGTATATTATATATATTAATCACTGAGTTGACCGGGTTTTACAACACCGCTTAGTTCAGTAAGGGGCAGATCGGGGAGTACTCGAGATTCTGCAACTCGCCTCGGTAAGAGGCCGAGTAGCGAGTACTCGGATGAGTAATCGGACAACTTGACGAGTTTTACAGCATTGATTATAACCGTATTTTATATTAAATACGCAACTTTAAATTAATAAGTTTGGAGATGTGGAGTGCACAATTAGATAAACAAATTTGATCATTATATATAGTCATGATTTTTTGGTTTTTGCAGATATAATTCTTCTTCATTTAATATTACAATAGTGCATTACGGTTATAATATAATTAATACATATTTATATACAACATAATGGTTTAAATGTAAAAACCTTATATTTATACAAAATGTGGTTTTTAAATGAAAAAAATGTGTATATATATATATATATATATATATATATATATATATATATATATACACACACACAGCAAGGAATAAATTTTTTTCAACTTTTAGAAAATATTTTTTATCAAAAAAAAAAACTAAAAATGCAGAAATTCATAACTTTTTATCATTTTTTCGATGATATCAAATTCAATTTTTTTTTCATCAAATTCACAATGTGAATATTTGAAAATTCACAATGTGAATATTTGAAAATTCACAATGTGAATCCGGATTCACACGGTGAATCCGAAAAATATTTTTCACATTCACAATGTTAATATATGAAGATATTTTTATATTTTTTTCCGATAAAGAATAAGCTCTAGAATTTGAAAAAAAAAATTGGTTCCTTGAAGAACCAATAATTATGGTTCTCTATTGAACTTTTTCTTTATATATATATATATATATATATATATATATATATATATATATATATATATATATATATATATATATATATATATATATATATATATATATATATATATATATATATATATATATCCACACACACAATTTCAAATGAAACAAAAAAATAGTGTTTAATTTGGAACAAAAAATAAAGTGTCACATCATCAAAACTAAACAAAATTGAAAAAATAATATTTGATTTGAAACAGAAAAACTGAATGTCAAAATTTTTAAAAAAATTAAAAAAAAAAACTAATGTCAAAATTGAAAAAAAATTTGAAAATTTAGTGTATTTTGTAACATTTTCTTTTTTTTCAATTTTGACATGTTGGCATGTCAGGTCATTAAAACTAACATGTCATAATATCATATCAATAGGCAACCGGTTTGACCGATTAAGTGGTCAAAATCGTAACAAATTAGATAACACAATGTCAAATTTGACATAAAAAAACGTAATGTCAAAATTAAAATTTTGAGGTAAACTTAATGATTTTTTTGTTATTTTCCTTTTTTTTCACAATGTAATATAAGGCACTCGCATATGATCAAGTTAATCGAGAAACGAAATGCGAACAACCAAATCACCATCGATGTAGGGTTTGTACGAGAAAATATGCTATGTATATATTATGTGTCAGCATAATTAAATGTTGGGTTTTTGGACTTGTTTTTTTAGTTGGGTTAATTCTAGATAATATATATATATATATATATATATATATATATATATATATATATATATATATATAGGAATGCGTTCTATGGAAAACAAATAATTAGGGCAACATCTACTGGAACCAATAATCAAATGACACGTGTCTATTTTTTTCTTCACAAGTAATGTATTGTGGAAGTGATATATTGTCATGTTTTCATTGGTTTAAATATGTGTTGCCCTAATTATTTATTTTCCATATATATATATATATATATATATATATATATATATATATATATATATATATATATATATATATATATATATATATATATATATATATATATATAGAGAGAGAGAGAGAGAGAGAGAGAGAGAGAGAGACTTTATTTACGTTTTTTTCTGTAATTCAATTTTTAGTCAGTAATAAAACCTTAACTGTTTTTTGTAGATCGTTATTAGTGTTCTAAAGAAATACGATAACATCCAAATAACTATCGATGTAGGGTGTCTACAAGTAAATATGCCAAGTATTATGCATATCTTCACCAAGGATTCTTCACAATGATTGAAGAAAAGAAAATTTGAAAGATTATTTACATGTAAATATTTACACCATGAATACACGTTTGTCATGATTATAACTTTGATACATAAATTAGTATTTGTAATGATTTATGATTGAATGTTCATGTTGTGCTTCATAATGAGTAGTCAGCTCCTCGATTTCAAGAATTTCAACTCTACGATTCATCTTTTTCCTTAATTTTATAGCAACATCTGATGGTTTAAACCTCCCGCAAATGCTAACCCTGTTTTGTTGTTTTTCTATCAAGTGTTTCTCTATTTCTTTGAAAAATAAAAGAAGAAAAATGTTAGTACATTTGTTATCTTTCTTTTTATGATAATTAATATTGTTGTTTTAAGTTTAAACCTCATGCATATTCTCTCCATGTTAAGAAACTACAATTAATATCTTCTATTTGGGTTGTCCAAAAAAGGCAATGTTTCCTTTTAGTTTGTATTTGTTTGTGTATGTTTTCTTAAAACTGTATGGTCCCAAACAAAATTAATTAAAAAAATTTAGTTGTATTTGTTTGTGTATGTTTTCTTAAAACATAACACAAAAGATGATCACTTAAACATATTTTGTTGAGGACACGACTTGATTTTCTTTAGGTTGATTTTTTTTTATAAATATAATACAAATAAAAGAAACGAACAACATTTTTTTTAAATTTATATATGTGATTGTTGTGTTATGATTTCGTTTAATAAAACTATGTATACACATTATTAATCATAAAAAAAACTTGTAAAAATATATTTTAAAAGTTAATTTCACCAAAATAAATATTGTCATGGTTAACAAACAAATCTTTACCTTTCATGTTTAAGATGTTTCTCCTCATTTTTCTGCAACAAGAGTTGCAGTCAAGGTTGATCCTCATCACCATGCAACATACCTATGGAATTTCTCACACAACCAAAAAAATGACAATGATTTACCAACAAAATAAATAATAAAATGTTATTTAGTCACAAAAACAATTCATTGCTCAATGTCATAAATAAATAAATAAGTAAATAACAATTTGATGCTTGCCTGTCCTTCCATGACTTATTGAGATTTTTTTTTTGCTACGAGTAATATCAATGACGTGAATACAATAAAAATATATGGTAAACAAATTGTTTATATTATGTATGTTGGGGTTGTTTTTGCATAGATATGGAAATCATGATGTTTTTAAGGTTGAATACTGAATGAATGAGGATGGAAAACTTGATGAAAAGAAAGATGAGTAGGTTAAGTCACCTTTCTCAACAATTTAGGGGTTACTTTTGGACTACTTGATGTCATGTTAGGGAAAGCATATTAAGTTTCTTTGCTAAATCATTATGTGGAATAATAACTAATAAGCTTTGTCATAAGGATTGACATGGTTTAATTTTATGCAAATTCCAAGTGGGGTATTTAATATTTATATTTACGTTACATGTTATTTTGAAATGGTTTAAGAGGATATATCTTTAGTTGTGCATAACATATGAATATATTGGGTTGTTAGAATTTCAAAATACCAAAGTTTCTCTTTTTTCCAAATACCTGTTTCTCAATTCATATGAATATAGTTATGTGTTTGATTAAGTTTTCAATTCAAAATATTTTAATCACTCAATAACCATTAGAATAATTGATTCATGCAAATTCTTTCAAACCAAAAAACTTGATTTCTAACAACTCCAACCAATTACTCCATTGAAAGGAGCATAATCCAAACCAGAGAAAAAAAAACCAGTTTCTCAATCCTAAGCACTAGACAAAATACCATATCAATTTTCTTTGTTGTGAAAAGACTTTATTAACCCTGTTCAAAAACCACCTCAAAGAATATCCGAAAATGACAAAAAAGAAAAAAGAAAAATGGAGCTACAACATGTGCTAGAAACCGAATAATAACGCCACCTCTGCAAACCAAGTTTCTTAGCTGCAAGATCATATCATGTAATTGTTGTTGTTGTTAAGGATAAAAAGTTGGAACAACATTTTACATTGTCAAGATGTCTGGTTCTTGAACAATCTTTGCAAATGTTTTAAGGAAAGCAGCCAAATCTGCTCCATATACAATTCTGTGATCAGCAGTAACATTTACCTGAAAAAGATTATAATAATCATAATAACATCATGAATTTCTTAAAAAACGAATTTAATAAAGATTCCAAAAAACATTATTTAATATACAAAAAATAAAACTCACCATCATTTGATTTTTCACACTGAAATATCCATCTTTATCAGCAACAGCAGTAGGCTTTGAAGCTCCAACAGCCATAATAGCACCCTGCAACAAATCAAACATTTCAAAATTTCAATATGACCTAAATAATATAAAACTTACACAGATAAAGATTTCATAAATTGACTAAAATCAAGCTTTTTTTTTTTAACACATACCTGTCCAGGAGGAAGAATAGCATCAAATCGATCCACTCCAAACATGCCTAAGTTTGAAAGTGTAAAAGTCCCTGCAATCAAAATGGCATATGTCAATAAATACTATTTCATCCATAAAATCTTGAAAAGAAAGAAGATATAATTACAATGAGAAACTTATATGGTTTGGTGGTTTACCTGAGTTGTATTCATGGGGCTGAAGTTGTTTGGATCTTGCTTTCTCCACAAGCTCCTTCCATTTTTGGGATAACAGATAAAGATCCAACTACAAGAAAGCAAAAAGAATGAAGGATTTCTGTCTATATTTGCTAGGAATAAAAAGACTTAAGATCCAATGCATACCTTGTCAGCATCTTGGAGAACAGGGGTGATTAAACCACCATTGATAGCCACAGCTACTGCAATATTGATGCTGTTGTTATAAGTAAAACTCTTTCCATCTTTGCAACTTGCATTGACCACAGGATGCTGAACAAGGGCCATGGCAGCAGCCTTTGCTAGCAAAGCAGTCATGGTAACACCCTTGGGCTTAACCTGAAGATCCATCCACCAACAAACAAGTTAAATTTAGGAATATTATAGGTCAAATGTTCAATCGAACTGTGAGAGTATATGATTAGTATGAGTATGATCAGATTTCAGTAAGAGATAGGTAAACATGAATTTGACCTTCTCATATAGAGCATCAAGAGCATCAGTGATAATCGGGTAACCAACACGGAATGTTGGCACAGACAAGCTCTCAATCATGTTCTTTGACACAGCAGCTTGCATTGTGGTAAATGGAACGATTGTAGCCCCGGGAATTTCAGCAAATGTTGGTGATGACTTAGCCGGAGCAGCAGGAGGAGGAGCAGAAGGAGCGGTGGCGGTTGCAGTGGCAGGCGAGGATTTCGCAGGTTTGATTCCGGCAGCAGCTTCAACATCCGCCGGAGTAATCCTCCCAAATGGCCCAGTCCCAATTACCTTGTTTATATCGACCTTATGCTGTTTCGCCAGCTTCTTCGCAAATGGTGTCGAAACAATCTTCCTCGATCCATCCGCCGCAACAGGAGCCGCAGCTGGTGTAGAAGGAGCAGCAACCGGAGCCGGAGGAGGCGGAGGAGGAGAAGGAGCGGAAGCAGCAGGAATCGACGGAGCAGAACTACCAGCACTAGCGGCTTTCGCCTTAGCTTCTTCAATTTCCGCTTCAGTCTCCGCTAACAAACCGATCGGAGCGCCAACTGGAGCCGACTCACCCTCAGGAACAACAATAGCGGCAAGAATTCCATCATAGAAGGTTTCAACATCCATATCAGCTTTATCAGATTCAACAACGACAACAGACTCACCTTTGGAGAGAACATCCCCTTCGGACTTGATCCATGAGACGATCTTGCCCTCAGTCATGGTGGAGCTGAGTGCAGGCATGAAGATCTCTCTGATTTTAGCACGAACGGTGTAATTCCTTGTGCGGCGAGTGAATGTAACGGCGGGTGAGGAGGTAAAGCGCCATTGGGTGTTGGCTGCGGAGATGGATGAAGAGAAAGAGAGTGATGGGGAAGCCCTAGCTTGCAGAAGTGAAGAAGACATTGTAGAGAGGGATATGGGGAGGATGGATTTGAGGGTGAAATGAGAAAATCGGGGAGAGAGATATAGGAATGGAAAGAGAATGAGGCGGAGAAGACGAGGATATGAGGAAGAGGGAACACTGTAAACATCGCCCAAACATTGGCCATGTCATCCGAGTTCGTTGGTCTACTCTACTCCCACAACTAAACACATTTCTTCTAAATTTGCTATTTGTTTCCTTCACTTAAAAAAACTATAACTATACCTTAAACATTGTTTTAAAAATCAAATACTCCGTATTTTACTTAGTATTGTTTTTCACTTTATAAAATTGTAACCATATGATCGGATTATGGTGGAAAGATAATGTGACTTTGGGACTTTGATATGTTATAACCGTTATTGATACGTTAACAATAAGTCTATATGCAGTTGTTATAGCCGAAATAAAAAAATCTCTTAATTTTAAAGGTAAAATTTAAAGACTTGGCTTTACATAAGATATTGATGTAGTTATGAACATTATTACAAGTTTGACAAACATGTGTTGTTCTTATGTGGATGTGGTAAAATTATTTTAATCCTAATACTAATGCCAACTATAGACCAAGAGAATCCCATTAAATCAACAATGAACTCTCCGTAGACAACTCTCTGTAGACAGAAAAACGACTATCATTATATGACCACCGATATACGAATAAAGAAAATTTGTAAAAAGAGCAAACAAGGTGAAAGTAAGTCATACTATGCAGTAGACATATACATGATACTTTGGAAAGAAGTGTACGAATATGAGAACCTGCAAATGGAGAAAATACAGAGGGTATTGGATAGAGAGTAGTAAAACGATACATGGATAAGCATAAACTAACATAAGAGCATAAATCTTTTCCAACAATAAATATAAAAAAAAACATAGACATACATAGTGGCGAACTATCCATCAACCCTAATGTTACACATCCACACCACCTTATATGAGGTCATGTATTATGTAAGAGCAAATTTCTCCATGTCAAACCTCATACTATCCATCAACTTCTTTCGAGGATGTCCTTTCTTTCTCTTACCATCAATCATCATTGACTATACCCTTTTATTGTTGTTGATTATAGCCTCCTTATGATAGGTTAACTAGAAAAATAACATTTAAAAAAAAAAACAAATAGAAGAATTTGCATGTAGCAACATCATTATGATTTTGAGACGAATTAATGAAGTTGTAGTTTACAATATGATGCTCGATATGAAGCTGAATGGACAAATTTTATAGATATTGTATTGGATTCTTGAAGTGGCATGAGATATCAATTTTGTAGAAAATATTTTAGAGTTTACACTTTTAGACACTAAGAACCATATCACTATATCACAGAAAGGGTTAAAGGATTATTGTACAACCCTTTGATTTTACATATGATCATATGATTATAGTTTCCATCTTGTTTAAATCGTCTCACTGGAATTCTGATAAATTTTTTGTTTGTATAATCATAAAAGTATCACGATATTACAATCAAAATCTCGATCTAAATAACAGTGATGTTAAAGAATACTTAATGACAAACTATGAATAATGCAATTATATTTTTGGTTGTTTTGTGGTTTAATTAACCAATTTTTTTTTTTTTTGATATTTTTTAGAACGGCGGGTTAGTATATGTTTGTAATAGAACTCATGACCTCCGTGTTATTAAGTTCTTGTTAGATAATTTGTTAGCCAGTTAAGCTAGTCCTAACTTGTATTTTTTTTTTCTTTAAATTAACCATTTTACTTCATATGTTAGCTTCCACCGATTTCATTGTTGAATGTTAATGTGACATTTAATTAAGTGATATGCAATTTATGTGGCAATTTGGTTGACACATAGACAATTACTAATTCAACTGTAAAGGAATGTAGGTTTCTTTCTTGAAATCGGTCTAGAACAAAGAATCAAACAAATTAAATGCCTTCTTTTGCTTCCATATACAAATTTGGAGTAAATGTCCACCAATTAAATGACATTTATGTACACGGATCTAGATCTCAAGCTAAGTGTTGGACTTCTTAGACCGTTTTACATTTAAAACTGTGGTAGAAAATATGTTAGAAAATATATTAGGTGCCATAACTATCAAGTAAATTGTTACATATTGTACATTTGAAATATAAAAGTTGATTTTGGAACCAAGTTTGTTATCCTTAAAAGAATTGCAACTATTTGAAATGGATCGATCTCCCATGAACCCAATTATTGGCGAGAAATGCAACTATTTTTAGGAATTCAAAATGTTCTCCGCAAAAAGGTTATGGATGATATTTAGGTTTTGCTTTTTTAACTAAATTAAGTATAGGGATAGATGGTCTAGTTTAGATTGATCTGTTTGATGTTGCCCTCCTCATATGACTTGTAATTTGTAGACGTCTAGCATCTTGTTAGTTTGTTTTTCTAATAAATTTTATTGAGTTTCCAAAAAAAACCAATTAGAAAATTAATTAGAGAAATACAAAGTGTAAACTAACAAATGAAATACATATAACGGCTAAGGTTTCATATTATTATCAAAGAGAAGTACAAATACAATGAAAAGGAAAGACATAATATATAGACAAGCTAATTAGGGTTTCCTAGCGAAAAGGCCCAATCATAAAACCAAATAAAAAATAAAGCCCAAAATATTATTAGGTTAACATCCCCCTTCAAACTCACAATGCAACAACAATAAGCATTGAGAGTTTGTCAGACAGAAAATGGAATCGAGAAGCAGTCAACGGCTTCGTAAGAATATTAGCAATCTGCAAAGAGGAAGGAACATAAGGAAGGGAGATAGTGCCCTTCTGGAGATGATGACGTGTGAAATGACAGTCAATCTCAATGTGCTTTGTGCGCTCATGAAACACTGAATTCTTGGCAATCATTATCGCACTCTCGTTATCACAATACAAAGGGGTAAACTGAGAGATGTGAACGCCCATATCTGCAAGAAGCCATCTCAACCAAACAATCTCACAAGTGGCGATAGCCATGGCTCGATACTCAGATTCTGTAGAAGTTCGAGAAACAACATCTTGTTTCTTTCTTTTCCATGATATCAATGAATCTCCAAGAAAAACACAATACCCAGTAGTGGACTTACGATCATAAATATCACTATCCCAATTTGCATCACTATAGGCACGCAAATCAAGAGAGGATGAAGAAGGAAACATAAGAGTACGGAACTGAGTACCACGTAAATATCTCAAAATACGAAGAACAGCTCCCCAATGAACAGTAGTAGGAGCAGTGACAAACTGGCTAACCACATGAACTGCATGAGCAATATCCGGTCTAGTGACAGTCAGGTAAACCAAACTCCCAACAATGGTACGATAAATACTTGGATCTGATAATGGGACACCATCAGTTGGAGAGTACTTTGCATTACTCTCTATAGGCGTATCAACTGTTCGATTATCCGTGAGTCGTGCACGTTCAAACAAATCTGAAATATACTTCGTTTGAGATAAAAGATAACCCTTTGGAGATTGAGCAACTTCAATCACCAAGAAATAACGAAGTAATCCCAAGTCTTTCATAGCAAAACGGTGAGCCAAATCACGCTTTAAAGACTCTATACCATCATGATCATCACCAGTAATAATCATGTCATCGACATACAAGGAAAGAATAATCCGCCCTGCATTCGTACATCGAATAAATAGAGCCGAATCATGGTTACTTGGTTGAAAACCAAGAGAAGTAATCACCGTAGAAAATTTCTCAAACCAAGCACGAGGGGCTTGTTTGAGGCCATATAGAGCCTTCCGAAGTCGACAAACTTCACCTGGTCGGTGAGCAATACCAGGGGGAGGAGACATGTATACTTCTTCATGAAGATCGCCATTCAAGAAAGAATTCTTGACATCCATTTGATAAATCTTCCATTGACAAATGGAAGAAACTGCAATCAAGGTGCGAACAGTCGTCATTTTTGCAACAGGAGCAAACGTCTCCTCATAATCCATACCATACTTTTGCGCGTACCCTTTCGCAACAAGTCTGGCTTTATAACGCTCAACGGATCCATCAGACTTTGTTTTGATTTTATAAACCCAACGACAACCAATCGTGTGTTTTCCAGGTGGAAGCGGAACCATATCCCATGTATGAGTCTGATAAAGAGCTGCAAGTTCCTCAGCCATAGCGGTCTGCCAAAGGGGATCAAAAATGGCCTCTTTATAGGATGTTGGCTCAGAGAGACGATGTACATTAGCAATAAAAGAGGCAAAAGCCGGTGAGTAAGAGGAATAGACAAAGTCAAGAAGCTTTGTGGACTTCTTATTACGATAAGGTCTCGATGGAGGGGGTCTTGATGATTTGTAGGTAGAGGATCAACGATAGGTGCTGGATCAGCCACATGTGGTGGATCAGCAACAAGTGGTGGATCAGTGACATGTGGTGGATCATCAATGTCAATGCTAAACGGATCAATAGTACAGAGCTCCTCTTGGGTTGCATCATGTGACTGAACAGGAATGCTATTGAATGGAATATGCTCCAAAAAGGTGACATTGCGAGATACATACAGTTTCTGATTTGAAGGATCATAGCACTGATAACCTTTCTGACCAATACCATATCCCAGAAAAACACAAAGAGCTGATTTTGAAGACAACTTATCTCTCTCTACATGAGGCTTCAAGACAAAACATGTACACCCAAACACTCGTAATGAAGAATAATCTGGGAGTTGTCCAAACAACATTTCATAAGGAGACTTCCCCGAAGTGTACGCAGTAGGAATGCGATTAATAACATAAGTAGCAGTATGAACAGCTTCTCCCCAAAACATATTGGGAACTTGAGCAGAGAGTAGTAAGAATCTAGCAGTTTCTAGGAGATGTCGATGTTTTCTTTCTGCAACACCATTCTGCTGAGGAGTGTCTGTACAAGATGATTGATGTATAGTGCCATCAGATGCCAATAATTGTTTAAAATCATTGGAGGTAAATTCTCCTCCCAGATCACACCGAAAACATTTTATGACAGCAGAGTGTTAAGTCTTGACAATAGCTCTGAATTCACTATATATGGTGAAAAAGTCAGACCTGCGCTTCATAAAATAAACCCACGTATAACGAGTGTAATCATCAATGAATGAAACATAATAGTTAGCTCCTGACTTGGAGGTTATCGGAGAGGGACCCCACACATCAGAATGCACAATATCAAAGGGAGCAACAGAACGAGTGACACTTTTATTAAACGGTAAAGTAGAAAATTTTCCCAGTTTACAAACACAACAATCAGAAATATCATCAAATTTCAAAGAGCCTAACACACCAGTGGAAACCAAAAACTATAAACGAGACGCTGAAACATGTCCCAAACGAGAATGCCGAAGATAAAAAGGAGACGATGAAGGATTTAAACGAAAAGACGACAAATCGACACTAGATGCAGCAACATCAGCAACATGTAGCTGCTCCAAGACATAAAGCTCCCCAAGTCTACGGACTATCCCAATCACCCTCCGAGACCGAATGTCCTGTACACAGCAGGATGAATCAGAAAAGAAGACCCAACAACCAGATTTACACAACTGACTGACCGATGCAAGATTCAAAGCAAGTGTAGGAATGTAATACACATCTGTTAAAGATATATAAGGAGTGACAATAGAACCAACACCCTCTACTGACATGGGTGTAGCACTAGCAGACATAACAGAGACAGGTGTACGAGAAGATAATGAAGCAAAAGATGAAAAATGTGGTGACATGTGATGAGATGCACCAGAATCCAATATCCACAAGGATGAAGGAATACCTGACGTGTTGGATGAAGACAGACCTGAATGAGACATGGAAGCTGACATGGCAGTTGGATTGGTAGCTAAGAACTGTCTGAACTGCTCAACAATCTGTGGATCCAAGGCTGATGGTGGTGTGAAATCTGTTTCATTCTCAACTGAAGGTGTAGCACCAGCGTACTGTGCTGGCCTAAAAGATGAAAAGGAGGGACGTAACTGTCCAGAAGACTTGTTCTGCTGTGAAGACTGAGAGTATGCTGGTGATCTTGTTTGTTGTTGCTGTTGATTTCCCTTGCTTGTCAGTAAAGGACAATTTGCCTTCCAATGGTTTTTCTTCTTACAGAAAGCACACTCATCAAATGCAACTCTGGGACGATTTTGGTTTGAAGATTGGGGTCGTTGTGAAACATCAAAGATAGCAGGAGTGGCTATCTTGGGAGCTTTGTCACCATGGGACTTGATACGAGTTTCTTCAGCAATCAACTTGTGAACAACCGAATCAACAGTGGGAAGAGGTGTACGATGCAAGATTGATCCACGCAGACCTTCAAAATCTGAACGTAATGCCATCAAGAACTGAACCAAACGTTGCTCTTCCCTTCTATCAATATAAGGCTTAAAAGCCTTCAACACATCAGGTTCTGTAAGAGCTAACTGATCCCACAAATCCGACATAGCTGCATAAAATTCCTGAACACTAAGATTGTTCTGTTGGAGGGCTCGAATATCAAACTCTAACTGATACTGCTTTGCAAAGTTAGACTGAGTATATAACCTAGCCAAGTGATCCCAAACCTCCTTTGCCGTGTCATACTTCGCCAACTGAGTACCAATAGACTGGATGACAGAATTATTAATCCAGGTAATGATCTGGGAGTTATCAGTCTCCCATGAATCCAGTAAGGTTTCATAATTAGCGGCCTTCTCGTCCCCACATAGTCTTGCCCTGCAAGAAATTTTTCATAACATAACTCCAATAGGCATAGTTTTTCCATCAAGTTGAATACTAATGGACTGAAGAGAATCATCTCTTGGGGCCATATTTCAATATCAGTCAAATAGTAAATACGAGTAGTAGCAAAAAATGATCAAGATCTCGAAATCAACAAAGCTAGACGAAAACGAAACCCTCAAAACTGACAAACGAACAAATCAAACCAAACCAAATACAGAAACGAGCAAAAAAGGCATACCCCAAAATTACAAATGGTGACAATGAACAGTACACGTAAACAGTGTCGATGAACAGTAACCCCGATGAACAGTAACTCCGATGAACAGTGTCGATGAACAGTAATCGCCCCTCGATGAACAGTACTCGCCCCCTAAAAAAAACGAAAAACTACAGATAATCAACCGAGCTCTGATACCATGTAAACTAACAAATGAAATACATATAACGGCTAGGGTTTCATATTATTATCAAAGAGAAGTACAAATACTAGGGGTGAGCGCGGTGCGGTTCGGTGCGGTTATTAGCCAAAACCTCATCACTAACCGCAAATGCGGTTAATCCATTTTCAAAACCGCATGGTGCGGTTATTTTTGCGGTGCGGTTAGACAGTTATTTTTGCAGTGCGGTTTTGTTTTTCTGTGTTGCGGTTATTAACCGCATGGATTTGGTGCGGTTATATTTTATGGTTTTTAACCACAGTTTAGAGCTCAAACGATTTTAAAAGTTCAAACATATTACTTGTAATAATAATAAAAAAAACCATAAGGTATAAGACAAATAACTTAAATCACAAACAACTAATATCTTAAAAACGTCAAATCAATAGTAATTAACAATAAATATCTTAAAATTGTCTAATTTCATCATTTTTCTAAGTTAAACATAAGAAAAAACCAGCATTTTTGTCTCCTAATATTTTATCCATCTTTTATTCATGAAACTTGTCTTATTTTTAATATTTAATATATTAATAATTAATAAAAAAATTGTATATAATATATGCGGTGCGGTGCGGTTTTTTTGGGGTTTTTGAAAACTAATAACCGCACCGCACCGCAAATTTGCGGTTTTTGAAAAACAGAAAACCTCACCATCGGTTTTTATTGCAGTTGCGGTTTTTCGGTTGTGGCTTATGCAGTTTTTGCGGTTAATTTTAGTTGTGGTGCGGTTTCTGCTCACCGCTAACAAATACTATGAAAAGGAAAGACATAATATATAGACAAGCTAATTAGGGTTTCCTAGCGAAAAGGCCCAATCATAAAACCCAATACAAAATAAAGCCCAAAATATTATTAGGTTAACACAAAGTTTAAGATGGTCATGTTGCTTATGTTTACTTTAGTGTTTTTTTTATATTTCTTATTTTGAATTTACTTAAGATTTCATTATGTTGAAGGGACCGATTTTACTTAATCATTAATTAAATTTATTTAATTGTAGTTTTCCATCTTATTTTTGACATTTAAACTGTATTTGGGTTAGTGGCGGAGCCAGAATCAAAGCTAAGGGGTATCCCAAACCGATGAGTTTGATTTCTCGGTTTTCCAAACTTAGTTTCGGGTTTAAACCCAAACCCATCCAAAAGTTAACTTATTGAGAAACTTGTGTTGCTTATATAAGAGTTATGTTTCATGTTATGACCGATGTGAAACAATTTTAAAATTTTAAAAAACAAGTTGAAAAACTGATAAACATGAAAAGCTGATAAACTTATATAAGGTTCTCCAAATGTGAGTTCAGGTTGCGCGGGGTGCAATCTCTTGGCCACCTTGTCACCCAGAAGGGTATTCTAGTTGATCGGGCCAAGATAGAGGCCGTGATGCAGTGGGAGATTCCAAGGTCTCCATTTGAGATTCGGAGTCCGCTGGGTCTAGCGAGTTATTATCGGAGATTTATATGGGATTTCTACGAGATTACGGTTCCTTTGACCCGATTGACCGAGAAGTCGGTGACCTTTCGTTGGGGGCCTGAGCAGCAGGCAGCCTTCGAAACTCTCAGACAGCGGTTGTGCGAGGCACCGATTCTCACCCTACCAGAGGGTGTAGATGATTTCGTGGTTTACCGAGATGCTTTGATCGCGGGCATGGGTACGGTACTGATACAATGGGGTCACGTGATAACAGGTTTCGGGAACCAGATTTGAGTTCCGGTTAGGACTCAAGTTCAGTTGTGTGTTAGGTCGAGTGTGTGTTCGACTGGGTTGGAAAGTGTTGTAAGACTATGGGGGTAGCCGTAGCATTCACCAGGTTGGCAGATAGTGTTATAGTGTTGTAAGTCCGCGGGTGTAGCCGTAGCATTCACTAGCAGCTAGATAGTGATAGAGTGTTGTAAGTCTGCGGGTGTAGCCGTAACATTCACTAAGTTGGTAGATGGCATGAGCGTGTTGTTAGAACGCTAAAGGAACAGTAGTACCCACCAGTTCGGGTGTAGCAGTAAGGATAAGGAAATCCACGGATTGGATTTTGGAATTTCCCAGATAGATTAGATCTGGTTGAGCCAGTGATAGGACTGTAGGAGCGCCACTACAGTTATGGGATCAAGTAAGCAATGGACTGTACAAGATTGCGTGTGAGATAAGGCTACCATTGTTCAGGTAGCAATCACTTCCAGCCTTGGATTTGATGATGACAGGATTCGACGTATGGACCCGATCGGTTAGATCAGAAAGTAGTAGAGTCACACTAGCATGATAACTAGTGGCAACTAGTTCCAGAGAAGGATCGTTCAGAATTCGTGTGAGGCGACTAAGTGGGGGAGTCCTTTGGCTCCGCAGCCGGGTGGAAACCCGGTATTTCAGAGGATTGGAAAGCGAATTAAGACCCAGGAGGTCTTGGTAGCTTTTGGTAAGCAGCTATGTAGTAGTGTATTCTGCTTCAGGCGGTTCAGTGTTCGAGTAGTTTCAACGTTTGGGCAGTGATAGTATGTGTGTTTTAGTTGCATATGCGCACGGAATAGCTGGTTTATTGGGAGTGACAAGTCACCCACAGTGGGATTAGCTGAGCCTTAGCCGAGAATAAGTGATCTGCAGAGGTAATTGGGTTTGTCACCTAGGTTTATGGCAGGAACCACATGCTATCAGAAGTTGAGTAGTCAGTTGTGAGATAAACGGATTGGATTCAACGATAATGATTCTGTATGAGTGGTCTATCAGGGAATCAGACTATCTCAAGGCAGCTGATTTCAGACGAAGTGGATGTGATCTTGTGGTGAGGAATTCGTTCGCCTATGGATTTTAGGGCTTAAAGAGGATTGGTCACGGCTACCCTGGGAAGGATAGGGTGTGCCCAGGAACATGACTATGTTATTAGAGTGGCTTGGTATGTAAGGATTGGTAAGGAATGATTTCGAGGACAAAATCTAATTTAAGTGGGGGAGAGTTGTAAAGTCCCGTTTATTTATTAAATAAATAAATAAAATAATAAGTGAATAGAAGCCCTAAAATAAATAATTATATACCAAATGATGGTCTCGTAGAGCTAATTGTCACACTTTAAGAGATTAGGGATTAAAAGTGTAATTTTCAGACTCAGCTTATAATTATTTATGAAGACAGGGGCTGATGGGTAACAATTAGGACTCAATATGAAAGGAACTATGGAACTAAGGGATAAAATGTAAATTCTGGGTTATATTGTAAAGATTTATGGAATCGGGGGTTAAAAAGGTAAATCCTGGATTAGTTTTGAAAATATTTCCAAGGCGGAGCGCTGTTAAGTAAATATTGTACTTAAATTGTAAGGGATTATGATTATGAGGGTTTACATGGTAAATATCGGCCCTAATTTGAAAGAAATGAGGAAAGGAGGGACTAATGTTGTTAATAAGGATGGAAGTTTGTTAGGAGCGGGATATATGAACCCACATCCCCGATTGCCCTAACCCTAGTGAACGATGCAGCCGCTATTCTCTCTAACCATAACCTCCAGCCGCCACTCAAGTTCATTAGCCGCCGCCACCGGTTCCTCTTTTGTGTTCCGACTAGATAGAGCTCCGACCACCGCCGCCTGTTGCCTCGACATCGAGATGTCGTCACACCTTGCTGTCGGACGTCCTCCATTCTCCTCTTCTCCTTCTTCCGCCGTCATCGAATGTGGAAGTCACCCAGTCGCCACTACGCTGCCGAGCCGCTGCTGTAGTCGTTGCTGCTTGCGTAGTCGTCGATGAAGTCGGAGCCGACCACCACAGCCCTGTTGTCGGTGACACCATGAACGGCCAAGGTTGTTGCTGCTGCCACTCGTCGTGCGCCACCTGGCGGGAGACCGTCTCCAGATTTGTTGTGTGTTGGGTTGTTGGCCGGCAACTGAGAAGAACCACCATGGCGGCTAGCCATGGTGGCTGTCATTATTAGCACCGCTACGCCGTCCGTTTCTGCCGCCTCCTCGTGTCGCCACCGCAACCAAGAGGGTGGTTGGGTTCTTTTTGCAATTAGAGCTCGTGTAGGTGGTTGTATTCCCGCTATTGGTGTGCTCCCGGTCATGTGTGTGTGTTGTGTGTGGTTTATCTTGGCCGGGAATGGAAAAGAATGCCCACCATGGCCGCCAGCCATGGTGGCTGTCACCTTCTGCCACCACAGGCCACCATAAGGTGGTTGTGTGTGTTTATTTTGTTTAGTGTAGGTATTATTTTGAGCTTCAACATTGTAAATTGTAAGTTACAGCTTGTAATAATAAAAGAAATTGAAAACCACCACCTTCGGGTGGTGGCTGCCGCCACCGGCCGCCGTGTCGGGTGGCGGTGTGCTTCGATGGTGTTTGGACTCGTTTGGATGATTTGACAAGCGAATAAAACCCTAATAGGCCCAATGAAGCTTAATGGACTCTAATGGACCCAATAAAACCCTAATGGGCTTAATAATATTTTTAGTGGGCTTAATAGGCCCAATAAAGCCCTAATTGATCTAAAAGCCCAACAAATTAATTAATGGACTAGTATTGGGTTGGAAACCCTAATTAGGGTTTGGAAAACCCTAATGCCATGAAACCCTAATTTGGGGGAATTAATCGGGACACACAGAGATTATTTAATAACTTGAGATATTAAATAATAAACTTTGGCTAAGATTAATCTAAGCGATAATGGACTCAATGGATTAAGTCCTTAATGGGTTAAGTAGGAAACCTAACCCCAATTGTCATTTTATGTGAAACGCTAATCTCACTTGGGTTTATTGTGTGGCCTTTCTATTGGGCCTTGAGGGTTGGGTTATTAATGGGCCATCCAAAGTCAAGCCAATGGACTAGAATAATTTAATGGGCCTGGGGTAAGGCCCATGTAAGGGGCTTGGGCCTAATCTGGAAAATTGGGCCATAGATGGGCCTTAGTTTGGGCCTTAATGAGTATATGATGTTGGGCATTAGAATGAGACCATGTATAGGCCTAGGCCCAATTTGGAAAATTGGGCCATGTGTTGGGCTTTGATTCCTAGTTGATTTTGGGCCTACGGATTGGGCCTTGGGCTTGAATAAGCCAAGCTTGGGGTAATGTAATTATCCAAAGTAAGTGTTTATGGTTATGTAGTGGGACCCAGTTATTAATTGGGTGTTATTTTGGTGTTGACAGTTCGGGAATCTGTCAGCCAGCAGCTGGGGTCGAGTCTGCGGGACTTCAGCAGTGTGAGGCGAGTTACCTTCCAGTAGCGGTGGGTCTACGGCCACAATGTCGGCCCACCAGTAGGAGTTGTATGTTAGATGATTGTCTTTGTGATATCATCTAGGTTGCTACTACCTGATATGTTATATGCTGGCATGATATGTATATGTGATAGTAGTAGAGTTCGGTTGTTAGGACCAAAGGGTAGGTCAGACACCCCATATATGTCTGACAGTATGTGATGATATGTTTATATGCTGGCATGCTATGTTATGATATATGTGATAGTAGCAGTAGGGGGTGAAATAGTCCCCGGTAGTCGGGTGAAATAGACCGACGGGTACATCAAGCACCCCAGAATGGCTTGACCTGGGTAAGTCAGACACCCCAGAATTGTCTGACAATACATTATGGTATGTGGTATGATGGGGGAACTCACTAAGCTTCATGCTTACGGTTTTCAGTTTTGGTTTCAGGTACTTCGTGTTTAAAGGAAAGGAGCCGGCTTGATCGCAGCGCATCACACTATGGTTTTCCGCACATGAGATCTTTGGGATTACACTCTGATATTGTTTTATGATAACATGTTTGATTATTTCTACTTTGGTTTTGACATAACATGCTATTACAAATGTTTTATTACACTGTTGGTTTTATAATGACGTATTCAAAAATGAAATTTTTGGCCTGTATTTTTGGGATGTTACAAAGGGTATTTTGGTAATTATTGGTGTTTATTGGATTTGGTTATTTGGTAATGTTCAGTGGTGAAGTTCGTGCTGGTGGTCGGAGCAGCGTGATCTTATTTCTTCAAGTTGGCAGTTGCATGTGAGTTATCCTCACTATATCGACAGGGTCTAAGGCACCAAGGCCGACCCTTTATTAGATGGGAAGCTGGGTAGTTGTTGTTATGTTATTGCTTTGCTATGTCTGCATCCTGGTAATTAGGATGGTATATGTTAGGGACCTGGTTAAGGTCGGTATCCTAGTAATTAGGATGGTATATGTTAGGGACCTGGTTAAGGTCGGTATCCTGGTAGTTAGGATGGTATATGTTAGTGACCGGTTAGTTTGGTATCCTGGTGAGAATGTTGCTATGTTATGTGATCTGCTAGATCAGTTGATTAGTTATGAATTGCTATATGATTATATGTTTATGTGCACATGGTTGTTGGACTGGGGTTGGGTTGAGGCGGGTCCTGCTTTGTGCTGTAGGCCAACATACCCAGGGCGGACCGGTTAGACCGAAGGCCCGACGAGCGGTCCGGATAGGCTGAAGGCCCCAAGAGGGCGGACCAGACGTGCCGAGGCTCGAAGAGTGGACCAGATAGACTGAAGGCCCAGTGCGGGCGAACCAGTCACACTGTAGACTCGTAGGGAGAGTGGACCAGGTGGACTGAAGGCCCGGTGCGGGCGGACCAGCCACACTATAGACTCGATATGCATGGTTGTTCTGTTTATGATATGATATGATATGTGTATGGTATTTTGGGGGTAATTCACTAAGCTTTTGGGCTTACAGTTTCAGTGTATTGTTTCAAGTACTTTAGGAGATCGTGACATGGCGAAGGTGTGATCGTACCGCTCCTTAGTTTTATGTAGATGGTTCTGGGATACTCTGATAATAAATGCTCTGAAAACATTTTTATAATAATTTAATGAATATGGGTTGTTTTTGAAAAGTTTAAATTGGCTGTAAATTTTCACGGTGTTACAAGTTGGTATCAGAGCCTTGGTTTGAGTGAATTGGAGGGACATTCGTGTGAATCCAGTCTCAAATCAAGGAGGGATTTTCTAAATGGTTTTCAAAAGGTTTTTCGAAATAAGTAAAGGAGGACGCAGAGGGTACGATCAGCCGGAGCCAGTAAGTAGACCCCAAAATACCATACAAGTTGTTTGATTATGTGATATGTTAGAGCAGCATGCTAGTACTAGGCTAGGATCTTCAGGAATTGCATGATAGAATTGCCTGATTATATGATGCATGCTAGCCTAGGTTTTCCTTTGTATGAAATTGACATCATTATTTTAGTTATTTAGTGTATGCATCATGGTTATACATAATTAAGATCTTATAGCCTGAGAATGTTTGATTTGGCCTTATGTTCTATTCTTGTATGATTGGGAGCTTAGGGTAGGATTGGATATTCGAAAGTCTATAGGCTCCAACGTTATGTTTGACTAGCATACACTAGTGCTGCATGGTTGGTGGAAGTTTCATGGATGGGAGGGTTGCATGAGACCGGTGGGTCGGTTATGGGATAGTGGTGCTCCTTTAGGAGTGGGGATCGAGTGTTCATTACGTATATGTTATTATTAGGGTGTTGTGGTGATACTCGATACAAATATGGGTAGGTGTGAAGGTAGTACGGGCCCGTACTACTGAAAGCACAGGACCCATACGCGTATCAAGGAAGTCTCAACCCCTAGGGTTTTGTTGGGAGCTAGTTCTCGAGATCATTATGAGAAATGCCTAATATTCTTGTGGCGTATTTTCAATATGGTGATTACGAGACGTCTCAGGGAAGGATCCAGTTCAGGATCGGGATCAGGAGAGGGTGATCAGGGTGGATCAGTACCACATGAGGTCATTGGTTAGATGAGTACGAACGAGTTGGATGCCAGGATTCGTGAGATCCTGCATGATGAGATTGCTGCTATGTTCCGGGCTGAGTTGCCGGAGATTTTTGGGTCGATCAAGACCGCCATGGTTGAGTACTTTGATGAGCGCTATGCAGCTCTTTCAGAGGCGGCTGCTGCGGCAGCTACAACGGCTGTATCAGCGGCTGGTGGAGGAGCCGTTCGGGGTTTTCAGTATCGGGACTTCGATAATACGAAGCCCCCTAGTTTCGATGGAGTTCAGGATCCGATCGTTGCTATGAGATGGTTGTCAGACGTGGAGGGTTGTTTCTTCACGTGTTCATGCCCTGCGGATCAGAGGGTGAGGTGTGCTCTGAACCTTTTGAGGCTCGGGGCGAAGGATTCGTGGAGGTTGACCAAATGATCTTATTCGGATGCGCAGTGGACTGAGGTTTCATGGGATCAGTTTCGAGAGATGTTCAGTACCCGTTATGTTCCGCGAGTTGAGAGAGAGAGGTTGGCTCAGGAGTTCTTGGAGCTGAAGCAGGATTCAGAGTCGATGACGGAGATCACCAAGATGTTCACTGCGAGGGCGATGTTTTGCCATGAGTTTGCTTCGGAGTAGGCTCAGATGTCCCGATATCTGAGTATGCTCAAGAGGGATATCAGGCAGTTCGTGTCTACGCAGAGGTGCGAGACCTTGCTGGAGTTGCAGGAGGCTGCTCGGTGGCGTGAGTTGGAGATTGAGTTGCAGTTGCGAGAGCAGATGCAGGCCCCGGTGCAGTCGCAGTCGGTGCTAAAACGGTCCAAGAACGTTGATTTCAGGTTGGGAGGTCAGGGTAACCACACTTGTGAGAAGTGTGGGAAGGGTCATACCGGAGTTTGTAGGTCCAGTGGTGCGTGCCGCAAGTGTGGGAGAGAGGGGCATTATGCGAGGGATTGCCGTAAGTCAGCCCCAATTCAGGATTTGAGGATTTGTTATCATTGCCATCAGGTTGGTCACTTGAGGGCCAACTGTCCACAACTTGTTTCCAGGCCAGTGCAGGTTCCAGCACCGGCCACTTTGAGGACTACTGGCGGGGGCCAGGGTGGAGCGGAGCCTCCGAGGGCTCAGGGGCGCGCTTTTCAGCTCACAGCAAAGGAGGTTAGGTCAGATCCAGATTCGGTTGCGGGTATGTTTTCGTTTCGTTGTTGTCTGGTTATCTTGTTATTTTGTGGTGTTGTATATTATTCGCCATTCTGCGTGTTTCATGGGTTGGTTGAAGTGATAGTAGTCAGGAGTTGTAAGTGGTTAGCATCCAAGGGATTGATGGTCAGAATTTGGTTGTATGTTCTTGTTGCTGGATATAGCAATTGCGATTTGAGAAGTGTTCAATGAAGAGTCGAACTCCCTTAGAGTTCAAGATGTACGATGCCGGAGGAGTGATTTTGTGAAGGTCGCTCGTTGCAAAGGAAATCAGTTCATGGATAAGAGGAGTATGATAGTAGGGATGATTGATTTATGCCGGTTGAGTCACCGGTGGTTGGTAGTCAGTGCTCTAAGTTAGGAGAATTAGAAAATTCTCAAGAGGATCGACAAGCATTAGATGTTGATTAGCTGTTTCAGATTCAGCAGTGTTTCAGTCAACCATGAGTGTGGGCTGGTATGAGTAGGTGACTGACAAATGGGGCGGGGTACAGGCCAAGGTTTTCGTAAAAGGTGATTGGTTGTTGTGAGTCCTAGGATTAGGCCAAGATTTGAGTAGATGGGATGGAGTTAGAGTTCGGAACCCCTAGAGGGCTAGAACAATATGTAGGGGAGAGATTCCCAGGAAGGATAGTTCAGGATGATGTATGATAGTCCGAGCGGTCTGGGGAAACTGAAGGCATGTGGGCGTACTAGTCAGGCCGAAGGCTCGGAGAACGGTCCAGACAGGCTGGAGGCCCTAGAGGGCAGTCCAGACATGCTGAAGGTTCTGAGAGTGGTCCAGATTGGCTGAAGGCCTGGTAAGGCGGTCCAGTCATGCTGAAGACTCTGTATGTGTTGATAGATCTATATGAGGAGATGGATTGAGTATGTTGCTATGCAATAGCAAACAGTAGGTCTGGTCCTGTGTATCGATCCTGTTAGTGGGAGGCCGTGCATGGACCCGAGAGTCCTTGCGAGTAGATTTCTGAGTGTGTGTGATGCATGGAATAGCGGTTACTCTATGAAGGGATAGTGTAGAGTGGGGTGTGAGCACCGTGGCACTTGTTGTTATGGCAAGGTCGTCGAGCAGGTTTCTTTGGATAAGGAAATGGAAAGGTATGTAGCTCCGAGAAGGAGTGTGGTTCACTGCAGTGGAAGCAGTAGTGTGGATGGATGATTGAAAGTATTCCAATTATGATTCTTAAGCTTTGTGTTTGTGCCAGTGGTATGGAAGCACATCCGGATTGGGTGTCTGTTGAGGTTGCGGAAGAATTTCCGGTAGTGTAGAACCAGAGGAGTTCGGAAGGGATGCAAGGATGGAGCCTTGGATTTTCTGTATGGTTGTGATCAGGAGGTTATGTATGTAGCGGTAATTCATCCTGGGGATGTCTGGAGATATCGTCAGTGTGTCGGGTTTTTCCAGCCCGAGGATGTCAGAGCAGATTCAACATGCGTATGTGATTGCAGGGGAGAGCTCATAGGAGTTGCTCAGGAGCTGAAGGATGTGCCATCCTGTCAGCTCGAAAAGAAACGAGTTGGATTCGGAAAGGAAAGCGAGATAAGTCCCAGAAGTGAATTCGATAAAGGATATGCCAGTCGAGGAAAGGGGTAGCAGCTTGGTACCGGGTCAGGACCCGGTGGTTCAGGGAGATATCTAGCTTTGTAAGAGTCAAGTGATTGTTGTGATTTGGAATGATGGAGGTATCATCGGTTGATCATTGGTTGATAAATGTTGATATCAGAGAAAGAAGCCGATGGCCGGCTTGAGTCAGTTGTCGTTACTCTGTGAGGGAAGAGTTGGACTTTATGGAGGTTTGATAGCAGTGCTCGGAGGAACCTGGGTCGATTGATACCAGGAGGTGCATTATGGGAGTATTATCTGGAATTGTGTGCTGCAGCAGGCTTTGAGGGTGAAGCCTAATTTAAGTGGGGGAGAATTGTAACATCCCCAGTTCCAGAGCAAGAGATCGGGGGTGTTAAGTGTTAATAGAGGTCTGGACTCGGCGAGTTAGAAAGATAACTAGGCAGGTCGAGTCGCGAGTGGATCGCGTGAATAAGTGACCCGACTCGGCGAGTCGGGGCTAGACTCGGCGAGTCGGTGCTGGAATATGAAACCCTATTTTCAGGGTTTGCACCCGATTTAAAGAATGATATGCCTTCATTTCAGCCTCTATCTTCCCTGAGTATTCCAGAGAAACCCTAAATCGTGAGAGACTCCATTGTTGAGAAGATTGAAGCTTGGAAGAAGAAAATGGTGAAGAGAATTTGGAGGAATTTGAGGATAGTATCAAGAGAGCTTGTGGATCTGAAGTCTACATCAGTTTAGACTCATCTCTAAGGTAAGAGGACCTTACCTTAAGCTATTTCCTTGTTATTTCATCCATGGTGTGTTATTTGGGGTTCTTTAGCATGGTTAGGATCTATTTCGGGTATAGAGACTAGATCTAAGGTTGCAACTTCAGATCTAGGTTGGTTTGGAGCCATGCGATCAGAAAGTGATAGCTTTGGGGCGTGATTGAGATTGTCCTTGCCTTAAACCTTCATTTTAGCTTGATTAGAGACTGTTGAGCCTTGCATGCACGTAAAGTTGGAAACTTTACGTGTGAATTTGGCCCTAGGAGTCCAGATTTTTGTATTGGAAGCAATGGAGTGGCCTGTGATCGTCTGAATGAAGATGTCACGTTTGGACTCGGCGAGTTGGAAGAACAACTCGGCAAGTCTGTTGAAGATGGCCTTGGACTCGGTGAGTCTGTTCTTGGACTCGGCGAGTTTGGTCGTGGAACCCTAGCCTTTTGAGTTAAGCCATGCATCGGTGAGTTGAGGGACAACTCAGTGAGTTGAGCAGGATGGGGCTCGAAGATTGTTGGACTCGACGAGTCTTGGGGTGACTCAGCGAGTTGAGTTGTGATTGGGAGTTTCTTAGTATAGGAACTCAACGAGTCAACGGGTTGACTCGGCGAGTAGGGTCAACCAGGAAGGTTGACTTTGACTGAGGACTTTGACTTGGACCAAGGGTTGACCAGTTTGACTTCTAAGGGTATTTTGGTAATTATTGGTGTTTATTGGATTTGGTTATTTGGCAATGTTTAGTGGTGAAGTTCGTGCTGGTGGTCGGAGCAGCATGATTTTATTTCTTCAAGTCGGCAGTTGCATGTGAGTTATCCTCACTATATCGACAGGGTCTAAGGCACCAAGGTTGGCCCTTTATCGAATGGGAAGTCGGGTAGTTGTTGTTATGTTATTGCTTTGCTATGTCTGCATCCTGGTAATTAGGATGGTATATGTTAGGGACCTGGTTAAGGTCGGTATCCTGGTAATTAGGATGGTATATGTTAGGGACCTGGTTAAGGTCGGTATCTTGGTAGTTAGGATGGTATATGTTAGTGACCGGTCGTTTGGTATCCTGGTGAGGATGTTGCTATGTTATGTGATCTGCTAGATCGGTTGATTAGTTGTGAATTGCTATATGATTATATGTTTATGTGCACATGGTTGTTGGACTGGGGTTGGGTTGAGGCGGGTCCTGCTTTGTGCTGTAGGCGAACATACCCAGGGCGAACCGGTTAGACGGAAGGCCCGGTGAGCGGTCCGGATAGGCTGAAGACCCCAAGAGGGCGGACCAGACGTGCTGAGGCTCGGAGAGTGGACCTGAAGGCCCGGTGCGGGCGAACCAGTCACACTGTAGACTCGTAGGGAGAGTGGACCAGGTGGACTGAAGGCCCGGTGCGGGCGGACCAGCCACACTGTAGACTCGATATGCATGGTTGTTCTGTTTATGATATGATATGTGTATGGTATTTTGGGGGTAAATCACTAAGCTTTCGGGCTTACAGTTTCAGTGTATTGTTTCAAGTACTTCATGAGATCGTGGCAAGGCGAAATCGTGATCGTACCGCTCCTCAGTTTTATGTTGATGGTTCTGGGATACTCTGATAATAAATTCTATTAAAACCTTTTTGTAATAACTTAATGAATATGGGTTGTTTTTGAAAAGTTTAAATTGGCTGTAAATTTTCACAGTGTTACAAAACAAAATAAACATACACCCATATAAGGGCCAAGATTCAAAATAAGGATCTTAATGTTAAAGGTTCAGTGCTTATGTTTGAAAGAAGATTTGAACTTGCAACCTCCATAAACACCCCCTAATGCCTTAACCATCTAAGCCAACTACAACTTGTGTTGTTATCTCGCTAACCATATATATATATATATATATATATATATATATATATATATATATATATATATATATATATATATATATATATATATATAATTTTCTAAAAAAATTACAATACTGAATTTTTTTTAGGGGTATCCCGGGATACCCCGAAATTTATTGTGGATCCACCCATGGTTTGGGTGGAGTAGTTGGTATCCGACTTATTGACACAAATATTATACACACTAGGTGTGAGACCCATGTATTACATGAGTTTCTTTAAAAAAAAATAAATATAAAATTTTAACAATTTGATATTTTTAAATTTATAAGAAAAATGAGAATTTTTTTGAATTATTAAAATTAATGAGGCTTTAATGTATTGAATACATTACATATATAAACCCTTTCTAATAAATACTTTACATATATATTACTTTACATATTAAATGTGGAATTTTAATTTAATAAAATGAAAAATACAATAAAATGACAAGTGGAAAATAGAAAATTTTAAAAATTCTAGAAAATATCATGTGTCTAAATGAAGGAGAAGAGGACATGTGGCAAAAAAACCTTCATTTATTATAGTAGATTATATCAAAACATAAGCATACACATATCATTTTCAAACCCACTACTAGAGTTATATATATATATATATATATATATATATATATATATATATATATATATATATATATATATATATATATATATATATTCAAATTTTCATACATAAAAAGCGTTAGTATGTAAATTAGTCTTATATACATTGTTATATGCATAACTAAATGCATAGTGACATAAAAAATTGTGTTTAACTGGATTGGTTAGTATGTAAAAGCAGTTAATATGTTAGAACAAAACATTTTTATATACAAAATAGTTAGCATCTACCAAATAAGTTCAACAATTCTTACATTCATATGTTCCAAAAGCCGATCTTTAATATTCGATATTGCAACCGACGAAAAACAAGTCCATAAAACACACTCCATTTCAAGTTTTATTAAAATTGGCATAAATGTCTTACATGTTACATGTGATCTACATACATAGACTTAATTTTCAACCTCAACCCACCCACCATTCAAATTATGTATGTAAATGTTAATATGTAAGATATAACAATCAAAGAATATATCAAAACTCAACAAAGGTTTATGTTTAACATACTATACTCCTTGTCACATGGGCCAAATCTATACCCCTTTGCATTGTAAATTATGTCATGGTTGTTACTATATTACTATGCAAAGGTTTATGTTTCAAATTTATAATGATTCGACTTTATTAACTATATTACCCATTATTACTCGAAAATTCCAACCACCAAATTATTAGAAAACGGGATGTGACACAACTATACATAAATTCAAGAAAAAAAAATACCAAAACAACATGTACATAAATCTCCAATAGTGCCAATGGTAATATAAAAACTAAGCTAATTCTAACACAATTCACCTAATTGTAACAAAGAATGGCCAATATACAAAAAGAATAGGAACAAACACACCTTGACACCATAACATAACATAGATGACTTCCATGGAAAAAAAATTGTGAACAACTTTTGGCTTTGTAAAATAAAATATCACCAATCCAAAGTGATTCCCCTTGAAGTGTAGAGATTATCAATGTAATTTATAACCGGAAGCGAAGCCTTTATATACCTTCTCATTTCACTTTCTGCTGATTCATCTGTGATATATGACGCGACACCAGTTAAATGTTTATTTATGCAACAATGTTATATGTTTATTATTTACCAAATTATGCATAATTGGGAAGTAGAATTTACAACTTACCACTTTCATTTAGATTTAACAAGAGTTGATCTCTTGTTGGAAGAGCACACATTCCAGCTGAAACTGCAGTTCTAACCGCCCATGTGTGATATGGAGCACACACTTGTTTGTAAGCCTCTGAAGCCGCTTCTTTCAATGAGTAATCACTAAAAGATTTCAAAAACATTTTAACATTATTAGAATAAATACAACATTAATCTTAAATGACAAAGTTCCATATGTTGCATTTGTTACATGAGACATAACTTGATAAACTTTTCTAGACAATTTTTGAATATTTAACTATTGGGACAAAATTTTTCAACTTTTGTCGATTAAAAGACATGACATAATACTGTTGTTTTAGTGACATCACATGACATGATATTGTTTCTATATGTGATGACAAAAGATTGAAGCTTTTGTATCGTATATGAGAAAAGACAACTTTTGTCAATTGATGTATATGAGGAAAGATTGAAGTTTTTGTAATTGATGTATATGAGGAAAGATACGTACTCTGTTGACAAGAAATTCTGAAACAATTCTCTGATAAGATCTAGACCTTGCCTAACTCTTCGAAGCTTTCGAGTAAGGCTCTCAGCTGATTGCACGGTGTCACTTTTAACATCGTAATCAATTACTTTACTTAAAGTGCCATAAAGACTTGCTGCTTCAGAAAGATCACGCACCTGATGACCATAATCAACATTGAAATTAGGGTTTTTTCATGCATTGAATGATTGAATGAACCCTAGAGTTCAATAGATTCAAATTCGGTAAACTATTTCTCGAATTACTTTCAGAAACTTCCTATTTATCACCGATTTTTATGTTTGACTAATTATAGTTCATTGATTTGACATGAAAACGTTCATTTTTCCTGAAAATAGAAAAGCTTGTAATGAATTCGATGAACAAAGCCAAAAAGGTACCTTGGAGGTGTATTCCATCTCGGCAAATTTGAAAGCGATGCCAAGCGAACCAAATAGAACAGAGACCAAAGAACACGCATCACAAAAGGGCTTCAAACGCAGCTCGATGGAAACCCCATTATCCTTTTTAATTAAATCCGATAGTTCCTCAAATGCATCTGAAATCAAAGAAAGAGCTGTTCCTGTTTCAGCATCTTCGAATTCGTCGTCATCAAAACCCATCCTGTTGATCATAATACATCACAAGTCAACATAAGAAACAAAAAGCACAGTTTTCCCGATCATCGATCGTGAAAACGAAATCAAACCATGAAAAGGAAATTAACGAAGCACTTACTTCTCTGTGTCAATGTTCGAGGTGAAGTACGAAAAGATATCCATGGATTTCGTGTGTGATTTTGATTAATTTGCAGCTTTGCGTGTAAAGTCTACGATTGATGAATTTGAAGGAAAGTGGGAAGGGGTATTTGAAGGTGGCCGGTGACTACTTTTGGCGCCGGCCAGAATATGTGAGCTGGGAAAGTCCATGGGAAACTTCGATTATATTCCATAATTATTGGAATGTTTCATTAATGGTCCTTTTATATTTGGTGAACTACAAAATAAGACCCATATTTTTAAAAGTAACAACAAAATGGTCGCTTAATTAGTTAAATGTTACTCCATAAGTTCAGAAGAAAACAAGACCTCTTTACTTGCAAGGGTTAATGTCATAAAATGACAACGCATAGCATGCAATTTGTTTTTTAGATTGCTTATCTATTAATTGTAATTAAAGGTCATTAAACTTTTTTTATTATTATTAAACCATTAAAGTGTGTTTCAACCGGATAACTCTGTCATATCAGATGTCACAATGGATGCAATGTCAACGTCTCAAACAGAACTAAACAAAAAAGTGCCATGTTAAATTTCATAATACACACCACATATCATTTAATACTAGTTTATCTGGTTGAAATCTACCACAATTGTGTAATGAACTCAAATGAAGGTTACTTGCTTATCAAATACATTAAAAACATAAGTGACCTCAAAAGAAATAAATATATCTATTATTGATTATCATTTTATGACATTAAGCTTATTTTTAATTGTCTAAGCAAAAGACGAGAAATGAGTTTCATTTGTTTGGAAAAATATTTTAGAATTAGCTATCAACAAACACTAAAAATGGATTTGTGAAATTGATAATAGTTTACAAAGTTTTGAATATTGTTTGATGTTGATTTCGTTTTAAAAACTAAAATTTTAAAACATTAAAATTTTTGAATTTACAATCATCATTCATGGATTTTAGTTTGTTTATCTTATGTTTTGACCTTTCAAGATTTTTTATGGATTGGATGCAAAATCGTAACTTTACTCGGATAAAATGTCTTTGCACTTGAATTTACACGTCTTTATCATGCAACTATCATGCATGATTAACACTTAATATCACTAGTATTATGAAACATAAAGGGAGATTACAATATATATACACATGTAAGATAAAGGTATGACATGTCTTTCATAAAAAGATTATGGGTTTAATTGTAAATTGTTGGAATGCTCATCATTGTTGGCAGTCTGGGACAGTTGTTTTAAGTTGAAATCTAGCCCATTAAGAATATTAACATTGTTTTTTCAACTAAAAGTTTCTAGATACAATGTTCTTTTGAATTAAAATATAACCTTGTCTTAATTTAATAGATTTTTGAACATAAACTTAATTAAACCGTTGTAAAAATAATCGAGAATATTATATGGCACCTTAAATCTTTCATCAATTGACCACGTTAAACTAAATATATCCTAAAAGCATAACGTGAATTCAAAATCAAACATAATATTTTTAGTACAACTTTTAAGCCCTCGCGTCATAGTTCCAATTGGTTTCATGATGGCATCTTTTAAGATAAGCGATAAAACAAGAGACTCGGATTTAAGGCCTGAGAATGAGAGTAATAACAATCGTAGTGGGCTAGTGGCTTCTAAGAAATAGATAATATGTACAAATTACTTAAGAACCAAGTCTAATATAATTTATATAGTATATACGCAATAATTTAATTAATCGAAGTAAACGTTAAATCAAATAAAAAATCGTATAGCAAACATTAGGAAGTTAAGCAAATTTAGTAATTTACACCTATAACGCTTGGTCGCTTAATAAAAAAACATATAACACTGAGTCGTATAATAGTTGTTTTATTGATCTTTAGGGTCTATACTTTATACGTAATCCATCCTGAGCTTTTTATGATAATTTAAAATCATATATTTAAACAGTAAAATGCTATAAAATAAAAGCAAACAGTAAAATGGTCTTTGTTAACATAAAAGTTAAAATATTAAAATATCAAACAAGCTACAAAATATCCCTAAACAGCAGGACTGTAGGAGCAACTCCTTGGTGGCCATTGTGCCGTATTTTGGTTGGCGGGATGAAATACATCAACCCGTATATGACCCTTATAATTATTCGTGTCACGGGTTGGCGGGTTAGGAACATCAACCAGAAAATGACCCACTAACCCGTTTAGTTATACAGGTTTGTGGATTCATGAGTCAGATTCGAATTCATGGGTTCGTGGGTAAGATTTTAGAAGTAATTATGATACATGGATTCTTTTGGAGTTTGATAATATTAATGTTAATGAAAAGTTGCAAAGGAATGGTTTTGATGTTGTACATGTATGGAATCGTAGGGCATTTAGGTGTTGTTTGTTTTTTCTGAGGCAAAATGTCTGCAGTCTACGGACCACATCTGTAGACCTCTGCAGTAGATGATGTGGACCAAATATCTGCAGTCTGAAAAAAAAAATTTGTTTGTTTTTTTAACATCTGTGGGCTACTAAAATAAACTGAAATCTAAATAAACTGATTTTTTTAAACTTCAAAGTGATTTTTTAATATTTTTATGACTTTGTTATAAATAATTAACGAATCTAGATCAACGTTTGTATAAAAAATAAAAATTAAAACGGTATGAATTAACGTATATATTTGATAAAATCCAACAACTTTGGTTGCAAAGTTATAACTAAACATTATAATTAGTGATCAAAGAATTTGATACATAAATAGATGGAAATAAACTTTGATTTTTTCAATTAAATCCATTAAAAACGTACCATAAATATTTTCTCGAGAAATTGACGATACTGTATTAAATAATGTTTTATAAAATTTGGCAAAAAAATATAAGAATATATTATGATTTTTTTCATATTTATATAAACAACTTCAATGTCTATTATTGTAATAAATTTTTATTTATAAATTTGTCAAAAATATTATGTTTGTATCTTCAAACGTTTTTTTTTTTTTTTTTTTTTTTTTTTTTTTTTTTTTTTAAGTTTTGTAATTTTTTTTTTCAAATTGTTTATCATTAATAAAGTTGGAAAAAATATAAATTAAAAAAAAACTTAAAAAACATAAAGATATATATGTTTTTTTAGGTTAGAAGATGTCTGAAGATGTTAGAAGACTCTGGTCCACATTTGCGTCAAGAAGAGGGCGCGCAGACATTTTTAGGTCTGCAGTCTTCAAAAAAACAAACAGTCTGCGAAGATTAATGTATGTGCGTGGTCTGCGTAGTGCAGACAAAAGAGGACACACAGATCTGCAGACAAAAAACAAATACTACCTTAGATTTTAACATACTGTTGTTTGTTGTTTCTTGGGTCTTTAGAATAACTAAAAACTAAAAGTAAATAAAAAATAAAATAACCATTAAAATATATATGAAATAATGATAACGAAAATATGTATGAAATTAGATATAAATGGTTAGTGTCTATTAATAATTAAGCATGTCTAGAAAAATAACTCATACAAACATATAAAATTTTACAAAGGCATGTGAGTGAGAGCAGCCAACGGTTACTATCTATTCCTAATTAAACATGTATAAATTCCAAAAAAATAAAATGATGCAAACATATATAACTAGGCGAATGTCCGCGTGTTGCGCAGTAGGATAATTATGTAGTTTAATATGGCTATATATGGTTTAATATATTGTGAATAAGCCATACATAAAACTTGTATGCGATTAAATAGCATGTATATTTTTTGATTTACAGATTTTTTATCGTAATAAATAATGAAATTTTTTTACTATTAGTTTAAAATTTTAAATGTAATTTTTATGTACACATTAGTATCTAATGTAATTAGTTGATGATTGATTAGATATGGATTCTCATTTGTGGTCGTCTATTTATGTTGAACCTTATAAAAATACATATTTAACGACTTTTGTTAGTTTTACTATTGAATAGAAAATAGTGCCGTATTTTAAGTAAATATAAAAAATCTCATTCTCAATCTATTTTAAGATAGTGACATATTTTAAGCTAATACAAAAAAATCATATTCTAGAACTAATGAAAAGAAAAAACGGGGCAAATTTTTTTAATTATAATAAAGTTGATTCCAATTAAAAAATGCTCAATCGAAGATAATATCATTCAATAAACATCATAAGATATTACGTTATATTCAAATTACAGACATCATTTTTGTAAGAGTCATTCAAAATATATGAGACTATAGTGCCTAATACAACAATGTTATAACCAAATGACCCTAACATATTTGAAATGAAATATAATTATAATATATTATCTATGCAACTAAATTTCTGCACAACATGTGAGATTCGCCTACTATATGGTATTCTTCTAATATATTATATTATAGTATAAACATTATATTTGGAAAACCACTTTGAGTTATATTGTAGTTTATAACATTAAATTTGTGATGGGTTGTATTTGACACACATTTGTGTATTTATATCTATATTATATATTTAAAACAAATCTTATATAAACATTCAACCTAAATATTCATCTTCAAGTCTTCTTTCTTCGCCACGTAAACAAACTTTTGTTATAAAGCCAAAAATGGAATAAAAGACACTTAATTATATGATCATGATATATTGTATTTTGATTGGGGCTTGTACAAAACATGCATGAGCATATATTATTAATTCATCTCTTGTTTTGGGTAATTCGAATAAGATAGCTTCAAATCCAACGTATCAAACGGATTACCCATTTACTAAAGTCTAAAACCCAAAAAACTCAAACATGTTCTAATACCATACAAATGAATGAGGTTTTAACAAATTATTATCTCATATGAATTACCATTGATTATGTGTGATTAATTATTAAGAAGGTGAAAAGGTTTGGAGGTTTCAAATGCATGAGGTTTTAGCAAATTATTGTTGGGGGTTTCAAATGCATGACAATCAAGGGAAAATGCAAGCTTTATAAGTATGTAAGATTTTACAAAGGCATATGAGTGAGAGCAGCCAACAAGGTCCTTTAGTTTATTTAAACAAATATATAATTTAATACATGATTTTTTTTTTGCAAACCCTTATACGACCCGTATAATAAAAGGGTTTGTAGCTTGCGGGTTGACAGGTCATACAAAATCAACCCAAACCTGTTTATATTCGTGTTGGGTTCATGTTGTGTCATAGGTAGTGTCGAGAATTGACAGACCAAACCCGTTTAAAACCGAAGTCGAACCATTTGGTACCAGTTAACAAAAATTAGAAACTAAACAATTCGTTTTAAAAGTAGTTTGACTTTATCAATTATTTTCGTTTTGATTCAGTTTTTTGGTTATTATACTCATTAGTCATTTCTACTATTGAGTTCGAGTTGTATTAAGGTGTGGGGTTGTTTCAGAAGGTTTGTTCATTTCTCATTTCATATATGCTTATGATGTTTTAATATAGGTGTGGGGTCGTTACGATTCATGGGTCAGTTTGCTTAACTTCTGATTTCATATATTAGTTTGACTTGCAAAAGTGTTCTATATCAACTGCTGAAATTATGTGTAAGTACTCTGTGAAATTGTGTTAAGAATGATTTTTACACAATTGAAGATGTTAAGACTTAAAAAAGTATTAAAGGTATCTTGATGCACTGAATGATCTGATGTATGAAACATTGAAACCAGATTTCTGCATTTTTTCCTTTCTTGAAGACTTGAACTAATTTTATATGATCACATATGTAGAAGATTCATCCCTGTATTCTATATCAAGAACCTAATTAATACCATTTTCTCTTTAACAATTATGTTTGCATTTCATAGCATGAATTCAGAAAGTACAATTGTGTTCGTGCATTTGTTTTGTTTTTGACCATTATACCCTTTTATGCATCCTTTGCTTTTTGGGTCTCTTTTTTACGTCTCTTATGTGATTTGAGTTCCCTTTTCATGTTGTTATTAAACAGTCCTCTTAGACCGGAGGGTATGAACTTTTTGTGGGTCATACCCCCATTTGCCTCACTTTTCTTTTCCTCACCTAAAACCCAAGGAATGGGTGGGAAGTCCTTTCCTCATTTTTTTTAATTAAATAAAATTAACTTTTTTTTTTTATGATTTATAATTTTTAAATTAATACTAAACATAAAATTTAATTAAAAATAAAAAGTATTTCATTAATTAAAATAAAAATTACATTAAACCTAATATTTAAATAAGTAGAAAAATAAAAAGAAAAATAAAACAACCCACAAGATAGAAAAGATAATTAAAATCCTAATTTTATTTAAACCAAAATACTTCACTCGGAATCATCGTCTTCGTTATCGCCCTCATCGTCCTCGTCATCGCCTTGATCGTCTTCATCATTCTCCCCAGCGTCACTCTCGTCGTCGGAATCTTCACTGTCGACGAACATATCAGAATCCTCGTCTGATTCGTCAAACAAATCATCATAGAAAACTCTAACGGATGCTGAATATGAGCCCTATAAATGTGGTCCACCAAGTCAACACGAAGAGTGTGATGAATGTCGCGATTGTGTACTTCTCTTCTATTCACCCTATACTCTTGTGTACCAACGGCTACTCCTTCGACATTTGGCAAAACTTCATTTTCGTTGTACCGGCATATCACCCTTCCTTTGTCTTCAAGAATCATATTATGCAATATGATACATGCATACATTACGTGCTGTAACCTTTTCACCTCATATGACCTTGCCCTGACCGTTAGTACTTGCCAACGTCTCTTAAGTACACCAAATGTTCGCTCCACATCCTTCCTAGCTGACTCTTGCGCCTCTTTAAACTTTTTCCTTTTCTGGTCGTTAGGAAATGTAAACGATTTACGAAAACAGACAAGGGAGGATATATAGATCATTACTATAACACGAAAGCAAGTCAACCTTTTCTTCTTACAAGAGCGACTTCATCACCCGTAAAGATTGAAATTTTCAGGATAATGTTAACAATAAGAAGCTGACATATTTCTCCAACCCATTTTTAAATATACAAAATAAAGAAATGGCAATTAAGGGTGTTCAAGGATGGTTAACCAAATATATCAATTTTTTAATATTTTGAACCTAAACCCAATAATCTAGTTAACTTGTTCTTGGTTCTTTCAGTGGATTGCTGATGTGGTTAACCATCTAACCATTCTCTAATTAATAAATGTATTTCGAAATGAACATTATAAGATGGTTTAACAAAAAGCAACACTTGTTTCAAAAGAATGTTAACATATATTCAAATCTAATAAAATACTAAAAATGACTCAAGAAAATAGGCTTTGAAGTCAAAAATTTCTTATTCCATTTCATAATTTATTTTTCTTTTTTATTTTCCGTATTGTTGATGAGTTTTTAGTTAGCTTTAAATTGTCATATCTACTTCGTTAAGAGTCGAGACTGTTTTTTTAGAAAAAAAAAATTATAGTTCAGTCTTTAGAAATAGTTATAGACTCCAAAAACATCTTATTTGCATATGTATTGAGTCACTTACAACCATCCAAAAATGAGATATGAGTGTTGTTTTGTTTATGTTACAACATTGTTGCTGAATTTTTAGTTAACTTTAAATTATTATACCTGCTTCGTTATAACTCCGTTTGGACTGATTTTTTTTTTTAAATTGTAGTTCACTGTTTGGCAATAGTTACAGACTACATAAACACTTTATTTGCATGTGTATTGAGTCACTTACAACCCTCAAAAAATGAGATATCAATTTTGTTTTGTTTCCATTAAAACATTGTTGCTGAATTTGTTTTAGCTTTCAACTGTCATATTTGTTTCATTATAAGTCTGTTCAGACTGATTTTTTTTAAATGTAGTTGACTGTTTGACAATAACTATAGACTCCAGATTTTTTAAATGTAGTTCGGGCTGATTTTTTATATGTAGTTCACTGATTTTTTTTAAATGTAGTTCACTATTTGGATATGTATCGAGTCATTTACAACCCTCAATACATTGGATATGTATTAAGTCATTTACAGCCTTCCAATATCATTTTTTATATAAAATTTATTGATAGATCGTTCTTTTGCACGAGATGTGGTAACCCCCCGTGAGTGAAGATTTTATAACTTGTCAAACAATGGTCTCCCTTCTTGTTATTAGCAAGTATTCGGTGTTACAACATATTTTTTTTTCTTTTGTTCCAAATTTCGGTTTCTGGGTTTTTTCGGGTCTAATACATGAATCCAGTTCCAATTATCAATTTCCGTTTCCAACCGATTTCATACCCACTATACCCGATTGATACCTGGAGTCGAACGGGAACCAGTTACAGTATACCGATTTGGTTCTTGGTTCTTATAATCCGTCAATTCCGGATTCCGAGTTTTTTAGGTCCAGGTAAATCGGTTTGGTTTTAGACCCACTTTCATCCGTGGCAAGTAGATAGCTAATACGTGTATAAATTTAAAATGCATTGCTAATACCAGTAAAAAAATATAAATTTGTTGTTGTTAGGGATAAAAAAAAGTAAGTTACATTTTTGGTCATTAAGTTTAATTAATTTTGTAGTTTTGATCCCAAAAGTTTAGTATAGCAATTTTAGTCCCTTTTTAAGATTCAATACTTTGGTCCCTGTAAAATGACTATGTTGCCCTATGATGTTTTTTTTATGAATATTTGTTATTTATTTCATATTGTTAGACCGGATGGTGTGGGAGGGAAGCTTCCCTCACTTTTTGTGGGCCATACCCTCCTTTCCCTCACTTTTCTTTCCCTCACTTTCTTTCCCTCACCTAAAAGCCAAGGAATGGGTGGAAAGCCCTTCCCTCACTTTTTTTTTAAATATATTTCATACATATATTATATTCATTTTGTAGGGAATTAAAAACCATGAGTTTTGATAACCATATTAGATTTGACATTGCAACTCTTTATGCACTCACGAAGCCCTTGATAAACTGTATCTGATTTCAAATTGCAACACCTGGAAGGGTAGCAACTCCCAACAACATCTCTGATGAAGCACATGGCCTAATATGATAAATACCAGAGATAACTTCAAATAATTATGAATAAACCATTCAGCTCGGTAATCATGAACTCAATCAAACTGAGTTCCACTAAATTGATGATAGAAAATTGAACTTTCTAGAGTAATTCCTTTGGCAACCAAAGTATAATATACAAAGGAACTAATCAAACTATAAGGGCTTTGAGTTTCTTGATTAATGTCTAAAATAATCATTAAATTCAACAGTTAAGCAAATAAACATTCGATTAAGTGGAGTTATAAGAATTGAGGCATCAATGAAATTGACAGGATATTTCATTCAACCATTTTAGCGATCAATTGGCGGGCAAAATTAAGCACACATATTTTAGGAAGAAAAACAACAAGTTGGGGATGGAAGTAGATAGAGAAGTAGGGTAGAAGACGCCAAGGACAATGAAAGAAGGATTTTATGTTAAAAAAAGATTAATGAACATCATTTACCTTAATATTATAAACATGGAAGAGGATTAATTGTTGTAGAGTGAGGGGAATAAGAGAGGTATCATGAAATGCATATGAAATCATTATCTGGATGATCTAGAAAAAAAATATAGAAACTGAATCAAACCGTAAAAGAGTTGAAATTTTGGTTGGTTTAAATATAACCAAAATCTAAAACGAAAGGGGAGGATGGATGCTCACCAAGAAAAGCGAAAGACTTGAGGAGTGTTTCTATTTACCTTATTCAGAAGAGATGATGATAGATGTGGCTTGAAGTCCAATGGAATGATGGTCTGGCCTATAGAGGGAAAAATGGTAGGAATGGATAGTGAGGGGCTTCTATCAGGCAGTACCTTTGCCAATTGTGATGGTCCGATCTCTGATGGAACTAGGAAGCTTACATATTTGGTGGTGGTGTACGACAACTGTGGAGGTTTAGGGTTGTCCAACGGTTGTGTTATTAGCGTACAGCAGCAACAACGAACCAATTAATCTCGTCTTTGTCGCTAGCAACTCGCCGGAAAGGAAACCTAGCAAACAATCTTCACCTCTCCAAGTTCTCAGAAGATACGATGGAGGTTCGATTGCTGGATGCACCATCCTTTACCTCTTCCCCGCTCGGTCATCCATCTTCCACATTCGACAATCATTCTCCACAAACAAACATTGTGAACGGTCAGTTCTTCCAGAGGCGGAGCATCTTTAGGGCTAGGAGGGGCTGTGCCCCCCCCCCCCCCTGATTTTTTCTTAGAAGTATTCATAGCCCAAGAAAATTTACACAAATGAAGCCCAAAAATAAAAAGTTTGGCCTGCCTCCCTCCTCTCCGTTATTCCAAACTCCGAATAAAAGTTATGGACCCTCTAACCCTCGCTCAGTCAGATCATCGTTGTTCGCTGGAGCACCTATCCATGTCGGCACCTCCCAATCGACAATCTGCAGTCACCACTGAGAGCTCCACCTCAAACCTCTGCATTGGAATCGATCAAGTATGTTTAGTGTTCTCTTCATTTTCTCTTTTTTCTTCATCCATCCAACCATTAGCCCCTGATTAAGTTTAACTAATTTTTATCCTTAATTCTTCATAATGAATGTCTGATGTTACTTGCTATACTCAAATAGTCAGTTATTTGCTTCAAATTGAAACACCAAACCCAACAGCTTGAAAGCCAAACCCAAAACTTGTACACAAATAAGGCAAGATGCAATCTTTTAAACCTGTGGTTATATGAAAAAAACTTTAAAACAAACTGTATAGTAAGAGCAGCTAGAGAGAGAAAGAATAGAGGATAGAGAAGAGAGTGTGAATGTGAGTGTGAGCGTGCCTGTGTAGTAAGCCAATAGGGCAATGGGGATTTAGGAATGGCGGTTTCAGAAGAAGAAAAACAGGTTTTGATGAGAGTTGATGTTATCCTTTGGATGGTGAAAAGTAGTATGCCAATAGGGCAATGGGGAACACAGACTCACATAATACAACTGTTGAAATATGGTAATTTTGACATGTTATGGTGTTTACGTGGCAGCATACTCTTGGCTTCATATCTCATTATTTGTTCTTTTGACAAAGTATCCTATTTTATGCCTTCCTAATATACAAACCGGTGAAATTTGAGTTTGCAAAAATATTATTATTCTAATCAAAGTAAAAGAATCAGAAAATGGAAGTTTAAATGACTTTCAGCCCTGGTGGTTTAAATGGATACAGAAATTACTGAAAACATTCATTCCAAGTTTGTAATTCTTCTTCTATGTATCTTTCTTGTTTATTTGCAAAAAAAAAAAATTATACTTCCGGCCCCTCCAAATTAAATGGTCAAGCTCCGCCCCTGAGTTCTTCGATGGAAGCAAAGAGCCTGCATCAATTTCCAACTGATGGCGAGAGATAAGAGAAAAGATGGTGGTGCCGTGAGGTCGTATGGGGTCGAACATCGATGGAGGCAGGATGGATACGGTTTTGTGGGTATCGATGGAAGAGGCAATAGAGTTTTAAATAAAGTAATTTGCCTAAATTAAAAGGGTAAATTATTTAATTAATTATTTATTAAAATTAAATAATACTTGATCCATATTAATCCCTATATCCACATAATATTTGTTCATACACATTTGAACCTACCTCGATTTAAGTATACACAAATATAATCATACGTTCATTAATACATAAGCAACCAGAAAGAAAATAATAGATTCCTAATTGTGCACCTCATAACAAATGCAATCATAATATTAGAATCAAATTTTCCATATTATTAACCTCAATACAATTGGTATGTATTTTATACCACAAGTGACGTAACAATTTGATTTACTATTGTAGTTATGTATACTGTTCAAATTAATCAAGAGCCAACTAATTAGTGGTAATAATAGGCCCAAACTGTGAATAAACAATGATAATTAACACATAAATATAATTGGTTGTTTCATGCGGCATAAACCACTAAACAAACAAAAAAAAAAGCCAATTAGTGACGAAACGAAATGGTCACTAACAATAGGAGTCGTCACTAAATGATTTAGTGACCAGACTTTAGATCGTCACTTTTCGTTGCTATAGGTCCGTGACAAAAATTGATTAGTGACCAAATTATAAAACAAATAGTGATTAAAATATTCTTGTCATAAATCTATGACAACCTTTTTCGTCACTAGATGTGGTCATTAATCATAGGGGGCGTTGAGGGAGGGGGCCGGGAGTGGGCAGCCACACATGGCCTAATTTTTTATTATTATATATGATTTTATTTAAAAATAAAAAACTTATAATAACGATAAGGGTCGTTGTTTCTGTCTCGTCCTGGGCCTTTAATGATATTTAATTCCTTAGGACAACCATGTCACTAATCAATAAAAGTCATCACCATATTTGGTGAATACTTACTTAGTAGAAGGTTTTGGTGACTTATATTCTTGTTTTTTACTTAAATATTGTTGTTGCATTCCTATAGCTTTCACCTTCAGCCCTCATGGATCCATAAACTCAAGCTTTGTAAGAGGCCATTGTATAGATCCCATCACTTCCATAAATGAATGATAATAAATCAAGATTTGTTTTATGTTCAATGATATAAAGTAAGTTATAAAATTAAATACAGGTTCCCGATCATTCCTCCTCCGACAACATGGCCAACAGACTCATTGGGACCACCTTCACTCAGCCTTCCATGATGTACCCCCTTTGCCACCATGCCCAACACCACCACACGCTCCATTTGAATAGTTTCCCAAACCAAAACCATTTCGACAACATGCGTTAAAAGTATACACATTTTAGTATTTAAAAAGAAATTGATAAAATATAATGTCATACGGAGTTTGAAATCAAAAGTATGCATGCAAATAGGAAACACATGTCTTGGTTACTACAAGGGTGTTTGGTTCGAATTGGAGTTGTACTATTAACATTTCATTGTGAAATTTCATCCAACACTTCATAGAATTGAAGGAATTAAGATAAGCGAAATTAAGCTATAACAAAACCAGTAATGATCCATCAATAGCGAAATTCACCTAAACTTAACAACAATTTGATGTTCTATATTCAAAATTAAAAATTTGAACTGACTGAATATTTCTGGAAGAGTGATCGTCATGCGAAGTAAGATGAGCGTTGAGAAAATACCTAAAATCGAAGCAAGGATGAAATTGTAAGTATTAAAAGCTTGTGTTGGCATACATCGGCGGAAGACAGAAGGCAAGGAAACGATGGTGTCAATGTTGATGCAGATTGTGGATAGAAGTAAGGGAGCCGAGCAGTGGCGTAGCCAGAATTTTATTTTAGGATGGACTAAATAATTTATAAAATATAAACGATATATAAAATCTAGAATTTAGAATGGGGTGCATCAAATCATAACCTTATTTCATTTATTTAACAAAAATATTATATATATATATATATATATATATATATATATATATATATATATATATATATATATATATATATATATATATAAACTTAAAATTTTATGGGTGGGCCAAGGCCCACCCTTGCCTCTATGTGGCTACGCCACTCGAGCCGAGGATTGTGTGTAATGGAGATGAGACTTCTTTTCGGTTCAAAATAAGGGCATTGTTGTCATTTAAGTTGATAAAATCTCCAATTAAATGTTATTAATTTATTCCAAATGATAATTTTCGTAACCGACTTCTCCTTGGTTCAATGACCACTACTTGATGGTCATAATATATTTTTTTTTCTGATGAACATTTTTTTCTAGTCATAAATTTGCTGAGAGACCACCACAATGTGTGGGTCTGAAAAAAAAAAGATCAAATGATCATTATTTTTCGTCAATAAATCTCTAGTGCAGTGACAATTATTTATAGTCCCTAAACGTCAAATCAATGACCATTATTTTTATTTATGATAAAATTAAATATATAAATATCATTTTTTTCGGGTTAGTGACCGTTGATTGACGGCCATCAAAAGAATTGGTCAATTGTAGCATTACCAAATGACTTAATATATAGTCACTAAATGATCATATTAGTGACCAAATTTTTGGTGGTCACAAAAAAATTCGTCACTAAAGAGAACCTTTCTTGTAGTGAACAAAAGGCTTATGAGCAAAAAACGAGTGCTAATATAATTAATTTTTTTATTGTAGTTTTGGATTTTTTTTCCTCTTTATCCCAAATAGGACCCCATGTGTCTCAGCTGGACAAAGTGGAATGAATATGCAACCACAAATCTTGATGGTTGAAATTTGTTCATTGTTGACTTCGGTAGTTACAAACCCATCAAATAGATATGACAATTCCAAATTTTCAAGAAATCACGACAACTTTTATATATTTCTATTACTTACATGCAAAATCAACAACCAAAAAAAAAATCTTCCTTAGGAGTTATTATTTGTCATTTATGAAAACTATTTAATAATATATAGACAAAACTTCAAAAATGGTTCCTGTGGTTTTCGAAAATATCAAGTTTAATCTCTAAGTTCAAAAAACCTCACAGATGGTCCCTGTAGTTTCAAAACTTTTAACATTTGGTCATTCCGGCTCACTCCGTTACCATTTAGCCGTTAAGTAAGGGGTATTTTTGTCATTTCACTACCCAGGGACCATTTACGAGGTTTTGTATTACTTTTTTTAAAATAAATAAATAAATAAATAAAATTTAATATGTAAGGGGTCCCACCTCTCTAGCTCTCTCTCCCCGATTCACCGGTGGAAGAAACAACCACTGGAGATACCAATTTCTGGCCTCCTCTCCGATCACACTCTACCACTTCCCACTGCCCACACACCACCTGCTGCCACCACCGTTTTGGTCGACCAAGCCCCACAGCCATAAACCGCCATACTCTCTTCCTCCAATTCCTTTTCTATCAAGCAAGTTGACAAACACCCTTGAAAACCTGTTACTGCTTTCCCTTTTCCTTCCGTGTTGTGAACCACTAGAAGCAAGAAAGGCCAATAATAGGGCTGCCACAAAACCGCCACCATTCCACCGTTGTTCTTCTTTCATTATACCACCCACACAACCTCCAACCACCTGTCATTGTTTCTCCCTATCCCTTCTTATGGAACTCGTTGGAACAGAAACAGAAACAGAGTAGCAGAAGGCTACCGGAGCAGCCCCCCAGCTACATACCGCCACTGTCGTTCTGCTGTTGCTGGTAAGCCATCGCCATCTCTGCCATCTTGAATCACATTGTCGAGACTTGTTGATTTCAACTGAGACCAAGAGACCCAACAAAGGGTCCCGATTTCCTTCTTGTGCATCCTGAAATCACAATCAGTTAACCAAAGAGACCCAACGATGGGTCTCGATTTTTGTTGAATCTCAAACCTGCAAATCACAATAGGTAACGAATTTGGTTGAAATTGGGGGTGGGTTCTTGTACTCATTTTATAGTTTAGGGATGAACAAACTTGTTTTGCCACATATTCCCATTTGATTTTGGGTTTTTGAGATCCATCTGATGAAGATGAAAGGATGCAGGCGGTGGAGAGAGAGAGGTGGGACCCCTTGCATATTAAATTTTATTTATTTATTTATTTTAAAAAAAGTAATACAAAACCTCATAAATGGTCCCTAGGTAGTGAAATGACAAAAATACACCTTACTTAACGGCTAAATGGTAATGGAGTGAGCCGGAAGGACCAAATGTTAAACGTTTTGAAACCACATGGACCATCTATGAGGTTTTTTAAACTTAGGGATTAAACTTGATTATTTCGAAAACCACAGGGACCATTTTTGAATTTTTTTCTACTATATATATATATATATATATATATATATATATATATATATATACACACACACACAAGAGAGAGAGTTAGGGTCATATGTATTTTATAATTATTGTATGAACGTATGACTCATTCTCACCCAATCATTTGATAAGGGTATGATGGTAATTTGACAAATAAATTTATTAATTAATTTTAAATATCGATCCTATCATTATGGTAATTGAAATTAAAAAGGGATTTGATTTCAAAACTACCATATATAAGATAAACCTAATTTTGGGAGGTTCTATTGTGGTAATTGATTCATACATATCACTCATCGCAGTCTCTCCTTCCGCTCTTCGTCCTCACCACTATTGTTGATGTTTCAAACCTCTTCGTCTCCAACTCCAGTTGCCGGAGATCCGCCTATTTCTTTACAGATAGCTTCCGAAAAGTATTCTTCACCACTAATAAATATCAACCATTAGGACCTTCTATTCTAGTCGTCATCCTTCATCATCCAGGTAAGTTCTTACATACGATTTTGCTCATCTTCTTTCTTTCTCTCATCTTCATCTACGATGAATCAATAATGCAATCGATTAAACCTTGAATTGTTTTTACTATATTGTTCCATAGTAAAGCCCTAAAACCACAACTCTTCTACCGTCTCCTACTTCACTTTTAATATATATATTTTTATTTCTAACGAAGAAAATATTGGAGGTGTTTGTTTTAACTGTATTGATTTCAAGAATCTTGGATTTTCATGTTAATACGATGGGGTGTGAAAGAAGTTTAAATTATTTAATGGCCAATAGTTATTTGCTTTAACTCATATAAAAGGATTATTCCTAGGTGTTTGATTTATCTGTATTTAGCATAAAAAAGGTTGACTGAGGATTAAGTGTTGTATTCTTAAACTGTTGTATACGTTTGTGGTTATTATGAAATTGGTGTTGAATTGCTTAATTATCATATTCTTTATGAATGAACCATATAAGATTGGTTTATTATTAATTTTCATTAATGGTACATATATACTATCATGATTCTATAATAATCTATATTCATATAATAATATAAAATTACATGCTTAAACAATGTTTACTTTTGTATGATATCAAGTGGATTGTGAAAATTGATTTCATACTTAAAATGGATTCTTAATTACTTTGTTTTACTTTTTTAGTTGCAGATGTAACATATGAAACACCACAACGACCACCAACATATTTACAAACATAACCTTTATAATAATTAGCATCGGAAGAAGTGTTTAAACAAGAAGAACAACAAATAATGGATTTAATTTTTGAAACTAATAGAGTGAGGTTGATAACCTTTGTGTAATACTATTTTTGAGAATGAAAATGTGAAATTGTTATGATTTCAAATTCATTCTTGAAGCATAATTATTTGATTTTTGTACATTCATTCTTGAAGAACGTGAGATGTAATAAGATATTTATTGTATTACAGACCTATAGGTCAATTCTTATTCTTCAATTCTCCAAGTATTCTTTACAAGACATTGTATTCTTCGAGCATTCTTCAAGAACGCTTGAATTCTTCAAGAATTCTTTGTATAAGATATTTATTGTATTACAGACCTATAGGTCAATTTTTATTCTTCAATAAGAATTCTTTACAAGAAATTGATAATTAAAATCAATCAGAGAGTTTTAAATATGATCTTCTTGAATTCTCTAAGAATTAACACTTGTGTAAATTTTTTTAGTGTTACAAACCTGGGAATCAACATACTAAATCCAAAAAAATAGATTTATTCTTACATAATTTCTAATAAGTAGTATATCATATTTTTAAAAAGAATACAAGCATAGTAAATAACAAAATCAAACCAAAAGAATGGAAGTATTCTTAAAGAATTTCAAATATGTAGAATTTAATATATCATATTCTTAAAGAATGCATAAACAATGATAAACTTAAAAAAATACACTCCAGATGATTTTATCAATCATGCGATAATTAATTTAAAATATAAAATATATAGCTTTATTTTTGGAACTTATTTAAATTGCATCTCATATTGTCCTCACTCTCCAAAAATTATTGTTAACTTATTGGACTAATTTACCCTTGCAATTAATTAGGTGTGATTATATAATACATGCTATCTCATGTTAATAACATGTACTCTAAGATCACAACTTTTCATTTCTTTGAATCTAATGGATCAAAAATGGTTATACATTCACACTATATATATTTGTGGTTCATATTTAATTCGAAACCTATATATATATATATATATATATATATATATATATATATATATATATATATATATATATATATATATATATCAATGTTTTAAAAACTAGTTTTTTAATTGAACTAGTCGGGTGACGTTTTCCGGTCCAACCGGTTCAACCGAATGGTCAAACTAGTTATATATTTTTATATGTTTTTACTTATCCTGCATACATCGATTAAAAAACTTGCCATCTTTTTAGTATTACAAATGTAAATAGAATGCAACATATAAAAACAATCATTGTAGAAGCCAAAATCAAACAAAGAATCCCAAAACAAACACAAAAATCCAAGACTGTCCGGTTCAATTCAGCCGGTTGAACCTGTTTTTAACCAAAACTAGCCGGTTCAATCCGGTCAGGAAATCGTTATAAAACCGGTCCAAATCAAACCATCCTCACCCCCGGTTCCCAGTTTAAACCGGTTTTTAAAACAGTGACATATATATATATATATATATATATATATATATATATATATATATATATATATAATGATTGGTCCATAATCAATCATACATACACACAATAGATAGTGAAAACATTTGAATCTAACTCTCTCTCTCTCTCTCTCTATATATATATATATATATATATATATATATATATATATATATATATATATATATATATATATATATATGAGGTAGGTTCAAATGTTTCTTACATATATTATGTGCTAGAATGCACCAATAGGAATTTAGTATTAATTATATGTATATTAAATGCTATCCATATTTATAACTCATTTTTATGGAAACTAATTAAATTCGTCATTAATGTCAACAATAATATTCTTTCAGAATAAATTCATATCTAGAAGAATGAGAGTGTATTCCAGCAGAATGAGAGTGTATTCTAGTATAATACGCATTCGTTCTTCATATTCCATTCAACTTTATTGTATTTTAAGTGGGTGAGTCCTGAAACAACATACGAATTCATATATAAAAACCTAGATGTGAATTCATTCTGAAAGAATGTTATTGCTGGCATTAATGATAGATTTAATTAGTTTCAATAAAAAGAGAATTATAATTATGGATATCATTTAATATACATATAATTATAGAAATCATTTGATATCTATATTTATTTAATTAAATAATTATTTAATTTACTAAATTTATATTGGTGCATTCTAGCACACAATAAATGTAAAAAAACAAAATAACCTACCCATATATATATATATATATATATATATATATATATATATATATATATATATATATATATATATATAGGGTTAGGTTCATGTGAGACGGCCTAATTTTGTGAGACCGTGAGATGTATTTTTTTTATTTTTTTTAGTTAATTCAAGTTCCGAAAATAATATTTAAAAAAAGAATTTTTGATTTTTCCATTTATTTTGCATTTTAAAATTATTTTTAGAATATGTACAGTGTAATATTCTATTTAGAATATTTCACGTATTTTTCAAAAAAAATGGGATTTTTTTATTTTTTTTATTTTTTTTAGATAATTCAAGTTCCGAAAATAATATTTAGAAAAAGAATTTTTAGATTTTTTCATTTATTTTGCATTTTAAAATTATTTTTTAGAATATGTCAGTGTAATATTCTATTTAGAATATTTCACGTATTTTAAAAAAAAACGAGATTTTTTTTTATTTTTTTTAGTTAATTCAAGTTCCGAAAATAATATTTAAAAAAAGAATTCTTGGATTTTTCCATTTATTTTGCCTTTTAAAATTATTTTTAGATTTGGTCTCACGGTCTCACAAAATTAGAATGGTCTCAAATGAACCTGAACCTATATATATATATATATATATATATATATATATATATATATATATATATATATATATATATATATATATATATGATACCTTAATATACATATTTGGTCAAAGGCTGAAAATTAAGAGGTACAAGCCTTATTGCTTCACGTATAACGATTTTATGCATTATCAAATCATAAATCTTAGTTCGATCAACATTTGAAAAAGTCAAGATAAGAATAACCATGGTTTATCAGCTTATATTTATCTTCGGGTCAACATTTGAAAAAGTCAAACAAAGTTATACACACATTCAAATTCAAGTCCTTGATTATAGCTTTTTATCTTTAGCTTTTACTGTAGTTGAACGAGTTCAAAGTTGGAGTATTTTTCTGCCAAAAGAATTGGTCTACAAATACACTTTATATAGAATCTTTTACTTTCATCGGCATTCCACCTACATGCTTTTTCTTTATCTCTCTCTGATTTTCTGTAATCTCTTTTGATTAGTCCTTTGTTATGAATTTTTTGTAGGGATGAACAATGAGATGATACAAGGTTCGACTATAACTGGTTAATGTGATTTGCTCCTTGGTGGATGTGTTTTAATTCATTTTCAACTTATTAGTTTCGCAAATGGGTAAATTGCTTTTTTTTTGCTTTTCCTTTTTTTGTAGAAATTGAGAATATTGCTATCACTATGGACATGAAGTCCTTATCTTTGAATACAATTCAGTGATGTGGAGCGAAAAGGTATGAAAAATAGATCCATTTTGTGTCAATTTGAGTACACCAAGACCCATGATGTGACATCCCCAAAATCTCGGCCAGAAAAGACCGATTTCATTTATGCTTTTAAAATAATTTTCAGAGTAAATCCTTTTGATTTGAAAGAGTTGCGGAATTTGTTCCTAAAAACAAAACATGATAAAACAATGTTTACCAAAGCATTTCATAAAAGAAATGTATTTTTCATTATATAATCAAAACTCGGGGTGTCATGTTCCGATACAGACCAATAATCATAAACGATAACATTACAAGTCATTCAACAAATATATACATATACAGACTTGTAAACAAAACAACTGATGGTTCATCCATCTCATGCCCTCGCGCCACTTACTGTAATACAAATAAAACTGAGTGGGTCAGGCTTGGGAGCCTGGTGAGCATATAGGGTTTTCAACCCACAATAAATAATTATATTTAATTTCCACCAACCAACAATAACCCAATTACCCATTCCCGTTATTCTCACTTTATGTCCTTAAGACAACTAACATAAGGGACCTAGTCTAAGAATATTTCATCGGGGCGACAACACATGCTTCGGGGGTTCCTCAGCAATATAAGTCAAATAAGGCAACCATGAGGGGGATGGAGTACAGCGAATGAACACCCAAGTTCATTAACACCTACAGGTGGCGAACCTGCTAATGTTTCCACAAGACTGTCTAGAATAGCCAGTGGTCGTCATCTAAACTCCGCTAGATGACTAAAGCAAACAACAACGAGGCCTCTCATCTGTTTATTACACACCAACTATCTACCCATGTTCTACCCAACATATTAGTAGATAAAATATACATTTTTATACATAGTTTTGAAAACCTGTATAGCATGCTTTAATCAACACATAATCCACATAACAGATGAGGCACACACACACACATAACACATATCTCATAGAGAATAAATCATATCTATGAGATAGAAGAAAGTGAATACACATTCACACACATAACAACAAAATATACACATAACACGTATTTCGTATAAAATACTTCATAATTATGCGTTAGAAGGAAGTAACTACACACTTATACGTATAAACAACAATATACTTAATACATTCAAACCATACTTGTATTATTATCGTGTTTATGAAAGGTAGTATACACTCACTTGATCAGAAGATGATCAGACAGCACTACGACTTGCAGAAGTAGTATTCTTCAGCAGATCTGGAAGATCTCTTCAAAAATCGAACTTCTCGCGGGCAGAGCTTCGGCTCGGGAACCGCACTTCTCGGGATCTTCGGGATCTCGGGACTTGCCTCGGGGCTTAAGAATAATACCGAGGCTTCGGGGTATTTCTGGCACACAAATCGATGCAACACGGGAGAGAGAAGAGAGAAAATAGCAACCCTAAACGGCTGGCCCTTCAAATCTATTTATAGGGCAAATTTGGCCCTTGCCACGTCGTGGCAACCTTGTTCCACGTCGTGGGCTTGGTCGTCACTGCATGCGTCATCCCAAGTTGCATCTGGGGGCCTTCCGGAGGTGTCAGGACACTTGCCACGTCGTGGCACTGCTTGCCACATCGTGGTCTCTGACAGTTTTGGGGTTTCGCGCCCCGAACTTCAGAAATTCATAACTTTCGCATACGAACTCCGTTTTCGACGTTCTTTATATCACCGCGAAGGTGAGATTATGCTCTACAACTCTCGTTTAGACTCCATTGGCTAATTTTGACTTTATTTTTAATATATTATAAGTATATTACTTATATATTATCTTTAGTAGGCCGGGACAGGAAAACTCCGTTCGAAATTCATAACTCCTTCATCTGAACTCCGATTCCGTCCGTCTTTCCGCCGTTGCACTACTATCGATGAGATCTTAAATTCTCATTTAGATCACTAAGGATAGATATCTATCTACCTTAAATTCACTATTTACGTCGCGCTGGGTCGCGCTGGGTCGTGCCGGTTCTGTCGTGAAACTTTGACAGGTCATAACTTCTTCGTTATAACTCGGATTTCGACATTCCTTATATCTCCGGAATCCTTGTTTCGACCACTACAACTTTATGAAAAGATATCGGGCTTATCTCACACTTTAATTTTGACGCTTATTTTTATTCTTAATTAATCAAACCACATAATTAAGCAATTAAGCACAAAACACATAATACTCAAATAATACACTTTTATTATTTCAAAACGGGTTACAAAGGTTAACCTAGAATATTACATTGCTAAAAATGGCAAGCCCGAAAACACAGGCGTTACACATGATATGTCACTTTTTTAATTTGATCAAATTGTCTATTTCTGATGCCTTAACACTAAAGCAAAATTGTTGGAATACAAAAATAGATTTAGAGATACCAAGTTTCGATACCCTTCTTTTGGCAACTTATTGTAGAAAAATCATGTTAAATTTGATTAAAATGATTTTTTTGTTAAGTTGGTATTTTTAAAGCATTAGCAATGGCACTGAGAACCTGATGAGTTAATTAGCACATTGCCCATTGTATGGGAAACTTCAAAGTGCTGGGGGCTCGCCTTTTTTGGTTTTTATGTGGACAAAAAGTTTAAAATTTTATCCCATTGGCATCAATCGGCAAGTATAGTACATGTTATGTTATATGTTGTATATCAAACAAGGGTATTTTTGTCTTTTTGACAAACTTTTCTTCTTATATATAGTTATGACATGGGAGATTTGGCTGATGATTTGTACTCTTGGTCCCATTTACTATTTTACTAATACTTGGTAGCAATTTAGGCTCAAATCCTCAGACTTTGGATCTAATTTTTAAATTTGAATTTAGATAGATGGAATAGACCATTTCTAAAGGAATGACATTCCTTCCTTTTTGTTAATTTTTATTTGGATGTTTTTATTTCATTGCATCATGATATTTAACAAGATAATTAAAAATATTACTTTATTATAACTTATGTTAGTGTTAGTGAGGTTTTATTATCTTTAAATGTTTGGTCATAAATCATCATACTTATATTGTTTTACAAGTTTCGTCTTACACATTGCTATTATTGGTAAAGAGATACAAGTACATTGCTGTTATGGGTAAATATGTTTAAGCACTTTCTCTTTCCTGATAAAAGAAATATGTAACAACTAAAGTACAAATGCCCATATTAGTAGTGCAATGGAAATACATTTTGTTGTTGGTTGATGTATATTGTATGAACAAATTACAATTTTTCAACAGCAAGATTTGTTAAATACTTATATTATTGGTGTTTCGTGGTGATTTACCGACTCACGTCTTTTTTACATGCTATGTATGATTAAAAATTACTTTCTCGAATTATTTAGTTGTTGGCATCTGTAGTTATAACTAACTATAACCTTTCTTGTCATTATTGCTTCTCTTCACAGGAATAAATGGCTACGACCTCACTTGCAGATGTTACGTTCATGACTCATTATATCATTACACTTTCATTGTTTTCTTATTAGTGCGTTTTACTTTGAGAACTCATCCTTTTAATAGCATTCAATTTTTTTTTCTTCAAGGAAAATATTACTTTAAAATCATACATTAGGTAGCACACACTCACATTGTATTTATGTGGATGTGTGTGCTGCTACTGTGTGTTTGTGACGTGTGCTGTTAAAAAACTCAACCATCTGTCGTTTCCTTTAACATTTTTGTTTGGTGGGTCTAGGAAAAATGGTCGAACAGGGAGTGTGTGTTGTTGTTTCTGTGCTATATGTGTGTGGTGATGTGTTTTATTTAAGTGTTAGTACGCTATTGTGTGTGTAGTGTGTGTGTATGTGTTTAGTCCCTAAGAGGCCCATTAGCTTTTTATATTGGTATGATTTCAATAACTTGATAGAAATCCATATATATTTCTAGCATATTATCACTATGCCATAAATGATGTTTTGGTTTTGAACCTGTAATCAACATGTGCTGATTGAGTTACATGATTTGTTTAATTTGATGTTCATTTTTGTTTTAATTCAAATAAATCGTTCATTTTCATTTAACTAATTGGATTTTATGTTAGTCTTTTTAATTGTTTGATGCTTCGTACAAACTAAATAAGCTTAAATAGCATAAAGTGATTTCAAACCCTTAGTGTATAAAGATTTCTTTTTTATCAGTAATTATATTTATCTAGGAAATTTGTCAACAGACGGGTTAATCTCACAAAACAACAACTGGTTGTAGAGGGGTCGAGGATTATTTTTTTATGTCACAATGTTCATTTTTTATTTTCCAAAATTTTAATGTATGTGTCGAAAGCTCTTAAATGCTATTTTTGCCTTTTTGCACTTCATTGGTTCAATTGAGTTAAGTTGTATTCATGTGAGGGGGGTTATTCAAGCCATAATTTAGGCTTTTAAATAAAAATGATTTATCTTATAATTACATCAAATGATAATGTTATGTAAATATTTAAAAGATTTCACACAAAAAAAAAATACAAAAAAACAATAATCTATAAAAATATTTATATACCGAAAAAAAGTATACAAAACTTCAAACAAATGTCATTTTTTGTTTAATGTTTTATTTATAATTTACTTAACTATTATTATATTACATATCTTAGAGCGACAAAATGATGACAATCGTTCCACAATGTTTGAGGCTATTATTTGTGAACATGAATTTGGTGGGACGTGTATTCTTTTATTGATAATTGTTTAGATGTAGTAACTATTTGCGCAAAAAATAAAACTAAATCTAGAAACTAATTTATGAAAAAAAAATTATTCGCACCCATCGCTTAGCGCGGGTAAACGACTAGTATATATATATATATATATATATATATATATATATATATATATATATATATATATATATATATACACACTTAATAAAAGACTTTTTTAGCTTATATATATATATATATATATATATATATATATATATATATATATATATATATATATATATATATATATATATATATATATATATATATATATATATATATATATATATATATATATATACACACTTAATAAAAGACTTTTTTAGCTGGCACATGTCACATTTTTAAACAACTATTTTACGTATCATCCTTATTGGAGAATAGTTGCTATTAACTCATTCTTTCAGGTAATCCTCACATGATCTGGCTATTTTGCTTTACAATAATAAAAAAAATTATCCAATTGTAGAAGTTATAGCTTTGTGTTCCATTGGTTTTTGATGCCATCTTAATTTCTCGTGTTCACATATCAAACGGCCAATGTAATTTTTCTTTCTGCAACAAATGCCAATGAGTTTGACCTAAGGGTGGGTTCTATGATCGATTTAAGATTTACTCATAGTTACTAACTCATTTAGCAAAGCACATACTTTATGTTTAGAGTATTAGAGGTAGTTGTTGAGTATCCAATTTTAAATATTTGCACCCATATTTGTTTCTAAAAACATAATCATGTGTTACTACTACCTGTTACTACATGTCAAAGTGGTCCTTGACCCTTAGTTTTAATTTAATAAAGATGGCAATTTCTCTAGCAAATTGGAAAAGATCCAAAAACTTGGATGTTTGTAAGATTCTCATGTATCCAAACTCTTTAATAAATTCAATAGAATAATTTGTATTAATATGTTAAGGAATCCCATATCCAATTATAGAACCAATATTAATGATTAAATAATAGTAAATCATATATTGCCTGTTACTTGACGTCTTTGTGGTTAATATTTTTAGTTGATCAATCATAGGCAAAAACTTATATTATTTCTAGAAGGATCGGTTGTTTTTCTTAGACCGCTCAACTAAACTGCATCATTTTATACATCAATACTAATGTGTATAATACCAAATAAGAAATATAAAATATAAATATCCGTCAATGGTATAAATTTTTAGATTATCAACACATATTTTTATTTATATATTTCAAATAAATAATCAAGTTATTAAATTTGAAATAAAAATAAAAAAAATATAAGGGTGTCTTTTAAAATTTATCTATAAGGGAGGAGGGAGTCGTTTCCTCCCAACCCACTGAAACCACTACTACATTATTTTTCCTTTTTTATTTTTCTTCTTCTTTTCCAACCAACAACACATGGAAATCCTATCTTTTTGAACTCACTCAATTAAAAAAAATACAAAACAATCAAAGGTAAAATCTTAATTAGCAATAGAGTTATCAGCGGTACCACTCCCGCTTCAACGAGTGGGTTGATTGATTTCACTAAGGTGTTGTTTGTTTTTTGGAAAAAAACATCTTCAAACCTCTTATTGTTGCACGGCGCAACACACGCGCAACACTTTTCATTTCGCAGCTGTTTGTTTTTTTAGAAGTCTTCTGAGTCAAAAACCTTTGCGCGTGCTCTGTTTGGCGCAACACTTGTAGTGCCTCTTCCAACCTTTTTTTTATTGTTGAAATTTTGATTATATGTTGTTAAAATTTTATTTCACATTTTTTTTTTGTTTTTTTCGTTTATTCTTGTTGAATTTATTTTTTGTTTTTCTTATATTCAATAATGATAATTTTTTGATGAAATATCATTATTTTTTACTAAAATATATTTATTTTTTGTTGAAATATCATTATTTTTTACTGAAATATCATTAATTTTTACCAAAATGCTATATATTATTAAATTTTACGTATTAAAAAGCTATTTTCAGTTTATAAAATTAGTTTATTTTAATTTTTTAATATCTGCAGCAGTATGCAAATGTTAAAAAAAACAAACACGCTTCTTATTATAGTCTGCAGCCGTTTGGTCCACATCTTCTACTGCAGAGGGTTGCAGAGGAGGTCTGCAGACTTCATGAATTTTTGCTTCAGAAAATCAAATAGCACCTAACCCACTTCATCATCTCTCTCTACTTTCTCTTTCTTATTTTCTCTTGTACCATGTGTTTTAAAACTTATATCTTAGTTGTTTTTGTACTTTTTTGACAAAACTTCAAAAATGGTCCCTGTGGTTTTCGAAAGTATCAAGTTTAGTCCCTAAATTCAAAAAGCCTCACAGATGGTCCCTGTGGTTTCAAAAGTTTTAACAAATGGTCCTTTTCGCTAACTCCGTTAGCTTTTGGCCGTTAAATGAAGGACATTTCTGTCTTTTCACTACTACAGGGACCATTTATGAAGTTTTGCCGTTATTTAAAATAATAATAATAATAATAATAATTTAATATTAAAGGTCTCTCTCTCTCTCTCAACAATTACACCATTGTTTTAGATTTATATGAACACATGAACAAACGCAAATATTGAAGTCAATTTTGAATCAAAATCCTTTTTTCTTTCACAACAAACCTAAATAAAAATACTGAAGTTGATTTTGACAATAGGAACAGTATCGTTGATTCAGACTTTCAATCCAATTTCTCATCACTATACTATCATGTCGGTATATTGATTTCAAACCAACATTTAGGTCTAAATTCATCTTGATCAATTATCAATTACGCAATCATAATATCTTTAATTTATCCAAATAAACAGATTCATATCAATCATCATCCAAACTCATCTCTTACTTCATCGTTAATATACACTTCTGAAATCATATCCATCCTGTATTTGAAAATTTCCAGTTTGTTAATCAATACATGAACTATGACTCACAAAATCGATTTAATCAAGAATATCAACAAAGAATTTGAAAAACGAGTAAATCGATTATCATATGAGAAAATCGATTATCAGATGTTGGTACTAGATACACCATTCCTCCGGCTGATTGTGGAGACACGTAAACCAACAAATTGAGGTTTGAGACCCTTCAAATCGATGGAAGACCAATCTGACTCAGTTTTAACCTCCATAAATCGAACAATGGTGCAGATGTTCTTACCGTCAATGACGGGTCTTCCACGTCGCCGACCAAATACTACCATCGAACCTGGTTAAATATCCGTTTCTGATTTTCCCTTGTTTAACCGAAAACTGATTTGCAGGTTTGTTTTTCCCCTAATCCATTGCCCTCGATCTGCAGTCTACTGCCGATCTTCCCTCTGCTACTATCGATCCTCGGTGCCACTTCTCCCTTCCTCTACATTTACTCGGATCTGCTCAGATTTTTCTGTCTGAAACCCCATCATTCGTCTGTTACCACTGACCCTCGCCATCGTTAACTCTTAGAAGGTAGAAAGAGACGAGATAGGGACATAAGGGTGGAGGAGATGAGCGGTTGCGATTTGGTTGTTGTCTGGAATCCAAATGTGCAGGGGTGGCGGAGACGAGAGGCCCCAATTGGTTGGTTCCAGCAAAGGATATCACCGGTGACAGTGGGCTGAGAATGTGATTAGAGTATGGAGGTGGCAGTGGTAATTTTAGGGTTCATAAAAGAGAAAGAAATAATGTTGTGGTGGTAACGATGAGGCATTAGAGAGAGAGAGAAAAAAAGAGGGACCTTTAATATTAAATTATTATTATTATTATCATTATTTTAAATAAGGGCAAAACTTCATAAATGGTCCCTGTGGTAGTGAAAAGACAGAAATGTCCTTCATTTAACGGCCAAAAGCTAACGGAGTTAGTGAAAAGGACCATTTGTTAAATGTTTTGAAACCACAGGAACCATCTGTGAGGTTTTTTGAACTTAGGGACTAAACTTGATATTTTCGAAAACCACAGGGATCATTTTTGAAGTTTTGTCTATTTTTTTTTAATTGAGTGGGTTGAGTGGGTTCAAAAAAATAAGATTTTTGTGTGTTGTGGGTTGGAAAAGATGAAAAAAATAAGAAACAAAAATTAATGTGGCAGTGAGTTTGGTGGGTTGGGAGGGAACGACTCACTCCTCCCTAAGTAAAAGGAGTTAAAATGAAAAAAAATGTATAAGAAGAATTGAAATTATGTTAGCAGCAGTGCATAGGAGGGGATTGATTCTTCATTCTTCAAAATATATTGCAAATGTATTATTAATTTTATCGTCTATTAATTTTCAAAGTTGTTTTATGATGTCCCCATGTAGTACACGTGTTATAACCTAGTGTGTGTATGTATGTGTGTGTGTATATATATATATATATATATATATATATATATATATATATATATATATATATATATATATATATATATAGTTCCTTCTGGTGCCTGCTTCTGTAGCTCTTTCACCTTTCTTTGCTTCATTCGTTGCATTCTAAACTAGGGATTTGGAGCAGAAAGAGGAGAGGATGCTATCGAAGCTGTCGTATACCGCTTGCTGATTGGAACAAAGAATAGGTATTTATATTATGTGGCAATTAAATTTTTGAAAGTTAAAAAAAAAATCATAAATTCATATATAGATATTATTTATTTAAAAAATATCATAAAATATAACATGTGATAAATGAATTTTGATTTATTAGGATATCTTCTATGCAACCAGAAGATACGTTATCTCAACTTTGTAGTAGGATTGTAATAAGGTATGGCATGACTTTCATTTTGTCACGGTGGTTTGACTTGTTGCATATGACACTTGAAAAAAGTATGCGATGAAAGCTTTTATCATGAGTAGTGGTGAAGCACTTGAAAGTATCGTAACTCATTAATCATCGGAATGAATGCTATTATGATAAACTAGGCGAATGCCCGCACGTTGCGCATAAATATCTATATAGCTGAAGAATTTAGAAATATACTTTTTTTAAATATAACAATAATGTTGTTGTTAGATTTGATATAATAATTCATATTCTAAGTTGATATAATATATTGATTATTTCGAATTGTATGACAATATATACATTTATTAAAATTGCATATTCTCAATATTTTGAATGACATCTCCCCGGAGGTTACTAATGAATATATACATTTGTTATTGTTATTTATTTTTTTAAAATTTATTTTCTTAACATTTTAATTTCTATCATTGTAATTATTAAAAACATTAAACGCTTTTTTTAAGGTAACAATATAATCATTTATATAGAGTTATTTTTAACTATTGTTATTGAAAGTTATTTTAAGTTACTTATTTGAAAACTTTTAACGATTATAAAAATATCTTTATGAAATATTTTAGTTAAATTGATATTACAATTTAGTTTTTGTATTTAGTATTACAATTTATCACTTTTAACTATTCATAAAATATTTTTTTGGTTTTTTAAGTGGAACCGAAATTTATATTGAAGTTGACCCTGTAATTTTATATTTAAATTAACAATTTAAGCATTTTGTCTAAATTGTTCAAAAGTTGTAGCTTTAAACCGATAATAGTTTACATACAACAACATATTAAATATAATAAATTAAGTATAATATGTTAAAGTTAAAGACACAACTTTATACGTAGAAGTAAAAATATTATTTTAATATTGTAATTTAGTTTATTTATGATTACACTTTGAGTTTGATACTTTTTTAACCTTATTAACCAACATATAATCATTATTAGAAAGACACAACAATTTATCACTTTTAGCTATTCATAAAATATTCTTTGGGTTGTTTAATTTGAACTAAAATTTATATTTAAGTTGATCATATAAAGTTATATTTTAATTAACATTGTAAGTATTTTATATAAATTGTTCAAAGGTTATAGCTTTAAAGGGATATTAGAGCTAATTAATTAAGTATAATATGTTAAAAGTAAAAATTGTAACTTTATAAGTAGAAGAAAATATATTCTTTTAATATTGAAATTTAGTTTATATATGAATACACTTTAGGTTTTATATTTATTTAACCTTATTAACAACTTATAATAATTATTAGAAAGAAATTGAATAATCATGGGAGTTTCAAATGAATGTGGTGAAAGGAAAAATGCATGAGAGTTTTAAATGAATGTGGTGAAAGAAAAAATGCTTACTTTATAAGTATATAATGATATGTTATTTGATAGTATTGTAGCGAGCTCATGAAAGTCATATGGGTTTCATGGATTGAAAACCCAAACTAAATATGGCTATTACTTTGTAATTCTTATTTTCCAACTTCTTACTAACTATAAAATTCAACCGTTCCATAGCTTTTAGATTTCGAAAACTAAAAGTCATGGATTCAAAACCCAATTATGACTATTACTTGGTAATTCTTATATTCCAGCTTCTTACTAAGTATAAAATTCAACCCTTCCATAAAACAAAATACATAACTATATCCGATATTTTGTGGACAATTGAAATGATTCAACCAATCGCTATGGCTCACAATACTAGTGAAGTCTACAAACAAGACGAACAAAAACATTACCCAATTATAGGAAGGAGGGAGTCATTCCTTCACAACTCACTCAACCTATTATCACATTAGTACCACATCAGTGGGGTTTTTTTTTCCAACCCTCTCAACCCACAATACATAAAAACCCTATCATTTTCAACCCGCTCAATTTATTTGCCACATAATAATTTTTATCACAACATGCATCAAAATCAAAACCAATGATTATCTAATTAAATAAGAAATGTCAATATATTAAATTTTATTGTACATATTTATATTAAAAAAAAGGGATATATACAGTAAAGCCCCGATATTTTCATCCAATTGACACGAAAGTCCCAAACTAATTTTTTTTGACACAAAAGCCCGAATTACCGGCATTTATTGACCCGGTTGACCTTTTCTGCCGGTAACTCATTTAATAGCCGGTAATCGAGATGATGTGGCTACTAACGCTTACTTGGAAGATGACGAGGACATCATTAAATGAAGAAGGGTTAATCGAGCTGGAAAAACCTCTCTTTCTACTGCGACAATTCTAGGGTTTTTACTGTGAAGGAGATACGAATTCGAGTCAAAGGGAGATACGAGTTGGAGCCTTGAAGATGGAAGGTGTGTTGGACTTTGACACGATCGACGTGGAACTAGATGAAGACCTTCTAAAGAAACAAAGTAGGAGATGTACAGATGAGTTCTTGAAATCACTGTCTCTTGACGATGAAGATGAAGACTTCATTATCCCATTATTCGAGAATGTTGAAGATGATGAAGCACCCGTGGAAGAAGAACCTTTGGATGACGAACAGGAGGAGGAAGAAAATGTAGACGAAGTTGTGGATGAAGAGGAAAATGATAGTGAAGCTCAGTTTAAATATTCCACACATGATCCAAATGTGAAATGGAATAGAATGAAACCTCAAGAGGGAGAAAGGTATGAATCTCCACAGCAACTTAAACTCTGTTTAACAAATCATGCCATATCTAAAGGTTATCAAATTAGGTTTAATAAATATGATAGTGTTAGACTACACTGTGTGTGTGCTAGTGATCATGAGAAATTCGGTTGCCCTTATTATGTTAAAGCCTATTGGATGAGCACTGAAAAGTCATTCCAAATAAAGAAAATGTATCCACATCATACATGTGTCAAGAATTTTAACAATAGAAAACTTATGGGACCAGCATGGTTAGCTAGACAATTCCTTAAAGAACTTATTAGGACACCTAATTTGAAAGCTAAGGAAATCCAAGAAAAAGTTCAACACAAATTTCACACTAAGATTTCATGGGTAAGGAGTTATAGGGCTAGATGTAGGGCAATGTCCATGATTGAGGGAAAATTAGGTGATCACTATGCAAGGGTGTGGGATTATGGTGGTGAATTGCTAAGATCCAATCCAGACAGCACCATTAAAATTTGTGTTGAAGACAACAATGATGGTACAACTATTTTCAAAAGGATGTACATATGTTTCAAATCAATCAAAGAAGGGTGGAAGATGGGTTGTAGAAGGGTAATAGGGATCGATGGATCTTTTCTGAAAGGGCAGTGTAAGGGACAATTATTAACAGCCATAGGTAGGGACCCAAACAATCACGTTTTTCCCATAGCTTGGGCTATAGTTGATATTGAGAATAAGTTTAACTGGAAGTGGTTCCTTCAGTTGTTAGAGGTTGACCTTGGAATGGATGCAGGAAGGGGCATGTGTGTAATTTCAGACCAACATAAGGGTCTTCTTGAGGAAACAAAGGAAGTGTTACCATATGTTGAGCATAGACAGTGTGCACGACATATCTATGCCAACTTCAGAAAAGTATATAGTGGAATTCAGTTAAGGAACCTATTCTGGAAGGCTGCCAAATCAACTGTAGAGGGTGAATTCAAGAATCATATGGATGAGATTAGACAGATTAGCCCAGGTGCTTATGAACATCTAATGGCAAGGGAGCCAAATACATGGTGCAGGGCTTTCTTTTCCACTGGATTGGCCTGTGAGGCTGTAGAAAATGGTATGGCAGAATGCTTCAATGCAGTTATACTTGATGCTAGGAAGAAGCCACTACTGACCATGCTTGAAGAGATAAGGCTGTATATGATGGACAAGTTTTACAACCTCAGGGAGTTAGCTGAAAAATGGGAAGGAGATGTGTGTCCATCTGCAATTAAGAAAATGGAAGAATTTGGTGAGGACTTGAAGTAAGTTCTCCTTGTTTTGTATACATTTATGCTAAGTTATTAATAACTTTTATGCTAATTTAGTAACAACTTTTATTTGCAGGTTTTGGAGGGTACACCCTAGTGGACAAAATGAATTTGAAGTTAGAAATGGTCTTGAATCATATGGAGTCAACATAGAGAAAAGGAGTTGTGCATGTAGAATTTGGGATGTATCAGGGATACCATGTGTCCATGCCCAAGCATCTATCATGTTAACTCATCAGGATCCAAATACATTTATCAACAAGTGGTTTGGTAAGGCAATGTACATTTCAAGTTATAGTTCTAACATTCTACCTGTTAATGGCAGCAATTTATGGAAAGAAGCTCCTTATATTAAGCCCTTACCCCCCTTAGAGAGGAGGATGCCAGACAGGCCTACTGTGAAAAGGAAAAGGCATGTATCAGAGAGGGATGACAAGTTCTCTCAAGTGTCCTCAAAGGGCAGAACTGTCCAATGTCAAAACTGTCAACAAAAGGGGCACAACAAGAAAACCTGTAAAACTCCACATGTTGAACCAGATCCTAAACCCAATAAGAAAATAGGCAGGCCAAGATTGGACCCTAGTCTAACCCAATGGACAAGATGTGGTAGAGGGGGGAGAAGGGGAAATAGAAGAGGTGGTAGGGTACCTAGAGGTGGGGGTGGCTTTCATAGCTGGTTTGAAAGAGGTAAAACCTCAAATACAGTACCACCCCAAAAAAGGGTCAATGAAGAATATAATTCTGAAGAGATGGTGGATGTAGATGTGATGAGTGATGGAGATGGGCTGGATATGGCAGATATGGACTACATTACACAACAAATTACAGAGTTGAGGAAATCAGGTTACACTGATGTAGACATTATGAGATGCCTTGGAATTACAAAAGCTCATTTAGAAGAGTTTGGATATGTGGTAAGGTTTCATTTAGTGTTTATGTATATGATTAAGTGTTTTTACTATTTTTTTTCTGTTTTAGGCTGCCAATGTTGAAGGTGGACTAGAAGAAGATGGACAGGGTAATGAAGAAGAAGGAGGACATGGACAAGGAGATGGAGTGGAAGGAGGTGGAGATGGACAAGAAGGAGATGGACAAGAAGGAGAAGGAGATGGACAGGGTAATGAAGAAGAAGGAGGACATGGACAAGGAGATGGAGTGGAAGGAGGTGGAGATGGACAAGAAGGAGATGGACAAGAAGGAGAAGGAGATGGACAGGGTAATGAAGAAGAAGGAGGACATGGACAAGGAGATGGAGTGGAAGGAGGTGGAGATGCACAAGAAGGAGATGGACAAGAAGGAGAAGGAGATGGACAAGAAGAAGATGAAGAAGGTGTTCCAGTGAATGATCCAGTACAACAAGGGCATTTTGGGAATAATATGAAACAAAGAACAAGGAGACCCTCAGAGAGGATCATTCTTCAGAAGCTGAAAAAGAAGGTGGTTGACCCTCTTGGTATAGGAATGTGTGAAGATAAGGCATTAGTTATAGATTAGTGATAGGGGTTATCATCTTTTGGTTCATATTTTGTAAAAGGTGCTACTATGTAAACTGTTGCATACCATCTTTTGGTTCATATTTTGCATACCACCTTGTGGTTCATATTTTGTAAATGGTGGTACATATCCACTTATATTAGTTCATATTTTGTAAACAATTACTGGTAATTAAGCAAGGGCATTAATCAATGGTCACAACTGATCAATGTCATATTTTATTTCAAGTTTGGTTGTGCAGGTTAGCCTTGGTTATTGACAGTTTTATTATTCATATGTGGTTCATAGTTGTCGTACTTTGATTTCACCATAATTCAATACAACATAAGTAAAATGTTCATTACATTGCAAAAGAAACAACATCGTACATAGTGACTACATATCCCACTACATTATCTTAAAATACAAACCAAAACATAAACCCAAAATAAACCAGAACATTGACCACCTTGGAACAACACCACCCGCACCTTGAACTTGAGCTGGAACAACTTCTACTACTGCTTCTTCCATTTGTTCTACAACATCTCCATTCCACCCATTGTGCAATTGTAAGAGCAAGTCCTTGTACCACTGATTAGGGAGTGGAGGATCCACCCAATCAAAGAATTTGCAATCTTTACTCGAATCCTGGATAATCCAAGATTAAAGAAAGAAAAAAAAACTAAAAGATGAAGAATTTCAACATTAAAAACTAACCCTATAATTTGGGCACCCAATGAATCTTCTTCCAGGATTTCTTGTCTTCCATGAAGTCCACCTTCCAACTAAGTCACCGCAGTCGCAATGTGTCCTTTGAGGGGGATTGAACCTTCGCATAACCTTGCTTCCAACAGATGAAGAAGACGACATTCTCGTCTTTTCCTTTGACAAATACGAAGCTAGGATTCATGGGAATTGACGGTATGGTGCTTAAGTAAGGTCGAAAACTCCACATAAGCCTCTCATTTAATAAATCAGTGGTCCATGTAAGCATTTGGTGCCACTTCACCAAGTAAACCGGATGCACCGGCAGAAAAGGTCAATTGGGTCAATAAATGCCGGTTTTGTGTCAAAAAAAATTAGTTTGGGACTTTCGTGTCAATTGGATGAAAATATCAGGACTTTACTGTAAGAGTGCACGTTATCAACCCCACGTTATTAACCCCGCATGCATAAAAAAAATAAAAAAAAACAATTAGGAATGAATATTTTATGTTTAAGACAAAATTGCAAGAATGGTCCCTGTGGTATGTCGAAAATTGTCACTTTGGGCCAAACGGGTTTTGACTAGCACTAATGGTCTAAAAGTTTTCATTTTGTTGCGTTTTTGGTCCAAAAAAGCTTTAAAAGTTTTAAAATGACAGATTTGCCCCTTTCTATTTGTTTTTTTGCTTTTCTTTTTGTTATTTAATTATTTTCTAACTAAAAAAACATAAATAAATGAATCTCTCTCTCTCTCTCTCTCTCTCTCTCTCTCTCGCTCTCGCTCTCTGTCTCTTGAGTTAGGAAAATGCTACCACTCTCACTCCTTCCCCCCCAACCCTCACTCTCACCGGAAAGCCTGAACACCATCGCCGGAAAAGATGAACGCCACTGACACCACCGGAAAACATCAACACCACCAAGACCACCAGAAAAGACGAACCCTTCATTGGTGATGGAAACCCACCGTCGGAGCCCTTCGTTGGAGTAGAAAACTAATCGTCGGAGCTGCCTCTGATAGCAAACCCTAGTGCCACCACTTCGTCTTGGTCCTTCTCCGATTACGTTAATGATCTATCGTCCTCCCTCCCAAACGACTCTATAACAGATTAGGGTTTTGATGGTGGCGGCTAGGGTTTTCAGATGTGGCATTTCGCGATGGGAAATCGAAGGGGATGGCTGCCTCCTTCTTTTCTCTCCATCTCCGACGTTTCATTTGTTCTTCGAACTTCAAATCTGGTAAGGTCACTTTTTTCGAACAATAGTGCCTCCATTTTCCTCAGTCTCGCCGTCCTTATGCTCTATTCATCTTGAAATCGTCATCGCCTCATGGCCTCCCTCCTTACGGATCTGCAACACCATCAGATCGTCGTCAGAATCGAAGGGTTTGTTGAGGAAGATGGGTTTGCTGAGGAAGATGGTTGTCTGAGAAGTTGACGTGAAATGGGTTTGTTGAGGAAGATGGCGGCGACGTTCTGATTCTCTGGTGATGGTCGCGAGATGTAACCTAGATTGATGGTGGGACTGAAGGCGGTGGTGGTCATGGTGGTGTTTATAACTCCGACCGGTGGTGGTTGTGGTGATATTTTTTCTATGTGAAAATGAGAGAGAGAGAGAGAGAGAGAGAGAATGTGTGTGTATGTCTTTTTTTTTCTATGTGAAAATTAGAGAGAGAGAGAGAGAGAGTCTTTTTTTATTTTTCTTTTAATCAGAAAAACATTTAAATAAATAAAAAATAGAAAAAGAAAATACCAAAGGGCAAATATGTCATTTTAAATATTTTTTAAACAAACTGGATCAAACTTGCAACTAAATGAAAACCTTTGGACCAAAAATGCTAGTCAAAATCTTTTTGGCCCAAAGTGGCAATTTTCGACATACCACAGAGACCATTCTAACAATTTTGTCTATGTTTATTCCTCCCTTCGATATGCGATTGAAACAAAATGGATGGGTTGGTTGGTAAACCCGCTGAAAGGAGTAAATGTAAGAAACCGCTCAACACATTGTTTGCTAGGAATGAATATTTTATTCTTATTCCTCCCTTCAGTATGCGGTATCTCCCTTACCAAAGCTTCAAACCCATCTGGACTACTTCCTCCCTTAGGCCGGAGGGAGTGGCTCGCTATGGACACTCACCTCCAGCTTGCCATGGACTCGCTACACCACCCCCTCACCTTCGCTAGGGGAGTTGCCAAAAATGGGTCGCTACACCCTTAGTGAGATGAAAGAGAAAGCAAGAGAAGACTGTGATTGTTGTTGGGTTTTGTACAAAAATTCGAAGAATCCTAGAAGAAAATAATAAGAAAGATGATGAACCTAGGTGATTTTGAGCCTTCAATGGATGACAGTCAGTTGAAGCTTCAATAGGTGATTTTGTTACTATTGTTTTCTTTTAACAAGAAAATTGGGAAAGATGTTCTTTTAACAGAGAATCAAAAGAGGATAAAAAAGTTACACATTTGGTCCTTAAAGTTTCAGCAACTTAGAATTTTTTATCCAAAAATAGATACATTTTTATTTAATATTAAAATTTTGTGTTTTATAAAAATATAATTTATTTAATATGAAATGTTTGTGTATTAAATAATATAATTTATTTAATTTTGATAAAAAAAAAAAAACTAAATGAGTGTTAGGAGTGCTATCGCTCCCTATGAAATGCTAAGAAAAAAATTCTAAAGAGGTGACATGTTAACAAATGACATTAAGAGTAAATTATTGAAATCGTCCCTATGGTTTGGTCAAAATTGCACGTTTGGCCCCTAACCTTTTTTTTACACTCGGATCGTCCATGTGGTTTGATTTTGTTGCGTTTTTCATCCCTTACATACAAAAGTTAGGGACCAAGCATGCAATTTTGACCAAACCATAGGGACGAAAAACGCAACAAAATAAACCACAGGGACGATTCGAGTGCAAAAAAAAAGTTAGGGAACGAACGTGAAATTTTGACCAAACCATAGGGACGATTTTAGTAATTTACTCTGACATTAAAGCAATATATATATATATATATATATATATATATATATATATATATATATATATATATATATATATATATATATATATATATATATATATATATATATATATATATATGATGTGACAAAATATTAAAAATGCTACCACTTACCAATCTAGTGCTAACAGCCTTACCCGACTCTAGTCATGGTCCTTATTTAAGAGGTTTATGTTTGATTTAAGAGGTTTATGTTCATGTATATCCACATTTTAACAGCTAATCCTTCGTCTCCAAATCTAACATCATTTTTACACCAAAAACAACATTTTAAATATATTTTTGTTTCAGTTAAACTTATATAGATTTAAAAAATATCTCTTTTATTTATTCGTTTTTTTATAATATCGTCTATATTTTTATGTTACAATAACTTTACAATTAAAATAAATTAGAATGATATAAATTTAAACTTGAAACAATTAAAATAACTCAAAATATATGGTAAAAGATTAAATTAACTCAAAGAATATAATTCGAACTTGAAACAATTAAAAAACTAAAGTGTAATAAACTTTTAACTTTAGCACCAAATTTGATATTAAAATATGGTGGATTGAAGCAGTTAACACCAAATCAAGATGCCTAACAATTACTGACACATGGAAGTCGACCATAGAACTTACAAAGCTTAATCGATGATTTAATAGTAGTTTGGTATCGAAATTTTTAAACTTAGATTACATATATACCCCTTTGACTTTGACCACTACATATACCTTTTGGTACTTTACAATTTAAACCTTCAACCAAAAGCGAGTGCAAGTCCTAAATACCAGTCAAACATGGCTTCCAAGCTCAAGTTCTTTTCCATGGTGATCGACTTCACCTCTATCTCTATTAACAACTTCAATGGGTTTAAAAGTGTAAAATTTTGCACAAAACAAGTAGTAAACCAGATTAAAAACCTGCAACAACGTAATAATCCAGTAAAAATACTCCAACCTTCCCTTATTCAAATTATCATCCGGAAGCCAATTTGACCCATCTGCCCCTTGACTAAACCTATGCACCAATGTCACCAAAAGGGTACTCATGTAATTTCCCGCAGAAATCGCCATCCAAAACAAAGCCGCCGCCGTGCTCCTCATACTTTCCGGCGCCTGATCATACAAAAACTCAAGATGCCCGATCGACATGAACGCTTCCGCCACCCCATGCAGACAATACTGAGGCATCAACCAGAACACCATTATCGGAATCGTTTCGTGAGGCTTATCCATCAACCCATGGGCAAAAGCGGCATTTTTACGCTTTATCTCCATGAATCCAGCTATAAGTGTGGCTAGAATCGATATAGTAAAACCGATCGCCATTCTTGTGAGAAAAGAAACTCCCCGTTCTACCCCTGTGAACCTCCGCATGATGGGGACGAAGACACGGTCGTAGAAGACGATGGTGGCGAGCATGGAGCTTAAGGTGAAAACGGACATGGATCCTGCGGGGATTTGGAAGGATTTTGTGAGGTGTCTATCCATGGTTTTGGCTTGTTGTAGAGAGAATGTGTTTTGTTGAACGTAGGCTGTGAATAGAATGATTCCAGATGCCCAGATTGGACCCATTCGGAGGAGGGATTTTAGTTCTTCGACTCTGTGGACTGTGTTTAATCTCCATAAGTTTGGTTTTGATCGAGATTTTGCGTAGTCTTCTTCTGTAACAATGGCTGCTTTGTCCAAGAACCTGCAACGATTTGGAAGGATTTTGTGAGGTGTCTGTTCATGGCTTTGGCAATTGTCATAAAAACATGTTTATTATATTAAAAATTCGTTTTCCTTTTATATATATTTCACTATTAGATATTATTTATGAAGAGGATAGAGAATTACTTCATTTGTTTCGTATGGATAAGTCTCCCAGCAACAGATATCGAGGCATCAAGCTCTTCATTCTCATACAACAACTTAGCATCCGAAACCATTGGTAAATTTCTCTTCTTATAAGCTGCAACACACACTTGCACCAACCGGGTAAACGGGCTACCCGATGGATCCATATTCCTATACAACGGGTACCCGAACACAAAGGCGACAATCGAAAGAGCCATGGCTATCGAAGGAACACCAAGACCCCATCCCCACCCGACATAGTCTTGAATATAAACTATAACTGTCACTGCAACAAGCATAGATACCCCCATGCAAAAATAATACCAGTTAAAAAACTTCCACGTGCTAGTCTTTTGTTTCTCATCGGTTTCATCAAACTGGTCTGCCCCAAATGCCACCACACAGGGTCGGATCCCGCCCGACCCGATTGCGGTCAGCAAAAGGGATACGTATAAGATCGCGAGTTGACCCGTGTTGGCTTCTTGACATACTTGTCCATTTTCGCATGGTGGTGGTCTTAGGTTTGGTAGTATTGCTGATGTTGTCAAAGATACCATCCCCTAGTGATAATAAAAGTAAGTGGTAAGATTTTACACAGAAAACAGAAAGCTGATAGCAGGAAGCTGGAAGCTGAAAACTGAAAACGTACAATTTGATAAATTATGGAAGCAACGGTGATGGTCCAAAACCGACCGGCGAAGGAATCGGCTATGAAAGCCCCGAGCAAAGGTGTTAGGCTCGCGGTGCCACCAAAGTTAGTTAGGGTGTTGGCGGCTGTTGTCATCGGCATATGAATTTGTTGTGTTAAGTAACTTATCATATTTGTCTGAAATCCAACCACCGCAAGCTTCTCACACACCTCATTTGCTAAACGTACATCAAACCATCAAAAATCATGAACAATGAGTCTTGTTTATGTTTTGGTAAAAATTAAAATAAGTAAATGAAAGAAGAAAGAGTGTACCAAATATGAAGGGCATGGTGATGAGGCCACCTTTGGGCCTTTTTCCATCATTAGTTTTGTGTTGGATGTTGATATCTTCCATTGTTTTTTCTTTGTGTAGTTATGGTGTTTCTAAAATGCATAATTTATAGGGGAGACGGTGTGACATAAGTTAGCATTATCTTTTTGTCACTATTTTGCATCACCTTATGGCCACAAATCATTTGAATCACTGAGTTGGGTGTGAATGAAGCTAGGGCAAAAAGTCGTCAATTATTTGGATTTTAAATGATAGGTACATGAATGAGATATATCATTGTGGGTTCTATATATTTTAATTTCTTTTGTATTTGTCTTATAAAGAGTGACCAAATACCCATTCTTTTCTTCAATTAGAGCAGTCCCAGTCCCACTTTAAATATAAAATTATTTAGAGTAAATTACGGAAATCGTCCCTATGGTTTGATCAAAGTTGCATGTTTGGTCCCTCATTTTTTTTTGCATTCGGATTGTCCATGTGGTTTGATTTTGTTGCATTTTTCGTCCCTCACGTACATAAAGTTAGGGACCAAACATGCAATTTTGACCAAACCATGGGGACAAAAAACGCAACAAAATCAAACCATAGGGACGATCCGAGTGCAAAAAAATGTTAGGGACCAAACATATAATTTTCACCAAACCATAGGGACGATTTCATTAATTTACTCAATTATTTAAGAAAAAGAAAAAACAAAATATACAAAAATATTGATTTATCAACACAAGAAATAAAATTGTTACCAGCGACGCTATTAACGACAACATAGACTTTTAGCGGTGACTCAAGCATGAGTCGCCGCTAAAGGTAATCCATGTCGCAACTAATAGCGTCGCCGGTAATGCTTTGGAGACCGAATCCGCACTAACCCATTCTGGTAAATCTCAACATTTCGATCGACGATCTAATCCAATGGCTGGGGTCCCTTTTCGCACAAACTCAATACCGACGACAAAATGTTGCCACTAAAGGTCAAAATTGTTGCCGCTAAAGGTCGAAAAAAACGCGGTATACTTCCCTCCACAATTGTCGCCGCTGTTGATGTTTGTTGCTGCTAAAGGGTAAAGCGTTAACGATAAATGTGTTGTTGGTATAGCTTTACACAGATAACAAAAAAAAATTGTCACATTCTCTTTTCACTTTCTTCTTTTGTTGCTTCCATATCTGCTCTTGTTTTTTTTTCTTCCCCATTTCTGACCATCGACCAATTCAGCCAACGAGGAGCACCACGTCGATCGGTAATTCCCGACTGTGAGATTTCTGACGGGGAAAAGGAGATATCGACTATAGATTTGACATTTCTCCGACGACTATAGGGCATTTCCGACGACAGTAGGTCATCTCTTTTGTCCTCCTCTTGTAACATCGATTTTCAGCTTATAATAATGATTAATTGCAAAAATGTCAATTTCGGTTTTTGATTTCCAGCTTTACCAGTGATTGTTGAAGTCACGGCCGACGACTACCGCCACCACCACACCATCTATTGATTTCTGCCACCACAGGTTCCATTTATTGTGAATTTCGAGATTAATTGCAAAATATGTGTATTTATATATTATGTGAAATCTGGCGTATGTGTGTATATTTCATATATGTATGTGAATCTATGTGTGTTTGGTGTATGTATGTGAAAGTATGTATATTTGGTGTATGTGTGTGAAAGTATGTGTATTTGGTATAAGTATGATGTTATTCTATATGTATATGAATGTATGTGTATTTGGTGTTTATGCGGTATATGTATGTGAAAGTATGTGTACTTAGTATAAGTAGGATACTATTATGTATATATATGTGAAAGTATGTGTATTTGGTAGAAGTAAGATGCTATTACTTATGTATGTATATGGTAGATGTATGTGAAAGTATATGTATTTGGTAGAAGTAGGATGCTATTATGTATATATATATATATATATATATATATATATATATATATATATATATATATGAAAGTATGTGTATTCAGTATAAGTATGATGCTATTATATATGTATATGAAAGTATGTGTATTTGGGATAATTAGGATGCTATTATGTAGAATGCTATTTTTTGTAACAAAAATAATAAAATAAAGTAGGATGCTATTCTTGAGAATGCTATTTTTTTTTTGTAAAAAACAATATTAATTGTAAAAAAATAAAATAAAATAAAGTAGGATGCTATTATTGAGAATGCTATTTTTTGTTATAAAAATGTGGATTGTAAAAAAAATAAAAATAAAAATAAAACAGGATGCTATTATTGGCAATGAAAACATAAAGTAAATCACTACAATAGAAAACAACAACGTAATATAATTGTTTAAAATACAATGCTATAATTGAAAAAAACAAAAATAAAATGTTATAAATAACAAAAATATGAAAAAAGTAAAATGCTCAAATAGAAAAAATAATATAATATTTAAAGTACAATGTTGTTATAGAAAACTTAAAACAAAATCAAATTCCATAAATAACAAAAATATACAAAAGTAAGATGTTATAAATAACAAACTAAAATCTTCCAAATTATATTCGTTTTGTGTCTTCTTTGTAATCATCATGAGCCTAAAAATATCCGCCTGAAATTGATTTAGAAATTTATTTCAGGTTGTCCCCATATTGAGACTTCTTTTTTAGTATTTTATCTCATTTAGGATGTGAACATGTATATATATATATATATATATATATATATATATATATATATATATATATATATATATATATATATATATATATATATGGTAGGTTATAATGTGGATGAACAATTATTGTGTGGAAGTGTGGATAATGCTATTTTATGAAAATTACTAAGAGAATAAGTTGTTTAGTAATGTGAATACGTTCAATCTCACAGAACTATTGTTATTTTAATGGATTCTCACCAATTCTAATTCATTTTTGTTCTCATTCATCGCTTTTTATTTATTTGAATTCTTACAGAATACGACTCAATAAACATCCTGATAATATTCTGACAGAATGAGAATAATTAAAAAAAAGTGTATAATAACCTTATAGACGATTTAATTAGTGAAAAAGCTTAATAATTAAAATAATTATATAAGATTGAACGTATTCATATAATCAACCAACATATTTTCTTTGTAAGTCTCAAAGAATAGCATTATCCACACGTCCACACAATAGATGTCAATCCACATTTGAACCTAGCTCTCTCTTTCTCTCTCTCTCTCTCTCTCTATATATATATATATATATATATATATATATATATATATATATATATATATATATATATATATATATATATATACTTGGCAGCTAAGGGGAAATGTTGCCGAATTTTTCTTAAACATACAATCATGTAATGCACGTTCATATATGAGATAAAGTATTCAGAAATTGGGTTTAGAAGCTTATCCTTGTTAATACTCTATCTGTTTCCGAATTGTTGTCTCTGTTTCAAGGGATACTTTGTCAATCATCTACTTTATGAATACTCTGTCTAATTTTTGTTTTTTTCAGTAGAGTAAACTCTAAACTCGGAATTATGTTTAAGCAACATCATGTTTATTGATAAAAGTTGGACTAATAATCCACATCGAAACTATCTCGAGTTCTGAGTAGGACTCAACTCTTTTATCGAGAAGTTCAAAGTAATGGTAAAATCAAATGTGCATGTCAACAATGTGATAACATTACTTTAAGTACCCAAAATTAGTGAAACGCCATATGTTTATAAATGGTTTCAGTAATTCGTACACAACTTAGATCTTTCATGGGGAAACTTTAATTCCTCCAGTTGTAGATGTCGTAGCGTCAAGTAACGGAATGGTTGATGTTATCGACGATGTTATGTGGGAGTCGAGAGAAAATGATATAAAACCTCGATGAAGGAACCTCAAATACATGGGGTGGCGATATGAATGATGATTTTGCACAGTTGTTAGCAGATGTGAAAACTAAATATTTTCCTGGTTGCACTTTTTCTTCCCTTGATTTTTTATGTAACACCCGTAGATCCGGGCTAGTCAAGTTAAAGGCAATAAGTGTCGAAAACGTCTTTTCGACAAAATATTATTTAGAATAAATAATTTTAACCAAGTTGTAGTATATGTCACAAGGTTTCCGTACATATATAGAACGTCGAAATCCGAGTTATAACGAAGAAGTTATGACCCGTCGAAGTTTCGCGACGGAACCGACATGATATCGGAAAGCGTAAATAGTAAATTTACAATAGAGCAAGATTTAGCCTTAGCGCTCTAAATGAAAGTCGTAGAATATGTTAAACTAAGAAAATCGATAAAAATAACGCCCAAATCTGACTTCGTATGAAGAAGTTATAATTTTTCGAAGTTTCGGATTAACAGTGTACAGCCCGAAATTCGAATATTAGATCGAGTGATTTTAGCTAACACGACCTAACCAAGAATCGAAGATATCGTTAAGCGTAGCGTATCAAGAAAAAGATGGGCGAAAACGGACGTCGGATGAAGAAGTTATGAGGATTTAACGGACCAAATCCTGTCTCGGCCTGTTAATAATATAAAATTTAAAATCGAGTCAAAATTAGCCGACGGAGTCTAAACCAATGTTGTAGAGTACGTTCCCACCTTCGCGTGGATATAAAGAACGTTAAAAACAGAGCTCGTACTCAAAAGTTACGAATTTTTAAAGTTTATGATCGAATTTGCGAAGGCTGATAAGGACTTGATGACGTGGCGCGTTGTGGGCCGTCCATCGCTGATCAGTGAACGCTTCGGATTCGGACACGCCTCGCTTCGCTACGCCCAGCGTCCAAGGTCAAGTACGTGCAACGTACTCCGGTTCTTATCCTTCTGACGAGTGCAAGCCACGTGCGAGACAGTTGGAGCTCCTATCCGAAGTTACGCTCCGCGTAGCCAAGGATTACGCCCAGTGTAGTCCAAGTCCTCGCAGGGTATAAAAAGGGGCGATGGTCTCCGCATTTTTCACACCATTTCTCATTCTCTCTCTCTATTTTCTTTCTCTATCTAAGGGTTTTAACCCTCCCCTAAGCCTAGATGATCCCCTAGCACCCTAAGGAAGCCCCGAGGCTCCCAGAGTCCCGAGAAAAAGGGTCTTTCGGTTTCGGAAACGCTGCTCCGAGCAAAGCCCATTTTTCTTTAAAATCCACTGTAAGTGAGATACGCTTACGCAATTTTTAATATAGCTTCCAAATAATTATAGTAATGTTATTAGGTCCTTAAATTAATTATTTGGGCTATTATTATGAGTTATATTGAGTGTTATTTAACGCTTATATAATAATAGTCAGACTATTAATTTGTCGCGGTTATCGTTGGACTAAACCCTAGTAGTATTGATACTAGGTTTTATCGAAGGAAATTGTTTTGAGAGTATCGAAGCGCTGTCCGAGTGCTGAGTCACCACCTTTCAGGTGAGTGCATGGTCCCTTTCATCTTACACATAGATATGAAGTATTTTATATAAATTATGTGTTATGTGTGCATATTATCTGATTACTTTCTGTCTATGCTAGTTGAACGGTTTTATACACGTTTTAAACGATTTAAATTGTATATGTATTTTATATCTACGAAAATATTGGGATAAAACATGGGTAGATATAATAGATGGAATATGAGTTGGACGATGAGTTGAGAGGTGTTATAGACCACGAGGTGAGGGTGAGAGGTGAACGATGTGAGAAGCCTTTTCCCAAACGATGGCCCCGTCATTCAGCAGAGTATGGATGACAACCATAGACTATTCTAGACAGTCCCGTGGAACACTAGCAGGCTCGCAACCTGTAAGTGTTGTGAACAATGTGTTCACTCGGTGTACTCTAAACCTTGGCGATCATGCAGACTTGATGCCCAAACCATGGCGATCATGCAGACTTGATGCCTAAACCCTGGTGATCATGCAAACTTGGTGCCAACACCCTGGCGATTATGCAGACTTAGTGCCTAAACCCCGGTGACGATGGACTTCGTGCCGATTGTTTAGGAATGTATGAACGAGGAAGGGTTAATTCTTAGGGTAGATCCTTAAGAGTAAAGAAGATAATGGGGTTGGGTAATTGGGTTGATGTTTTGATTGTTTGAACATAATAATTATATTATTATGGGTTGAAAACCCTATGTAGACACCAGGTTTCCCAACCTAACTCACTCAGTTTATTTATATCACAGGTGTCGATATGAAGTCACATTACACTGAGAGATTTAAAGAGATGTAGATCACTAGTGTAAATAAATGTAAATTCTGTTTATGCTTATGTTTCTTTATTAACGATGACATCTCAAATGTTATAAAATGAATAAAATACGTTTCTTTGAAAATGTTTTAATAACATATTTATCGTGTTTTTCTGGGAACAAATTCCGCAACATTTTTATTAAAAGAAGTACTCTGATTTTTATAAAGCATAAACAAAATCGGTCTTTTCTGGCCGTGAAAATGGGGATGTCACAGTTGGTATCAGAGCATTTGTTTAAGCGAACTAGGAATTTGTAGGAAATTTCTAGACTTAAACTTAGAATGCTAAGTGATGATTGTGAGGAGTGTGTCAAATGGATTTAGGTAATACACCTGAATAGACACAAGCACTAGCTTATTTTAGGAATGATGCCGAAATCGCTTTTATGTGCTAAATGATTTGTTATGCTATAGTTTGATCGGATCTATGGTCTGTTGCCGACCGGATCTGGAAACCTTATGTGTTTAGGATTCTAAACGTACAAATACGATATTAGAACTAGCATATAAACGTTTCAGAGTGATAAGGATGATTTAAATGTCAGTCCTAAATAAAGGTCTAGATTCACCTTATTCGGTGTATAGATCAAGATGGAAAGGACCCGTAGCGGGAACGTGAATGCAAATGAGAATAGGAACCAACCCCCAGTGGTTCAGCAAATACTTGTTGTAGAAGAAGTTGCACCTGAGCCAGTCACCATGGCTGGAGTTCAAGCCATGATTCGGGCCATGATAGCTGAACAAAGGGAAGAAATGAGACAGATGTTCCACGAAAATAGGGACGAACCTACCATACATGTTGAGCCGACCGAGCCAATTCCCGAATAATCTGAGTAAGGGAACTACAGCCGCCAAGTGAGTCAAGTGGGGACTCAAGGCGAACGAAGGGAAGGCCCGGAGAGGAGAAACGACAAGGATGGGCGAATATACAAGAATTTCTTGAGTGCGAAACCACCGAGTCTCTCAGGAAGCCCGAAGCCGGTTGAGATTATGGATTGGATCTCTGAGATGGAGATGGTGTTTGAGAGCTGCAGCTGTAGCGAGAAACAGAAGACTATCTTCGCAGTAAGACATCTGAAAACTGGAGTCTTGAGCTGGTGGAAGCTATTAGCAGATACGATGCCACGAGGAGAAGCCCTAAGGATGTCATGGGAGGAGTTCTTGGAACAGTTGAAAATGCAGTACTGCTCAGAGATAGATCTGATAGACCTAAACAACGAATTTCAGAACCTGAAGAAAGGGAAGATGAGTGTTGATGAGTACGCCACCGCATTCACCGAGAGGATGAAGCTATTTCCCTACTTGGTTCCTACTGAACTCTCCAAGATTGATAGGTTTGCTAACGGATTGCCCACTGACTTTGGCCCAATGGTCAAAATGGAAACTACCTTGAAAATAGTTGTTAGGGCAGCTAAGAACGTAGAGACCCAGATAAGAGAAAAGGGTCTAGAAAAAGACAAGGCAGGAAAAAGGGGAAGCATGAAGGATCTTCAAAATTCAACAAAGAAAGGAAATTCTCAAAAACGGAAGAAGGAGGAGGAGGTGAATCCAAGTGGTGCGAGAAGTGTAAAAAGAAGCACTTCGGGAAATGTGGCAAGGAGGTGACTTGCTACAAAAGTGGAAAGACAGGGCATTATGCCAGCAAGTGTACGTCCAACAAGAAGGTGTGTTATGGATGTAACAAAGAAGGGCATATCTCTAGGGACTGCCCAAAGAAAAACGAGGCAGCAAGGCCAAACACACCACCAAGGCCAAGAGCATTCCACATGATTCTCGACGAAGCAGAAAACCATGCGAGGAATCAAGGATGAGGACTTCATATCTGAAGATCAAGTTATACAGTAGCCATAGTATCATATGATGTAGCCTGTTAGAGGCATAGTCTAGGGTGAACTAGAACACCTCTGTAATAGTTTCAAGAAATAATAAAACCTTCGTTTTGCTATCTGATGTGTTAAACTGTTATGTGATTTTCTTGTATGATGACTTGGAAAACTGCGAGACAATACTTGGGACGAGTATGAGTAGGTGTGAAAGGTAGTAGATGCATATACTACCGGAAGCACAGGACTCACGCTTGGATCAAGGAAAGTCACAAGGTTACCCAAAAGCCAATAATTGATCCCGTTGTATTCAAGCATGTTGTTACCATCGTTTCGGTAATGACTCAGAAGGTTGTTGTTATTCCGACCATAGTGGTCATATCGAATTGAGTCCGACTACAATAAGTATGTTACGTGGTTCAAAGAACTAAGTTCGATGTTGTAACGACCGAAAAACACATCAAATTTTAAATTTTTCAAAAACATCTCAATTCCAATAATTCTTTACAAAAAGGTTGTCAATACAAAATATTTATCGTATTCCCAGAATCATAACACCACAAAATTACGAGGAGCGGTACGATCACGCCTTCGCCTTGCCACGATCCCCTGAAGAACCTGAAAAACATGAAACCACAACTGTAAGCCCGAAAGCTTAGTGAGATACCCCCAAAATACCAACCACAAATATCATACACGTACAACATGCCATAACATATCCGATCATAGAACAGTCATGCTCTCCGGGTCTACTGTGTGACTGGTCCGCCGCACCGGCCAACAGTCCACCTGGTCCACCCTCTGAGTCTATCCGCATACATCGAGTCTACTGTGTGATTGGTCCGCCCGTTCCCGGGCCTTCAATCCACCTGGTCCACTCTCTGAGTCTACAGTATGACTGGTCCGCCCGCATCGGGCCTTCAGTCAGTCTGGTCCACTCTCCGAGTCTACAGTATGACTGGTCCGCCCGCATCGGGCCTTCAGTCAGTCTGGTCCACTCTCCGAGTCTACAGTATGACTGGTCCGCCCGCATCGGGCCTTCAGTCAGTCTGGTCCACTCTCCGAGCCTTCGGCACGTCTGGTCCGCCCCTTCCGGGACCTACAGCCTATCCGGACCGCTCGCTGGGCCTACGGGACAACCGGTCCGCCCTGGGTATCTTGGCCTACTGCACACAGCAGGACCCGCCTCAACCCAACTCCAGTCCAAACATCCATGTGCACATATACATACAATCATCTAACAATTCACAGATAACAAGCAGATCAACAGATCACATAACATGCCACTATCCTAACCAGGATACCGACCTAACAGGTCACTAACATAGCATCTCCCTATCTCTCTGGATATCGATCTCAATCAGGTCTCTAGCATATACCATCCTAACTCACAGGATGCAAACATGATAAAGCAGTAACATAAAAACAACTACCCGGATCTCAATCCGATAAGGGCCGGCCTTGGTGCCTTAGACCCCGTTGATATAGTGAGAATAACTCACCTCGAAGCTGCCGACTGAACAGATAATCCAAGCTACTCCGATCACTGATACGATCTCCACCACTGGTCAACCACCAATGCGCTGAACTCAAAACAACAAACAATAATTACCAAAATGCCCCTGGACACCATTGGTCAACCCTTGGACAAAGACAAGGTCAAAGTCAACTCCTGACTGACCCTACTCGCCGAGTCAAACCTATGACTCGCCGAGTTCCCATACTCAGACTTCACTCCATCCGCGACCTAACTCGCCGAGTCACCCCGAGACTCGCCGAGCCCACCAACTCAGAGTCCACTCGCACACGACTCACCGAGTCATCCCTTGACTCACCGATTCTTGACTCAACCAGAGAATATCGGAACTCTTCGGCAAGACTCGCCGAGTCCAAGAACAGACTCGCCGAGTCCAAGGCTATCTTCAACCGACTCGCCGAGTTGTTCTTCCAACTCGTCGAGTCCCAGCTCATCTTCAAGCAACTCGTCGAGTTCACCCATGTGACTCGCCGAGCACCACCGATCTGAAACCATTCAGAAGCATTCCAGGCCATGCAAATGATCCAAAACATAGATCTAGCCTTATACAACTCATCCATCACGTAAAGTGGCAAACTTTACGTGAATCCCAAGAGATCTAGGCCTTAATCACTTATAACTAGGGTTTGGGACTTGCAAGCTTCACTAAACACTCCAACACAGGGACTTTTATGCTCTTTGATTCTCCTCCCTTCCAGATCTGAGGTAGCAACCTCAGATCTACCCTTTAGACTTCCATTTACACCCTTAAACAAGATCCCACAACCCCCAAATTGAAGAAACAACATACAATCAGACCAAGAACGGGATATTACCTCCAATGGACGCCCCCAACTGCAATGAAGTTAATTCCAAGCAAAGCCCCTTGCCCCAAGCCTTCAATTCCCACAAATTCCTTTAAAGATTACTTCTCCAAGCTTCAATCCACTCAACAATGGAGCTCCTCTGCAATTTAGGGTTTCTAGCACTCAAGAGGGAAGTAAAGAGGCTGGGGAAGGAACATAATGTTCCTTATGTAGGGCTCAACCCCGAGAATTAGGGTTTTCTCCACCCAGCGCCTACTCGCCGAGTCATCTCATCGACTCGCCGAGTCGGCTACTTAACACGCGGTCAAGCCGCGACTCTACTCGCCGAGTCCATCCATGGACTCGCCGAGTCACTCTTTCCCAATTAACACTTTTGGCCCTTCAACTCTACTCTTGCTATTTCGGGATGTTACAGATGTAGCACCCGACTTAAGCCAGAAGGATTAATCAAAGCAGTCAGTAGAAATATCGCGACGGTTGCTAGAAATGCTACCTTTTAAGATGTGATTAGAACATGAAGGTAGGTATTTGACTCTAAACGACCTGAGTCCAAGCAATGCATCACACGATGATAGGTCATTAGAATATGACACATCGTTCCATTGTAGTAATAAAAGAACTTATATTAAGTTCATATCAACTGAGGATTAACATTGTGACTCGAAGGTCATAATTTGGAGTCTAACGTGAGATGGGGAGCGGGTCCAAGATCGGGCACCGCTTGTAGTTAGGAAATCTTAGAGTCAGATACTCGTTTGAAGAAACATCAAAGTTACGGTTATTACTTAGGATAAAGAGATAACGTATGGAGTCATCATGTGAGCCCTGTTTCGTTGATGATTTCGGGACGTAATCATCCCAACGGGGAGATAATTGTAACGCCCGTAGATCCGGGCTAGTCAAGTTAGAGGCAATAAGTGTCGAAAACGACTTTTCGACAAAATATTATTTAGAATAAATAATTTTAACCAAGTTGTAGTATATGTCACAAGGTTTCCGTACATATATAGAACGTTGAAATCCGAGTTATAACGAAGAAGTTATGACCCGTCGAAGTTTCGCGACGGAACCGACACGATACCGGGAAGCGTAAATAGTGAATTTACGATAGAGAGAGATTTAGCCTTAGTGCTGTAAAATAAAATCGTAGAATATCTAAAACTAAGAACATCGATAAAAAGAACGCCCAAATCTGACTTCGTATGAAGAAGTTGTGATTTTTCAAAGTTTCGGATTAGTAGTGTACAACCCGAAATTCGAATATTAGATCGAGTAATTTTTAGCCAACACGACCTAAACAAGAATCGAAGATCTCGTTAAGAGTAGCGTATCAAGAAAAAGATGGGCGAAAACGGACGTCGGATGAAGAAGTTATGAGGATTTAACAGACCAAATCCTGTCCCGGCCTGTTAATAATATAAAATTTAAAATCGAGTCATAATTAGTCGACGGAGTCTAAACGAATGTTGTAGAGTACGTTCCGACCTTCGCGTGGATATAAAGAACGTTAAAAACGGAGCTCGTACTCAAAAGTTACGAATTTTTAAAGTTTATGATCGAATTTGCGAAGGCTGATAAGGACTTGATGACGTGGCGCGTTGTGGGCCGTCCATCGCTGATCAGTGAACGCTTCGGATTCGGACACGCCTCGCTTCGCTACGCCCAGCGTCCAAGGTCAAGTACGTGCAACATACTCCGGTTCTTATCCTTCTGACGAGTGCAAGCCACGTGCGAGACAGTTGGAGCTCCTATCCGAAGTTACGCTCCGCGTAGCCAAGGATTACGCCCAGTGTAGTCCAAGTCCTCGCAGGGTATAAAAAGGGGCGATGGTCTCCGCATTTTTCACACCATTTCTCATTCTCTCTCTCTATTTTCTTTCTCTATCTAAGGGTTTTAACCCTCCCCTAAGCCTAGATGATCCCCTAGCACCCTAAGGAAGCCCCGAGGCTCCTAGAGTCCCGAGAAAAAGGGTCTTTCGGTTTCGGAAACGCTGCTCCGAGCAAAGCCCATTTTTCTTTAAAATCCACTGTAAGTGAGATACGCTTACGCAATTTTTAATATAGCTTCCAAATAATTATAGTAATGTTATTAGGTCCTTAAATTAATTATTTGGGCTATTATTATGAGTTATATTGAGTGTTATTTAACGCTTATATAATAATAGTCAGACTATTAATTTGTCGCGGTTATCGTTGGACTAAACCCTAGTAGTATTGATACTAGGTTTTATCGAAGGAAATTGTTTTGAGAGTATCGAAGCGCTGTCCGAGTGCTGAGTCACCACCTTTCAGGTGAGTGCATGGTCCCTTTCATCTTACACATAGATATGAAGTATTTTATATAAATTATGTGTTATGTGTGCATATTATCTGATTACTTTCTGTCTATGCTAGTTGAACGGTTTTATACACGTTTTAAACGATTTAAATTGTATATGTATTTTATATCTACGAAAATATTGGGATAAAACATGGGTAGATATAATAGATGGAATATGAGTTGGACGATGAGTTGAGAGGTGTTATAGACCACGAGGTGAGGGTGAGAGGTGAACGATGTGAGAAGCCTTTTCCCAAACGATGGCCCCGTCATTCAGCAGAGTATGGATGACAACCATAGACTATTCTAGACAGTCCCGTGGAACACTAGCAGGCTCGCAACCTGTAAGTGTTGTGAACAATGTGTTCACTCGGTGTACTCTAAACCTTGGCGATCATGCAGACTTGATGCCCAAACCATGGCGATCATGCAGACTTGATGCCTAAACCCTGGTGATCATGCAAACTTGGTGCCAACACCCTGGCGATTATGCAGACTTAGTGCCTAAACCCCGGTGACGATTGACTTCGTGCCGATTGTTTAGGAATGTATGAACGAGGAAGGGTTAATTCTTAGGGTAGATCCTTAAGAGTAAAGAAGATAATGGGGTTGGGTAATTGGGTTGATGTTTTGATTGTTTGAACATAATAATTATATTATTATGGGTTGAAAACCCTATGTAGACACCAGGTTTCCCAACCTAACTCACTCAGTTTATTTATATCACAGGTGTCGATATGAAGTCACATTACACTGAGAGATTTAAAGAGATGTAGATCACTAGTGTAAATAAATGTAAATTTTGTTTATGCTTATGTTTCTTTATTAACGATGACATCTCAAATGTTATAAAATGAATAAAATACGTTTCTTTGAAAATGTTTTAATAACATATTTATCGTGTTTTTCTGGGAACAAATTCCGCAACATTTTTATTAAAAGAAGTACTCTGATTTTTATAAAGCATAAACAAAATCGGTCTTTTCTGGCCGTGAAAATGGGGATGTCACAGTTGGTATCAGAGCATTTGTTTAAGCGAACTAGGAATTTGTAGGAAATTTCTAGACTTAAACTTAGAATGCTAAGTGATGATTGTGAGGAGTGTGTCAAATGGATTTAGGTAATACACCTGAATAGACACAAGCACTAGCTTATTTTAGGAATGATGCCGAAATCGCTTTTATGTGCTAAATGATTTGTTATGCTATAGTTTGATCGGATCTATGGTCTGTTGCCGACCGGATCTGGAAACCTTATGTGTTTAGGATTCTAAACGTACAAATACGATATTAGAACTAGCATATAAACGTTTCAGAGTGATAAGGATGATTTAAATGTCAGTCCTAAATAAAGGTCTAGATTCACCTTATTCGGTGTATAGATCAAGATGGAAAGGACCCGTAGCGGGAACGTGAATGCAAATGAGAATAGGAACCAACCCCCAGTGGTTCAGCAAATACTTGTTGTAGAAGAAGTTGCACCTGAGCCAGTCACCATGGATGGAGTTCAAGCCATGATTCGGGCCATGATAGCTGAACAAAGGGAAGAAATGAGACAGATGTTCCACGAAAATAGGGACGAACCTACCATACATGTTGAGCCGACCGAGCCAATTCCCGAATAATCTGAGTAAGGGAACTACAGCCGCCAAGTGAGTCAAGTGGGGACTCAAGGCGAACGAAGGGAAGGCCCGGAGAGGAGAAACGACAAGGATGGGCGAATATACAAGAATTTCTTGAGTGCGAAACTACCGAGTCTCTCAGGAAGCCCGAAGCCGGTTGAGATTATGGATTGGATCTCTGAGATGGAGATGGTGTTTGAGAGCTGCAGCTGTAGCGAGAAACAGAAGACTATCTTCGCAGTAAGACATCTGAAAACTGGAGTCTTGAGCTGGTGGAAGCTATTAGCAGATACGATGCCACGAGGAGAAGCCCTAAGGATGTCATGGGAGGAGTTCTTGGAACAGTTGAAAATGCAGTACTGCTCAGAGATAGATCTGATAGACCTAAACAACGAATTTCAGAACCTGAAGAAAGGGAAGATGAGTGTTGATGAGTACGCCACCGCATTCACCGAGAGGATAAAGCTATTTCCCTACTTGGTTCCTACTGAACTCTCCAAGATTGATAGGTTTGCTAACGGATTGCCCACTGACTTTGGCCCAATGGTCAAAATGGAAACTACCTTGAAAATAGTTGTTAGGGCAGCTAAGAACGTAGAGACCCAGATAAGAGAAAAGGGTCTAGAAAAAGACAAGGCAGGAAAAAGGGGAAGCATGAAGGATCTTCAAAATTCAACAAAGAAAGGAAATTCTCAAAAACGGAAGAAGGAGGAGGAGGTGAATCCAAGTGGTGCGAGAAGTGTAAAAAGAAGCACTTCGGGAAATGTGGCAAGGAGGTGACTTGCTACAAAAGTGGAAAGACAGGGCATTATGCCAGCAAGTGTACGTCCAACAAGAAGGTGTGTTATGGATGTAACAAAGAAGGGCATATCTCTAGGGACTGCCCAAAGAAAAACGAGGCAGCAAGGCCAAACACACCACCAAGGCCAAGAGCATTCCACATGATTCTCGACGAAGCAGAAAACCATGCGAGGAATCAAGGATGAGGACTTCATATCTGAAGATCAAGTTATACAGTAGCCATAGTATCATATGATGTAGCCTGTTAGAGGCATAGTCTAGGGTGAACTAGAACACCTCTGTAATAGTTTCAAGAAATAATAAAACCTTCGTTTTGCTATCTGATGTGTTAAACTGTTATGTGATTTTCTTGTATGATGACTTGGAAAATTGCGAGACAATACTTGGGACGAGTATGAGTAGGTGTGAAAGGCAGTAGATGCATATACTACCGGAAGCACAGGACTCACGCTTGGATCAAGGAAAGTCACAAGGTTACCCAGAAGCCAATAATTGATCCCGTTGTATTCAAGCATGTTGTTACCATCGTTTCGGTAATGACTCAGAAGGTTGTTGTTATTCCGACCATAGTGGTCATATCGAATTGAGTCCGACTACAATAAGTATGTTACGTGGTTCAAAGAACTAAGTTCGATGTAGCACCCGACTTAAGCCAGAAGGATTAATCAAAGCAGTCAGTAGAAATATCGCGACGGTTGCTAGAAATGCTACCTTTTAAGATGTGATTAGAACATGAAGGTAGGTATTTGACTCTAAACGACCTGAGTCCAAGCAATGCATCACACGATGATAGGTCATTAGAATATGACACATCGTTCCATTCTAGTAATAAAAGAACTTATATTAAGTTCATATCAACTGAGGATTAACATTGTGACTCGAAGGTCATAATTTGGAGTCTAACGTGAGATGGGGAGCGGGTCCAAGATCGGGCACCGCTTGTAGTTAGGAAATCTTAGAGTCAGATACTCGTTTGAAGAAACATCAAAGTTACGGTTATTACTTAGGATAAAGAGATAACGTATGGAGTCATCATGTGAGCCCTGTTTCGTTGATGATTTCGGGACGTAATCATCCCAACGGGGAGATAATTGTAACGCCCGTAGATCCGGGCTAGTCAAGTTAGAGGCAATAAGTGTCGAAAACGACTTTTCGACAAAATATTATTTAGAATAAATAATTTTAACCAAGTTGTAGTATATGTCACAAGGTTTCCGTACATATATAGAACGTTGAAATCCGAGTTATAACGAAGAAGTTATGACCCGTCGAAGTTTCGCGACGGAACCGACACGATACCGGGAAGCGTAAATAGTGAATTTACGATAGAGAGAGATTTAGCCTTAGTGCTGTAAAATAAAATCGTAGAATATCTAAAACTAAGAACATCGATAAAAAGAATGCCCAAATCTGACTTCGTATGAAGAAGTTGTGATTTTTCAAAGTTTCGGATTAGTAGTGTACAACCCGAAATTCGAATATTAGATCGAGTGATTTTTAGCCAACACGACCTAAACAAGAATCGAAGATCTCGTTAAGAGTAGCATATCAAGAAAAAGATGGGCGAAAACGGACGTCGGATGAAGAAGTTATGAGGATTTAACAGACCAAATCCTGTCCCGGCCTGTTAATAATATAAAATTTAAAATCGAGTCATAATTAGTCGACGGAGTCTAAACGAATGTTGTAGAGTACGTTCCGAACTTCGCGTGGATATAAAGAACGTTAAAAACGGAGCTCGTACTCAAAAGTTACGAATTTTTAAAGTTTATGATCGAATTTGCGAAGGCTGATAAGGACTTGATGACGTGGCGCGTTGTGGGCCGTCCATCGCTGATCAGTGAACGCTTCGGATTCGGACACGCCTCGCTTCGCTACGCCCAGCGTCCAAGGTCAAGTACGTGCAACGTACTCCGGTTCTTATCCTTCTGACGAGTGCAAGCCACGTGCGAGACAGTTGGAGCTCCTATCCGAAGTTACGCTCCGCGTAGCCAAGGATTACGCCCAACGTAGTCCAAGTCCTCGCAGGGTATAAAAAAGGGCGATGGTCTCCGCATTTTTCACACCATTTCTCATTCTCTCTCTCTATTTTCTTTCTCTATCTAAGGGTTTTAACCCTCCCCTAAGCCTAGATGATCCCCTAGCACCCTAAGGAAGCCCCGAGGCTCCTAGAGTCCCGAGAAAAAGGGTCTTTCGGTTTCGAAAACGCTGCTCCGAGCAAAGCCCATTTTTCTTTAAAATCCACTGTAAGTGAGATACGCTTACGCAATTTTTAATATAGCTTCCAAATAATTATAGTAATGTTATTAGGTCCTTAAAATAATTATTTGGGTTATTATTATGAGTTATATTGAATGTTATTTAACGCTTATATAATAATAATAATAATAGTCAGACTATTAATTTGTCGCGGTTATCGTTAGACTAAACCCTAGTGGTATTGATACTAGGTTTTATCGAAGGAAATTGTTTTGAGAGTATCGAAGCGTTGTCCGAGTGCTGAGTCACCACCTTTCAGGTGAGTGCATGGCCCCTTTCATCTTACACATAGATATGAAGTATTCTATATAAATTATGTGTTATGTGTGCATATTATCTGAGTACTTGCTGTCTATGCTAGTTGAATGATTTTATACACGTTTTAAACGATTTAAATTGTATATGTATTTTATATCTACGAAAATGGTCGGATAAAACATGGGTAGATATAATAGATGGAATATGAGTTGGACGATGAGTTGAGAGGTGTTATAGACCACAAGGTGAGGGTGAGAGGTGAACGATGTGAGAAGCCTTTTCCCAAACGATGGCCCCATCATTCAGCAGAGTATAGATGACAACCACAGACTATTCTAGACAGTCCCGTGGAACACTAGCAGGCTCGCAACCTGTAAGTGTTGTGAACGATGTGTTCATTCGGTGTACTCTAAACCTTGGCGATCATGCAGACTTAATGCCCAAACCCTGGCGATCATGCAGACTTGATGCCTAAACCCTGGTGATCATGCATACTTGGTGCCAACACCCTGGCGACTATGCAGACTTAGTGTCTGATGTATAAATTCCGGCGACTATGCAGACTTAGTGCCTAAACCCTGGTGACGATGGACTTCGTGCCGATTCCTTAGGATGATCCTTAGGACTGTATGAACAAGGAAGGGTTGATTCTTAGGGTAGATCCTTAAGAGTAAAGAAGATAATGGGTTTGGGTAATTGGGTTGATTGTTTGATTGTTTGAACATAATAATTATATTATTGTGAGTTGAAAACCCTATGTACTCACCAGGTTTCCCTACCTGACCCACTCAGTTTATTTATATCACAGGTGTCGATATGAAGTCACATTACACTGAGAGATTTAAAGAGATGTAGATCACTAGTGTAAATAAATGTAAGTTCTGTTTATGCTTATGTTTCTGTATTAACGATGACATCCCAAATGTTTTAAAATGAATAAAATACGTTTCTTCGAAAATGTTTTAATAACATCTTTATCGTGTTTTTCTGGGAACAAATTCCGCAACATTTCTATTAAAAGAAGTATTCTGATTTTTATAAAGCATAAACAACATCGGTCTTTTATGTCTGTGAAAATGGGGATGTCACATTTTAGCAATGTTAATTCATATCAAGGTCAACAACAAATAGATTGATAGTTCATTTGATTAACTCCTTGAGTTATTGCAATCAATATTTCCCAAAGACAGCCAGGTTCCCCTTTCACCTTATCTAGCTAAAAAGAATTTGAAGAAGATTGGTATAGGGTACGAGTCGATACATGTGTCCAAAAACGATTGTTTTCTCTTTTGGAAAGAACACGAGTCATTGCATAATTGTCTCTTTTGTGAAGAGAGTCGATAGATCGATAAAAACACCAAGGGTAAGAAAGTAGGTTATAAGGTGTTATGGTACTTTCCTGTGACTCCTATACTACGATGTTTATATTTTTCAAAACACACTGCCAAACATATGTTACGGTACTTTCCTGTAATTTGTCCAGTTTAAAAATAACAATGTACTTTGGCATCAATAAATGCATTATTTAGTAATTGTGCTTTTGTCCCAAGTATAAGAAATAGCAATGTTCTTTTGGTATTTCTTGTATTTAAGTGCAAGAAATAGCAATGTACTTTGGTAGTTTTTGTTTATGTTTGATAGTTTAACTTATAAGTTTATATATGTTGTTATTTATTATCTAGGTTGAAAATCTTCGAGCAATGCTCAACGACCCGACGTGTAGGAAGGAACTTTATGCGTTTTTTCAGTCAGGAAAGATCAAGGAGGAAACAAGGGGAACGAAGATGATGGTTCGTCAGATAATTAATTTGTGTTTTGTATGTTAGACTTGTTGTGGCACTTTGGTACTTGTTGGAATTATAACACTTTTGTTGTTTATTTTGATATGAAATTATAACACTATTTGGTACCTAATCAATTATGCAATTTTTTTTTCTGCATTTAATGTCGTTAAATATCGGTTTTTTGTACCCGACAATGTTGAATTTTTTTAAAACAAAAAATTTAAAAATGAAAAATGATATTACCAGCAACACTATTACCGGCAACAGAGGGAATTCGACAAGGTTATTAGCGGCGACAGAGAGTATTACTGTCCACACGACTATTAGGGAAGACAAATATCTTTACTGGTCAACATTTTGAGCAATAGCGGCAAGGCAGTACCAACAACTTTTTAGCGGCAACGTGTCGTTGCTATTGTCTTTACCAGCAACAAATCTAACTTTTACCGACTACTTTTGTAGCCGTTAATTCCCTTTTTTCATGTAGTCTATATATACATGATAGAACTATAAAATTTTCAAAGATAAAAGTATTTTCAAAATTTCTATCGAGTTTAACAAGACTCTAAGAATTGTTGAAGAGGCTATGGCGGTTTTACTTTTATTTTTGTCACTGCGAGTTTCTATTATGGCCTATGAATTTTCTTGTTATGTGTTTTGGTCACTTTTACGTACATAGAATATTTTATTTGATAACATGTTGTTGACAAGTGTGTGAATAAGATCATTGCCATGAATACTACCTTGTTTGTTAAAAATAAGGTATATTTTTGTTCTTTAAAATATATACTAGATTCTTGTTAACATTTTTTTGTGTTGGAAAATAGAACTATTTTCATGACAAAAATGCATATATATATATATATATATATATATATATATATATATATATATATATATATATATATATATATATATATATATATATATATATATATATATATATATATATATATATGGCTATGTTATAATGTGAATGGACAACTATTGTGTGGACGTGTGGATAATGCTATTTTATGAAAATTACTAAGAGAATATGTTGTTTAGTAATGTAAATACGTTCAATCTCACAGAACTATTGTTATTTTAATAGATTCTCAGCAATTCTAATTTATTTTTGTTCTCATTCATCTTTTTTTATTTATTTTAATTCTTACAGAATACGACTCAATAAACATTCTGACAGAATGAGAATAATTAAAAAAATTGTATAATAACCTTATAGACGATTTAATTAGTGAAAATGTTTAATAATTAAAATAATTATATAACCTCGAACTTATTCATATTATCAAACAACATATTTTCTTTGTAATTCTCACAAAATAACATTATCCACACGTCCACACAATAGATGTCAATCCATATTTGAACATCGCTCTCTCTCTCTCTCTCTCTCTCTCTCTCTCTATATATATATATATATATATATATATATATATATATATATATATATATATATATATATATATATATATATATATATATCAAAGTTGTAAAAAACGTTCGACGTTAGTTAGTCGGTGGATTGGAGTTAAGCGATTAATCGGCTAGGCGGAGATTAATCGGAGGATTAATCGGGGACCATTAATTGCTAATTTGCTAAATTTGAAAAAATTAAATATGACTAATATCATATAAAAGTTTATAAATACCACTAATATCATAACAAAATAGGTTAATATGATTAATACAACACTAATCATGCCTCAAATAGTTTCATTGAGATAAAACTTCTTCAAAATGTTAAAATTTCATCGTTTTATACTGTTTATGTATGTAGGGATTAATCGTTAGACGCCCTCTAATCGATCGAGTAGCGCCTATGGATTAATCGGAGATTAATCGGGACCTAGTCGGGATTTTTACAACAGTAATATATATATATATATATATATATATATATATATATATATATATATATATATATATATATATATATATATATATATATATATATATATAGTTGAATAATAATTCATATTTGTCGTTAGTGTTAATGTGACATTAACTAAATAGGATTACATGTTTGGTGATGAATAGATGTATGTTTGGGAATTGCATGTCAAATATGTTATGTAATATAGCTTGGATTATTTAACTAAATGGGTTTGTAGTTTTAAATTGCACTGTAATAAAAGGAAGTGTGATTTCATGGATTAGTATGATAAGTTGGTGAGGTTTTCAAATGCCATTGTTATTGAATTATAGGGATGATTGACTTAGGAGTTAGGACATCTACCATCCATTAAACTTTATAAAAATTAATAGATTGTTAAATCATATTTTTATATTTCATACAACTCTGTAAAAATTTTATGCAATGCATTGAATTTTATAAAGTTGAATACAATATTACAGAAGTTAGTTTATAATATTATTTAAAAAATAGAATTTTTTTTCCATTAAAGATTTTAATAATTATTGAACTCCAAATTCACCGAATGTCAACATGACATTTCATAATGGTAAAGTTTCATCTATTAAATAACAACTAGACTTTTCAACTTATTTAACTATCTCATTGAATTCATAATTCATTATTATGAATGCTCTTAGTTTCAAGGGCTACATCTTCAGAAAATGTGAAGAATATCGTTCAAGTAAGTTTGTTTACACTTTGTGGTGGCATATTTGGAGTTTTCATGAATGCTATATTTTTTGGATTCGTTTTAGGAATGATACATTATTTGGTAAAACTCCTTTAGAAAAAGCGGATATGTTTGATCGGATTTTTATGTAGTCGTTTTGTTGGTATAATGATAAACATAGGAGAAATTAGGTGGGTTACCTTCAAGATCCCAAGATAGTTACTATTATGTAATCGATTTCTCTTGTTGTGTTTGTATACTCTTTTACCTAGCTTATTGCTAGCGGGTTTTTTTATATGTACGTTTAAAAAATACCATATGCGATTAGAAAATTACATGATTGTTGTTTTAGATGCCTGTCACATGATTTAGCTTTGCAAAGATTGTTGTAAATCAATTTGTAAAATGATTGAAACCTGGTTGTGAAATTGAAGTATGATTCCATTAGACAAATGATTTGGAGAAGACATCATTATTTCCTATTTTTTTAGCTTGCTTTATTTTCCTAAATAAATATGATATTAATTGTTGGTTTTGGTTTGATAAAGTGTACATGTTTTTTTGTTGTTAAATTATATTACTAGTTGTGGGACCCGCATGTTATACGGTTGAATAAAACAAAAATATTAAATATGAAGGGTTAAACAAAAAATTATTTAGATTTGAAATTTAAAATTTAAAATTTAAATTTAAAAGGAAACATATTAAATACTATATGAATAGTAATATTGTAATTTATTGGTTATTTTTAATTAAGGCAATTATTAATTGAGGTGTAAATATTATGTGTTAATTAATAAAAGATAAAAAAAAAATGAGAAAATGACAAATGGAAAAACATTTATTCAAAAATACCAAAAAAATGACATGTGTCAAAGTTAATGAGAAGGTGACATGTAGCAAAATTATTTTCATTTATTAGGGAGGATTTTGATCAAACTGACTTTTTTTTTTCCTTTTTATGTATTTTTTAAAGCACTTAGTTAATAGTCTATTTCTAATTAAAAGTGGGCAACCAAGTTTGGTAAAGCCAATATTTGGTAGCCTTCAATGTCCTTTAAGGGAATTGTATAATATGACATTTTCAGAAATTTTCTCAATATTTTTTAGATTGTTTGCTTTTTATTAAATGGTTATTTTTATTTGAGACAAACCCAAAACTTTTTATTAGGCGAAAATGACATCACCCCTGGAAGGGTTTAAGGATAGCGCTTTTACCGGGGTCCAAACGTAGAACCCTTGGTGCCATTTTCACACTTAAAACCATCCATTAACACCAAATGACCCAACTTTACCTCATTAAAATAGGGGTGATGCCCCTTAGAAGATGAGTGTTTTCACCCTTAAAACATGGGTGCCAAATGAGGCCCGACCTAAACGGTGGATAATAGGGAAAGCTGCTCAGGACACATTGTTTGAAGGGGTCATAGGCCATGTAATATTATTATATAATCATTAGTATATTTTTATGAAAAAAATACATATTCGAAAATGAGCTAAACTCAAAGGCCTGAATTTGAGGAAGAAACAATAGCAAACATATAATTATCATCAATGTTCAAAAAGAATATGAGTATGTGCCACCAAACTGGGGGAATTGAATCGGTGAATTGTAAAATGACGACCTCTAAAAACATTAAGCAATGATAGAATGTATTAGCCGATTATGCTGTCATAATTCCTATGCCTTGACGGTTTGAATTTCATTGTATATAAAATTTCAAAGTTGAAGTTATTAAAAAACTACTTATTTCATCGATGTCACAGGAAATGTAGAATTTTTTTACTACGTTCATGTATAAAGATATGATAGACAAGATTGATCTTGCTGCTATTTTTTTAGAACAACAAAGATAACCAATTTCCTTGGATTCGAACTCCTAATCAATCGGATAGAATGCACACAAGACAATCATTGAACCAATGTTTTTTTATCTTGATACTATTATTAATGATTTTATATCTAAAATAGTTATAAGATTTTATTTTCTTTAAGCTGATAGATTTTTGTATATATTTTTTTTTTTTTTTTTTTTGTAGATTTTTGTAGATTCGTTATACTTGTGTCTTTAAGGGGTCTTTTTATTTTCTCTTGTCCAGAGCACAAAATATATGTTTGAATCGTCCCTATAAATGACTCAGCTTCACGTTTATTAAGAGGGCACCGTTTTCACCCTTAAAACCATCATATTCTATGTATAAATAGAAGAATGGAAAGTTAGAGAACAGTTAGAATATCACAAAATTTATTTTCTTCTCTTAGTAAAACACATCGATTGCAAGGTAATCATGTGTTTCTAAATTTGGAATAGGCTTGTATTACAATTCGATTGTTCTTGGATTATCCCAAATTGGATTTCGTGATACCCTAGGCTATAAGCTTGCAATCACAGATTTTGAAATTTGTTCTCATACATAGTCCTTGATTTATCCTAGTTTTACTGATATTCGAAACCCAAAATTTAGCACCTTTGTTTGTCTAATTCGCTTTGATTATCAATTTTTTTGTCTTCATAAAATTTACAAACTTTGTTTTGTATGATTTTTTTTTGGATATTATGTGATTTAACTTGAAACTCATACATATTATTTGTAGAAAATTAAATAGTCGTGCGCACGGTTGCTTGTATACAACTTTTTGATAATGTTTGGCTTTCTTGTTTAAGGGAAAATGACTCTTGAGGGTAATTAACTTTTTCGTTTGTACTCATTTGGTCCATTTTCTTTTTTTGTATTCAATATACCATCGAACTTGTTGTTGGTGTTTACCATAGCCCTTTTGACCGGCTTTTGACTTGTGATAGCCGGTCAAAGGGTTATGGTGAACACAAACAACAAGTTCGATGGTATATTGAGTACAAAAAAAGGGACCAAATGAGAACAAACGCAACAGTTGGTTACACTCCTAATTTGTTTTCCCTTTACTCATTTACAACAAATCTCACATCATCTCCTACTGATATTAATGACTTTATGAGATTCATTCTTGCTTCTCTTCAAAACATAACCTACGAAAGGACATTATTCAAACATGTACAACTTTGTAATGCACTTAAATATTTATTAGGGGAATCTTGACTAAGCAGGCGCATTTCATGACTACATTTACATTTCCAATCAAATGATTTATCGTATCATGGATTCTAGACAGGACTACAAACGAGTGGAATCACAAGTGCTATGATTTTTGAGTTTACTTAGTTTTAAGATCGAACTCATGGGATAAGATACAACATCAATCTGTACAATATTATGGTGATGTGTCTACAAAAGCAGCATGATATTGTACATATTGATGTTGTATCTTATCTCATGAGTTCGATCTTAAAGCTAAGTAAACTCAAAAATCACAGCACTTGTGATTCCACTCGTTTGTAGACTTGTCTAAAATCCATGATACGATAAATCATTTGATTGCAAATGTAAATGTAGTCATGAAATGCGTCTGCTTAGTCAAGATTCCCCTAATAAATATTCAAGTGCATTACAAAGTTGTACATGTTTGAATAATGTCATTTCGTAGGTTATGTTTTGAAGAGAAGTAAGAATGAATCTCATAAAGTCATTAATATTAGTAGGAGATGATGTGAGATTTGTTGTAAATGAGTAAAGGAAAAATGAATCAGGAGGTAACCAACTGTTGCGTTTGTTCTCATTTGGTCTCTTTTTTTTTTTTTTTTTTTGTACTCAATATATCATCGAACTTGTTGTTTGTGTTCACCATAACCCTTTGACCGACTATCACAGGTCAAAAGTCAGTCAAAAGGGCTATGGTAAACACTAACAACAAGTTCGATGGTATATTGAATACAAAAAAAAAAATGGACCAAATGAGTACAAACATAAAAGTTAATTACCCTCAAGAGTCATTTTCCCCTTATTTAATTGTGTTCTAAATTTGTAAATACATTCCTTATTGAGTATATGTATTTATTTGTATCGATTCTCGCATGTGTGATACGTGATGTTATACGTTCTTTGGTTTGGTATTTAAATACTACTAATTTGTATTTGACTTTTGATTATCAAAATAGAACTTATGATTTCTTTATGAAACATATTTCATACATTTTTGTGTTAGAATTTATTCGGTGTTAAATAAATTAAAGTTTTCCTTGTTAAAAGTGATAGAAGTTATATGTTTAATTTTTAGTTATCAATGATTTTGAAAAACAAATTATTCAAACAAAAAATTAATAGTTAACAAACTGAAGTTATTGTTTAAAATGATAGCATACTTTGTTTTCCTAGTTGTTTACATGTTATATCATTCATAATTTTATATTTGATCCAAATTTTTTTAAATTTTGTTACGTTTATTATCCAAACTTTTCAATCATTTTTTTTATAAAATCTTCCCAAATTTAATTTTTCTTTACAAAACAATTTTTTACAACTTTTTTTTTCTGACTTCTGAACATTTTTTAAAAACTTTTTTGTAATGTTTTTTAACAATATTTTATATAACCTTTTATACTGTTTTTAAATGTAGTGTTTTTTGTAAGTTTTTTTTATATATTTTTTCGGCGTTATATATGTTCAACGTTCTATAATATTTTAAAATTATAAAAAATTAAAGTCATGTAAATATCTCGATACGTTATTTACTATAAAAATTCATAACTTTTTTAAGTCAGTTGTAAATGTAGTATTACAATGAGTCAATGATGCCAGTATTTTACTATACAATACAAATTTTAATTAAAATCTATATAAAAACGGAAGTTAAAAATATAAAAACAAAAGTAGAAAATACATACATTTAAAAAGTTGTAAAGAGATAAAAACCATGTATCGCAATCATAACAAAATTTAAAACTTGGCCCAAAATATGAAAATTCTAATGATGACCTGATATACATAGTGTAGCAAGTAAAAAAAACAAAGCTTCGTTATAGTTTTATACAACAAATTCGATTTATTGGAAACTTTAAAACATTTAATGTAGTTTGTTTCTCAAAATCTTTTGTATGCTTTAAGTGATATTCGACATAATTATCTTAAAACTTTGTATGAGTTCAGGTAAATTGTTTGTAAGGCTCGTGTAAGGTTTCTAGTTGCAACTTGCAAATGATATGCATGAATGTTGGTCTATTTGCAAATTTTCAACTTGGAGGTGTGTGTTAAAATTCAAACTAAATGATTAAAATTTATATATTTATACATCAATGGGACTTGTTTGTTTAAATTTCTTGAATATGAAAATTTTGTCTGTATTGTGAAAAAAAAAAATTGGTGAAATTAATTGTCTTGAATCATCTATTATGAACATTCTTATGGTTGCTTGTCGTAACTTGTAGAATGTAATATTATATGTTGGTATTTAACATTACTTGTATTTCTTGGGTGAAATTATATGCGTTAAATGTAAATATTTGAGTGTTTGTTTCTTATTGTTTGTCGTAACTAACAAAATGTAACATAAATATTCACAACGTTTCATGTGGTTGATTGCAATATGTGTTATTTGGAACTTAGGTTCAAGGCGTCTTCAAAGGGTGTTCTTATATATACTAGGTGTGAGACCCATGTATTACATGAGTTTAATTAAAAAAAATAAATATAAAATTTTAACAATTTGAAAAGTTTGAATTTATAAGAAAAATAGGAAAAATTTGAATTATTAAAATTAATGAGACTTTAATGTATTGAATACATTACATATATAAGCTTTTTGTAATAAATACTTTACATATATATTACCTTACACATTAAATATGAAATTTTAATTTAATAAAATGAAAAATACAATAAAATGACAAATGAAAAATAGAAAATATAAAAATTCTAGAAAATGCCATGTGTCCAAATGAATGAGAAGAGGACATGTGACAAAAAAACCTTCATTTATTATAGTAGATTCTGGTACTTTCTCCATCCCAAAATTATTGTCTACGGACTAAAAACATATAAGATTAAGGAAACATTAATTACCATTAACTCTATACAATAAAATGACAGTTTTGTCATTGCTTTATATTTAATGTTCCATTAAATGTTTAGTTGGTTAAATAATAATGAGCGAGTATTTTAGTAAAATGTTATTTATTTTTAGAAATGGACTATTATTTTGAGATAAACCAAAAATAAAAAATGGAGTATAATTTTGGGACAGAGAGAGTATAATTTATGTGTTATTTGGAACATAAATATTCACAAATCCTGATAAAATGATAACATTTAAAGATTTATTAGAGTATTAACAAATTTTGCTTATATTTAAAAAAAAATTATATTTAGGAGCTCATTTTTAGTTTTTGCACATGATCCACAAAATCAACCTGACGTCCTTACTTGAGTATGAGTGGGGAGTTTCTCTTACTTTTTGTGGGCTACACCACCATTTCCTTCACTTTCATTTCTCTCGTCTAAACCCAATGATTGGGTGAGAAGTTTCTCTCACTATTTTGTTTTTTTATTTTTTTTAAATAAATTTTTTTTATGATTTATAATTTTTAAATTAATAATAAACATAAAATTTAATTAAAAATAAAAAGCATTTCATTAATTAAAATAAAAATTACATTAAACCTAATATTTAAATTAGTAAAAAATTTAAAAAAATGCTAACAAAAAAATCAAACAAACCACAACATAGAAAACATAATTAATATCTTAATTTAAAAAAAAAAAAACAAAATACGTCACTCAGAATCACCGTCTTCGTCATAGACCTCATCGTCTTCATCATGCTCCCGAACGTTACTCTCGTCATCGGAATCTTCGCTCTTGACAAACATATCAGAATTCTCGTCTGATTCGTCAAACAAATCATCGTGAGAAAATTCTCTCGGCGGCTGAGTATGAGTCATGTAAACGTGTTCCACCAAATCAGCACGAAGGGTGTGATGAATGTCGCGATTGTGTACTTCTCTTCTATTCGCCCTATACTCTTGTGCACCAACGGCTACTCCTTCGACAATTGGCAAAACTTCATTTTCGTTGTATCGACATATCGTTTTTCCTTCGTCTTCAGGAATCATATTATGCAATATGATACATGCATACATTACGTGTTGTAACCTTTTCACTTCATATGACCTTGTCCTGACTGCTAGTACTTGCCAACGCCTCTTAAGTACACCAGATGTTCGCTCCACATCCATCCTAGCTGACTCTTGCGCCTCTTTAAACTTTTTCCATTTCGGGTCGTTAGGACATGTAAACGATTTCACAAAAACAGACAATGGAGGATATATACCATCAGTAAGATAGTATCCACACTTATATACTACCCCATTTGCTTGAAAAGGTACATCGTGCGACTTTCCAAGGTAGATATCGTTGAATGTCGTTGATGTCATTGTTCGCACCAGCTCGACCAAATATCATGTGATGTGATAGCCTATAGAACGATCGTCGGCTCTTTGTGGTCGCCTCTCATGTACTGACCATGCCATGAGTTGGGGCATAATGACCAACCCCAATGCATGCAATCGATACTACCAAGCATTCTAGGGAATCCATGTTTGTCTTAATGCAGCGTGTATAGTTGGTGGATATCGTTCATAGTTGGTTTGCACAAATATCGTTGCCTATAAACCAAAAAGATCGCTTTGCAGAACTTGTACACACACTCCCGCACGGTACGCTCTAACATCCTAAAATACTCGTCCCATCTGTCTACGCCCATGTCATATGCTAACTGACGAATTGCAGTCGTGCATTTTTTAATTGGAGAGAAATGTAACTCCGTAATTTTCAAAACTAAAATTTTCATTTAATTTCCCTTAATTCTTAAAACGCTTTTCGTAAAAATCTCATTTTGTTTAAATTACGAAACATAACACCATAATCAATTAAATAATAATCCAGGATCCTCTAAAACATAACTCTTCCTCTGGTGTGTACAATCGAGTCGGTGCCGTCCCGTGATCCTGAGAAAAACCTGAAACACATAACACGTTAAGCACGAAGCTTAGTGAGTTCCCCAAAATACCACACATAACACATACTAGCCACTCGAGGCTATAACTCTGTGGGCCCTCTGGCCCTAACTCTGTGGACCCTCTGGTCCTAGCTCTGTGAACCTTCCAGTTCTAACTCTGATATACACTGATATACACACAACATAAATCACATAGAAATAATGCAGTGCAACACATCACATAAAGAGCATACAACAACTTTGTCACATAACTCTAATTACCACTTAAGGTAAAGTATAGTGAGAAGACTCACCTGGAAAGCAGAAAGCAGTTATCCTTACACTTGAATCTCGAACTCGCCACCACCTGACACATAAGGCAAATATCTCTAATTAAACCGACGATTTCTCTTTCCCTCTCTAATTGGGTAGTGGGTAAAAGACCATTTTACCCCTCCATGATCTCTATTACTTATGTTGACCAAAACCCCAAAGTCAACAGAAGTCAACTCAAGTCAACGGTCAACACTGACTAGACTCGTCGAGTGCACAAGAGTGACTCGGCGAGTCCATGCGTGTCTCCCGACTCCTCCAAGGCCTCACTCGACTCGTCGAGTGAACCTTTCACTCGACGGGTTTCCACTGTATTCGAATCGCAGGGCAACCCGACTCGACTCGTCGAGTCTTCCCATGGACTCGGCGAGTTGCTCCCATGACAACACTCATCTGACCTTTCTGAGGTCAGATCTGTTCCTCTAATCCATAGATTTGGCTTCCTTACGACCAATAACCACGTAACGGTCGAATCTTGGTACACATGCAAGGCTCTCTATGCTTATTTTGGTGAAATCCTTCATATCATGACAACCCTAGCTCATAACTCCAAGAAAAAGGCACAAAGCAGAATGGAAGGGACTCTCTAGACCTCTTAAGGTCTAGATCTAGGAATCATTTCACCATGGGACCTCTCATACTCTAGCTTCAAGCTAAATAAAGCATGAAGAAACCCTAGATTCATGAAATCTACTAAACAAACGAAGATGGACATGAATCCTTACCTCTCACAGCAGCTCTGAATGAAATGATGGAAGATTTGAGTCCCACAAGACAGCCCAACTCGAAATCCTTCCTTCCCTTTGCTAAGACACTCCAAAGGATGATGAATTAGCCCTCCTCTTGCACTACAAGCTTCCTCTCTGCTCTCTATGGTTTCTCAGGGTGTAGTAGCCGCAAATGAAGGCCATAAGGACCTTTAAATAGGCCCCAAACCCGAGAAATTAGGGTTTCTCTACCCAGCACCTACTCGGCGAGTCCCTCCTCTGACTCGTCGAGTCCACTCATTAAATCCGCGTGAGAAACCCGACTCTACTCGGCGAGTTGGATCCTCAACTCTTCGAGTCTCTCTTTTAATCAAAAGATCAACCTACACAATAATAATCCTGAAAATCCGGATGTTACAATTCTCCCCCACTTGAATTAGATTTCGCCCTCGAAATCATTCCTTAACCACACATAGATTAAATCATTAACCCGAAAGGCACTACCAAAATGATCTTCATACCACACTGATATCTTTCTCTATGGACACCCGAAACCACATAGAACCTCCAAAACCAGAGTTTAAACCAAATCTTTCGCCGCTAAAATACTCCTTCCCAATAACCGGAAACTCTAGTGGCCTGACCCGCCTACTTGAGCGATCACCATGATATTTGCTCCTCGAATATCAACCCAGTTTCCTCACTGGTTCTATGATTCTCATAAGACCACATCCAACAACCGGCTATCTCTCCTCCAAGCCGATCATGCTAAATCATACGAATTACGCCCCACAAAATAAAGGGCTCACACTCCACCGGGGCTCATCTACTAGACTGCTATCAGAAACCATCCGAACAAAGAATCCCCAACACTCTGCCCTTAGACACAAAAGCATAACCATGCTCGCTCAGAAGTGTCCTCAAACATTACATTCATAAGCCTCAGCTCCAAATTCCATATCTCTTTTAACACCACACGAGGTCTGACCTCAACCCCATAGTTGGACCTCCATGGTTACCCATAACATGGTCCAAAATGTCTCACTGACTTCCTATTTGCATCAACTATCTCGGCCCTGTGACACACAAGTCACAAAATTCTCAAATGAAAACTACAATCCAACCGAAGATCGACTTAGCCCCGACCTCTGATGTCTACTGCACATATCTCCGCGCATCTCGCGGTATCTCCCGCACCCAAGCACTGACCTATCCAGACCTAAGACATCAGATGACGAACAATACCCCTCATCTTGGAACCCACCTCAGAATCCAGAATATCATCTCGCCTACTCAATGCACCACTAGAGCCAAACTCAACTCGAGAGGTTGGTCCGACCCAGAGTTGGAACCACTCGTTCCAACGAACCACTCAACTCATGACTCATGAGCCGCAACCCATGCGTACATCACTTCCCAAATTCCTTCTGATTGCGATAACCATACCTTAACTCAGGATATAATGACTCCTGATCGTTAAGGAGACCCTTGTCATGCCCCTGATTCGACCACCAGTATCCCAGAACTCATAGATTAGGGCTACCCAAGCCTAAAACTCTTTTGCGTCATGCTCTGATCAAAGAGTACTTCATCATAAGAACCTCGTGCTGACTAGCGAGTACTACGTCTCCCCGTAGCATCACCACACCCTCTCTCTGACTAGTGAGTACTACGACCCCCCGTAGCATCACAACACCCTTTCTCTGCTTAGTGATTACTATGGCTCTCCGTAGCATCACAACACCCTCTTTCTGACTAGTGAGTACTACGGCTCCCCTGTAGCATCACAATACCCTCTCTCTGACTAGTGAGTACTACGGCTCCCCATAGCATCACAACACCCTCTCTCTGACTAGTGAGTACTACGGATCCCCGTAGCATCACAACACCCTCTCTCTGACTAGCGATTACTACGGCTCCCCCGTAGCATCACAGATTCTGACGGCAACCGCCATAACAAAACATCCTTCCCTGCTGAAATCCATATTCTTGCATAATCCCTCTTGATATCAATACCCGAAGGGCTCCCACTGGAACCGTAGATATTTAATTCACCACTTGCCGCCTCAAACTTACGACTCTAATATAATTCGGAATTCAGGACATCATACTCGGATACCCTGGAACACCATCGCAGAACATCACAATGTCCTGCTTCAACCACCAATCCCATACTTACGACATCATACACGGATACCTCCATGCATTCCCTTAGGATATCACAACGATCCTTCATTTCACACAATGCACAACTTCGGAGTATCCCAACCCTCAATCAAAACACTAAAGAATCAACAATGAATCGGAACATGATGACAACCATCCAAAACTCCCTCCTTTATTGCTCAAAACACATGCAAGAATACATTGACCGACCCTGAGGTTGATCGCCCAATCAATTTCTTTCCTTCCCATACTGCATATAATATCCCATACTCTGAACCAGAAATTCTCAACCGCCGAACTAACTTCGCAAGCCAACCACCTCGATTTCACCATTTTAACCTTGAAGGATTCCTAACCACCACAAGGTCTCCGACCAACGGCCACTTGCCGTGGAGACACTCATCTTTTCTCAAACACGTACCACATGCACTATCTCGCTCTGCACCTCTCCATGACCACCAATAACTCTGGTCTCAGGAATTCGCACCGCAGGCCTCTCTATCCAGTTCTTTAATCGCTCTTGAACAATTCTCTGATCTCCTCAAAAGTACTCGGTTCTCCCCCACTCAGGGTTTGATCCATCACCAATTGGTTCGCCAACAATCTAACCCACATATTGTTTTTACCAATAACATCACACCTACTCTTGGAAGGTGACACGTAATGCTCGATGATCTCCCTGATGGAGGTCAAGCAATTCCAAATTCTCCAAATCTCCGATGAAATCCTCAGAAACTTCTCATCATGACTACCTCTAGTCATTCAGAATCTCGTACCATCCCACTACCGGACATCTCAACTGTCCATTCGTAACCCTGACTCTCAGTCTTAAGATAACGAACTACATATTCCTCATCCTCGACTCTTCAACCAACGTTCCATCACTTGGGTTGTAATAAGAGTGGATTCATCGTTACCACACTCGATACTCATCATAGACAATAAGAGCCACCGCCCCAATATCCTCTTCTTGATCGTCTGCCGCTGCAGCTAATACATGCCCTACTATGCTCAGATAGGGTGTATCCTCGTCCTTAACCATCTCAGTCTCCGCTGACAACCTGCTCAGGCTCTAACATTACCTTTCGGCAGACATACTGCCCAAATAATCTGATGAAGATTGTAACCAAAGCCACCCCACAGGGCTCACCCCCATCCTTGGAAATCGAAAATCTCAATACCTCTCCTGTTTCCCATAGGAACAAAAATAACACCACTCAGGTCATAGAAAATGACATCTCCACCATCAGTTAATTGCTCAACTCATGCCACAATTCTCCATAACCGCCATCTCTACTCATTCCTGAGTCTTGCGACGCCAATTGGCATCTTACCAACAATTCCTCGGAGCTAACTCGATTTCCCTTTTAATGGATGCTCCACTAAAACTTGTTCATCATGGCCCTCTGGCCCCATACTTTTTCACATCTAATCTCGGTCTAACCAATCACCACAGAATAACTGGTAGAATCAATAACACTAACTGCCACGGGTCATGGTACTCGAACCATGTGGCCACCTCTCGATCTGTTATGAATCATGGTAGCCAAACCATGTTATCTCTTCTCAACCCGCTACGAATCATGGTACTCGAACCATGATGTCACATCTCGATCTGCTACGACGTATGGTACTCGAACCATGACATCATTCCTCCGTCTGCTACGATGTATGGTACTCGAACCATAACATCACTCCTCAACCTGCTACGATGCATGGTACTCGAACCATGACATCACTCCTCCATATGCTACGATCTATGGTACTCAAACCATAACATCACTCCTCAACCTGCTACGATGCATGGTACTCGAACCATGACATCACTCCTCCATCTGCTACAATGTATGGTACTCGAACCATAACATCACTCCTCAACCTGCTACGATGCATGGTACTCGAACCATGACATCACTCCTCCATCTGCTACGATGTATGGTACTCGAACCATAACATCACTCCTCAACCTGCTACTTAGAACCTTCAAAATACTCCCTGTATTGATTATGGGTCCTCTGCTTTCGGTAGTATGGGCCCATACTACCTCCCACATCTACCCATACTTTCCACACGGACCATCCCAGAGCTCCTAAGTAGCTGCTCAACCTTCTCGTTCACCAATTCCGTCACGCGTGCTCGCTCTTCAGAAAAATGCTCTACTCTGCCAGCGTACTCCTCTGGCTAAGGTTACTCCCTAGGCTCTTCCTTGGTTCTCCCACTTCTCCGCCATTAGCTGCTGAAGAACTCCTAATGATGCCAGCCATCTACCTCCTGAATATCGTCATATTCACTTAGTAGCTGACTCCCATCCTCGAGAGTTCCACAAAGCACGAAGCAAGCAGCATTCGGGCATCGAAGCATCTCCTTCAGCACGTGAAACCTCCTTAGGTCATTATCCACTCGCCTTCCTCATAATCTAAGGATATCACCGAACTCTAACAACTTTTCCCAACATGGCATCTGGCTACCCTCTCGGCATGCTCCTCCAATGCTCATGTAGATACCTCTTCTAGATTACTCTTCTACTCGAATCCCCTAAAAGGATTCCTGCTGAATACTCTCATTCAGCCCATACTCGAAAGCACACCACATATATAACAGCAACTCCTAGGCTAAGGTATCACAAATCAGGCCACTCTAGTCCTAAAATATGATATAACTAGCCTGTCTCTAACATGCATAATATCTCATAACATATCTCATAATACAAAGTACGGGTATTTTGGTAAATCACTGTTCGGGCTCTAGCTGTTTGTACACACTGCTCTTTCTCGTTTTCTCTTTGAAACTCTTATTCTTCTTTAGAAAAATCGTTTCTTTGAAAAATTTTCCTCAATCATCAGTTTGAGTCCAGATTTACCCGAAGGTGCATCCAAATCCCTCAAACCAAGGCTCTGATACCAACTTGTAACACCGTAATTTTCAAAACTAAAATTTTCATTTAATTTCGCTTAATTCTTAAAACACTTTTCGTAAAAATCTCATTTTGTTTAAATTACAAAACATAACTCCATAATCAATTAAATAATAATCAAGTATCCTCTAAAACATAACTCTTCCTCTGGTGTGTACAATCGAGTCGGTGCCGTCCTGTGATCCTGAGAAAAACCTGAAACACATAACGCGTTAAGCACGAAGCTTAGTGAGTTCCCCAAAATACCACACATAACACATACTAGCCACTCGAGGCTATAACTCTGTGGGCCCTCTGGCCCTAACTCTGTGGACCCTCTGGTCCTAGCTCTGTGAACCTTCCGGTTCTAACTGTAATATACACTGATATACACACAGCATAAATCACATATAAATAATGCAGTGCAACACATCACATAAAGAGCATACAACAACTCTGTCACATAACTCTAATTACCACTTAAGGTAAAGTATAGTGAGAAGACTCACCTGGAAAGCAGAAAGCAGTTATCCTTACACTTGAATCTCGAACTCGTTACCGCCTTACACATAAGGCAAATATCTCTAATTAAACCGACGATTTCTCTTTCCCTCTCTAATCGGGTAGTGGGTAAAAGACCATTTTACCCCTCCATGATCTCTATTACTTATGTTGACCAAAACCCCTAAGTCAACAGAAGTCAACTCAAGTCAACGGTCAACACTGACTAGACTCGTCGAGTGCACAAGAGTGACTCGGCGAGTCCATGCGTGTCTCCCGACTCCTCCAAGGCCTCACTCGACTCGTCGAGTGAACCTTTCACTCGACGGGTTTCCACGGTATTCGAATCGTGGGGCAACCCGACTCGACTCGTCGAGTCTTCCTATGGACTCGGCGAGTTGCTCCCATGACAACACTCATCTGACCTTTCTGAGGTCAGATCTGTTCCTCTAATCCATAGATTTGGCTTCCTTACGACCAATAACCACGTAACGGTCGAATCTTGGTACACGTGCAAGGCTTTCTATGCTTATTTTGGTGAAATCCTTCATATCATGACAACCCTAGCTCAGAACTCCAAGAAAAAGGCATAAAGCAGAATGGAAGGGACTCTCTGGACCTTTTAAGGTCTAGATCTAGGAATCATTTCACCATGGGACCTCTCATACTCTAGCTTCAAGCTAAATAAAGCATGAAGAAACCCTAGATTCTTGAAATCTACTAAATAAACGAAGATGGACATGAATCCTTACCTCTCACAGCAGCTCTGAACGAAATGATGGAAGATTTGAGTCCCACAAGACATCCCAACTCAAAATCCTTCCTTCCCTTTGCTAAGACACTCCAAAGGATTATGAATTATCCCTCCTCTTGCACTACAAGCTTCCTCTCTGCTTTCAATGGTTTCTCAGGGTGTTGTAGCCGCAAATGAAGGCCATAAGGACCTTTAAATAGACCTCAAACCCGAGAAATTAGGGTTTCTCTGCCCAGCACCTACTCGTCGAGTCCACTCATTAAATCCGCGTGAGAAACCCGACTCGACTCGGCGAGTTGGATCCTCAACTCGTCGAGTCTCTCTTTTGATCAAAAGATCAACCTACACAATAATAACCCTGAAAATCCGGATCTTACAAGAAACCTTTTATCCGTCTCGCATCCATTTTCCATTGGAAATATGGAAAGCGGCCCTCCAAATCGCCAATAATACGTAAGAATAATTCTTTCTTCATCCGGAACCGACGTCGAAACTTTACATCATAGATGACGTCATCTACAAAGTAATCTTCTATAAGACGATCGTGTCCGGCTTCGTGATTTCTACACAACCACGACTTTCTTGGTTTATATCATGCACGTAATGTTTCGCCTAGTCGGTTTTGAAAGTATGCAACCGTTTTCGCCATGACGGAACCGATAAACTTAGCCTCCTCTAGAACCGTCAACTTCGGAGGATGAAAATGATGACATTTTGATTAATATTTTTTGGAGAGAATAAAAAGGTATGGGTTAAAAAGTGGTTTGATGTTGTTGTATTTATAGTGTGAAAAAAGAAAAAAAATTATATATATATATATATATATATATATATATATATATATATATATATATTAACGGTTATATAGTCGTTGGAATAAAATAAATAAATAAATAAATAATCAACTAATAGGATGAGGAGTGAGAACGCGGCATCCCCACCGCCACCTTCCCCGCATTGACGGTGCGGTGTTCCGCACTGTAGGACTCTTCATGTGCCCTTCTCCGCATATGATACCGTCCGACCTTATATGTTAGTTTGCACTGTTCACAGGAAATTTGCTTCAAAACGAAAAACCAAAAAACTTATAAAATCCAGTGTCATTTTTATTTTATAATATATGCCAATATGACTGCATTTTTTATGCTATGTTGTATGTGGTTATTAATTAAATTATTTTTTTCATCCTCTATAAAATGAGAAGAATCTATTAGCCTGGTCAGTGGTGGATGTCATATCACACTTATCATATTTTTTAATGAAATGTTATTTTTTACAACACCCCACAAAACTTGTGCATGTCATACTACACCTTACCATACTTTTGTTTTGTTTTTTTTAATTGAATAAAATGTAATAAATTAAAAAAAACATTTTTGTTTTTTTTTCCTTTTTTGGTTGAATAACATGTAATTAACTAAAAAAAATCATTACTTTAAATGAGATGATGACATTCCTAAAAACGACAAAAAAAAAAGATAAAAACGATTACAATAGTAAAAACGAAAAAAAACCCATAAAAAGTTTACATTCTTAAAACCGACAAAAAAAATACTATTTTTAATATTTTTTCATGATTTCCGCTCTAGCCCCAAAATCAAATCGAACTCGCCTCCAATGAGATGATCATAAGGTTTTCTTAAAAATTTCATATCCCGTGTTTTTTGCTTCACCTCTTGAGCCCGTTGCTTTTCCTCTCTCGATCTATTTTCCTCCTCCAACTTCTCATTTTCAAAACTCAAACGACTCAGAAAATTCAAATTATAAACTTCCAAACTAGTAGCAACTCTATCTATTTCATCTCCTCTTCCCATTCCCGATGTATGAGACGATGATCCTCCTTTTTTCGCCCTATCCCGACTCATCGGTCGAACCACTTCTTCCAATTTAAGCTCATCCACTTCGTTCAAATCAACCTCAAAATGTGCATCTGATGAATTAGTGTAAGACGTCTCAGAAACTTTGGTTATTTTCGAAACACCTTCTTCGCTACCATACTCTTTTATCCATTTCGGGGAGTTGGATAAAAATCTCCAAACATTAAGAAACTTGAACGACTTCTTATTACTATTAACAAGATAAATTTTAAGGCCGTCTCTAAGATTTGTTCATCGTCTTCCCTTCTTTTTTGTTGTGTTAACAAATTGTTATAAATGCCATTAAACTTAGTGACAAAATTGTTCATCTCACGAAATTTGCTAGTACATTGATCTTTAGTGTGGTACTCTCCACGATCCATGACCTTAAGAAAAAACTCTTTTATCTGATGCCAAAAATGGTCATCTTCTTGCACGTTTCTTTTTTTTTTTGGAATATCCCGAAATATCGACCCATGATTGTGTTGGGTTTTTATGTACTATAACAATCCTATGGTGCACATACAACCCTAATAGCTTTGGATCTAAGTTTTCTCTAATTAGACATGCAACAAAATTTCCAAAGCATGAAGCCTACAACTAGCATACAATTTGACATATAAATCCTAAAAGTAAGTTAGAAGATTACCTCTTTGTTGTAGCTAGTAGGAATTGGTCTTTCAAGAGCCTAGCATCTCAAGTATGATGTCTCAAATGGAATTATAACAAACCAAGAACAAGAGGAGGACTTTGAGAGAGAGATGCTTGGAGACACAAAATCGTTTATGGCTTCTAGGAACACATAGTGCACGATTTTGGCTTTAGAGGAATACATATATAGTGTAGAATTCCAAGAGTCATAAGCAAACCTTAATTCTTACACTTAGGGTTATGATCCATAACTCATATGGACTAATACTTCATGGACTTTCACATAAGCTTGGCCCATTACAAATTTAACCATGTATCATTAGCCCAAACCATATGTCTCACTGATTTACATAATCAGTCCCCTTTAATTTAATTAGTCTCTTTTGATCACTAAATCAATTCCAAATTAATTCTTGATCAATACTAATTAAATAATATGATTTCTCAATTAATATATTGTACTTATAATATATTAATAAATCACAATAACGTCTTTCTCAAGTATCCATCATATCAAATTGTTCCAGAGTGTTACAACCTAAATGGACCATGCTTGTATCGGGTCAAGTACATACCAATTATGGTTATGGGCTTAGACACCTAATCCAACAGATTGCGCTAAAACGAACTCTTCGTCCGGTTGCCACTATTGAGACGCCATCTTCTCTGTTCGAATCGGTGCGTTTGCTTTTCAGCATTTTTTAGGGTTAGACAATTCGGGTTGGGTTTCACGAACAATTTTAGGATCAAGCTCTGCTACCGGTTCAGGTTTGGGTTGAGTTTCCTGGACAAATTCGACTTCCGGTGAGTGAACGTATTCAGGGAGCAGAGAAATTTTTTAAAATGTTGTTGGTCTAAGAGGTTGCGTCGTGTAAAATTGTTATGGTATTTGTTGATAGAAGAATTGTTGGGGTCGGGGAAATATTGAAGGTGAAAGTCAACTTGGTCAAAATACCCCTAGGTCAAACTTGGTCAAAAATCTGGTCAAAGGTCAAAGTCAACGAGTCAACTCAGTCAACTCAACTCAGCTGAGTACATGGGGCGTACTCAGCTGGTACGATAGGCGTACACGAGCCTTGACTAGAATCAGGCCGTTGACCTCGTACGCACGGTATACCCAAAACTACGTACAGCGTACACACCAAAGTCTCTTTTTCCATAATACTCATTAAGCTCTTACGTTCCAATTATAGACCCAAGTCCAAATTATCACTGAGAGTCATAAAGTTTCCAACTTTGTGACTTTGCATGTCCATTAAGTGCTTAATACCAACAATCCTAACTTCTTAATCCCTAAAGACATTCTAGAGCATGGATGGGGAAGAACTAAGCATCAAGATCTCATTTTTATGACTCTAGACCCCTCAATGGGTCTGAAAGGATGGCTTATTTGGTTAAGATCATGTCATGCTTAAGAATCACCAAGGTTGGGACCAAAAATGCCCTAAATGAAGGAGTAACTAGATTTATAAGAAAAGATGATCAAGCTAAGAGCTTTTTACATCCTGAAGGTTTCTAGCAAGGTGAGAATCCCAAATCCAAACTTTTTCCAAGCTCTAAAGTCCTTCCACCACCTTCTTCTTCTTCAATAATACCATCAAAACACACAAATGAGCTCAAGGTGCACTCTCCACAAGCTAGAGGGTCGATGTTTAGGTGGAGGATGATGAGGGTGAAGGTCTTGGGGCTATAAAGAGGATTATATAGGTTGCAAACCCTCAAAATTAAGGTTTTAGTCTAAACAGTGTATGCCCCGCGTACATGCTGAGTACGCCTAGTATACACGTGCGAACCCACGTTCCTTATGCATGAGTATGCCATGTGTACACACCGAGTACGCATGACGTACGGACCAGGAATGCAAACTTAAAGAGTTAAGGGTTATAAATGAACCTTCTCAGAACAGGTGTTACATTAATACAAGTATTTATTAAAAGTGTTAAATATGATTTGAAAGTTTATACGTCAATTAAATGTTTATTAACTGGAATATAAGTTATATGTATATCTGGTAATTTTACATAACATATACGGTGCAAACCAGATATGGTTGTTTATGTGTTAAATGTGATATTGGGTAAGTATTACATGATAATGTTAATAAAGTATTATTACTTAAATGATTAATGTATACTAAATACCAGATACTATATGTTAAATATATACATTGAATTAAGATAGTGTTGTAAAAACAGGGATTAACATTGAAAGTTGATTACAAAGATTGTAGTCTTGTCTAGTTTTAAATTAAGAGTATAAAGGAAATTTAGCTTCAAGTAAGTTAGATAAAGGTATTGTCCTACCATGTATTGTGATAGTATTGTATGAATAGGAAAATAGTTTTGGAAGTTGAATAAGTGTTTAGTTATACCATGTATTATAACGATATTGCATAAGCAGGAAAATTATATTGAAAGTTGATTGTAGGTATCGTAATATTCTTTGGGTGTTGTTTGTTTTTTGTAAAAAAACATCTTCAGACCTCTTATTGTTGAGCGGCGCAGCACACGCGCAACACTTTTAGAAGTCTTACAGTAATCCATCATGTTAGATCTCAAGGGATCATTGTTATATGATCGATATGTGAGAATCGACAAGCTGGGTAACCAAGGGCTAAGGGCATAGTTTCTTATAAATATGATATATCTATGTTGTTTGGTAACAATTGGTTTTCCAGAATTGTTATTTATGGATTATTATCATAATAATATTGTGTGATTGAAAACCCCATGTGTCTCACCATGTTTTTCCAAACATAACTCACTCAAATTATATGCATCATAGGTAACGGTGCTAAGGCTACTAGAGCTTGATTAGGATGTCGAGTGATTAAGAGATAACCTGCAATAGTATTTCGGACTGTTAGGTCTTTACGTTGTAACTTTTGTTACGTATTGATTATGATATCCTTAGGGTTTATGTATTTTGAAACAATATCAGTATTCAAGATATTTTAATAAAATGAGACAGTTTCTGCAAAACATTTTTAATATACTGAGATTTTTCGCAAACAAAAATAACATAGTTTTGAAAGCGTAGAGAAAAGTTATTTTCAATTCTGGGAAATAAAGGAGGTCACACCTACTCATAAAACTATACATATTATCTACCATGAGACTTGAACCCCAATGATTAATGGTTTTACATTTGATTTTGGCTTATCCTTTCGAATTAGACCTCCTTATGTATCTTTTGTGTATTTGAAGAATCTTTTTTTTTTTTTAATTATTTTTATTTTGTGAACGGGTTGATAAGAACCTACATACAAGTGATATCTCATTTTTAAAACCACTAACCAATGTGGAATCACTTACCTACAAATAATTTCAAAAGAAATGCACATGACATACACATTAAATATAAGTCCAAAGTTACGATATTAGATCTATCTCAACCACGTTAATGTCAGCTCAGTATTTACGTACAGTACACAATCATAATGGTAGTTTTAAACATCTAAAGAGACTTTAATGGTAAATCATGTATAAAAACAATTTGGTCACTAAATATATATTTACATTCTCAAGTCATTATCCGTCTAATATCCACATAATTAATATTTAATCGTTTTTCTTTTCAAATAATGAAGATAACATGCATAACCTATAATATCATATCATAATTTGAAAGAATATAATGACAATCAAATATAAAAATAATTCAGTAACTAAACATTAAAAAAAAAAGGGTAAAAAATTTGCAAAAGCCGATATTCCTTAACAAACAAAAACGTCTCATGAATCATCATCACGAAAGTGGCTGATTTGATACAGACCCAAGCGTTCATCCATGTGGGTATGCATGAATCGTAGTCAAATCTTCCTTTTACTGACATTTGAAAATACGTTTGGTCCACCGTTTTCAGAATTTGGATGGGACTGACGACTACCTACCGTTATCTCCATAAGATGCACACAACCTGTTTGTGTTTATGTCTAAAAGAAACAAAAACAAAAACATAAACATAAACATAGTGGGGGTGGGCTATACAGTGGCTAGTGGTGGGTGGTGGTCATGGTGGTCCAACAGAAGTCGACCTTCAGCCACCTGTTGGATTCACCAGGAAACAGTATCCAAATATGATTCTTCATCTTTCTTCTATCACCGATTTGTTTCTTTAAAAAGAATGCATTATTAAACACGATTAGTTCTTTTCTAATGAGATTGGTATGCTTATCTAATCGAGTTAAATTAAAGTTTATGATCTTTAATTTAAACCACGAATTGATTTGGGTGTCAAAAGATAAGTATGATTCGAAAAGGTCCAAAGAAACTTTGACAGATTTTGTGCGATGGATGTTTCGTAAAAGACCAAAAAGTTGCAGGTTCCCTTGAATGGTCATTCAATTGGCATTTGCAGATAAAATAGATAAGAGACGGCGTTTTGCAAACATTTTCGCTTTTACGAAAGGAAACTCAATTTGCAAATTTGTTATTATAAATTTTAAAATTATAAGAAAAAAGCGAATAAAACCTAAACCTAAACGATACAAAGTGAAAATGAATAGTAAAGATTTTGTGTTTGATAGATTTGCCACAATAGTTGTTCTATATTAACAGTTTCAGTCCATAATCTTTTTGGCTTTTAAAGTTTGGCAACAAGACTTTTGTATATTGCAATTTGGTGTCTATACTTTTGTATATTGTCCCTGGCCTTTTTGGATTTTAACCTTTGACCACAAGACTTTTGTATATTTACATTTTTTGCTCTGCAAACTTTCATAGTTACAAATACCCGGTTCCATCGTGAAGGGACGGTAGTAACGAGTTACTATTAAATTACAAATATAGCCAACGATTTCACATGTGGACATTTGGCCGGCTATAAAATCATGGGAAAATTTGTCAAATAACCAAAAAATGTGATGGGGATGAAAAATATGGCCAAGAAAAACGGATTTCATAAAATGACAAAGGTTTCCGTAGAGACGGGTTGTGCGGAATAGCTTCCCTCTCAGGAATTGGACATTTGTACAAAAAGACAAAAAAATGTTTATTTAGCTACCATTTCCGTAGAGGTCGTACCATTTCCGCAAAGACCTGCTCTGTGGAAATGTCGGACGTAAAGAATGTTTATTTAACTACCATTTCCGTTGAACATTAACATTTCCACAGAAGTTGTACTATTTCCACAGATATCTCTGATGAACAGTCTCATTAATGGTCAGTTTTTCTCTTTTTGCACAAGTGTCCAATTCCTCAAAGGGGAAGTTGTTCCATACAGCCCGTCTTTGCATAAACTTTTTTCATTTTATGAAAATCTGATTTTCTTGGTCATATTTTTCAACCCCGCCTCATTTTTTGATTATTTGACAATTTCACTAAAATCATCTCCATCACATGTGATTTCATAAAAATGGGTTATGAATTATGCCCACATCTTGCTTAATAGCGTGTAGGTATAAAACAAGAACACAAACTTTTTTGTTAAGAAATTACGTATGGCTAAGAGCCACCTACGATTTCCTCTGGGTTGACTTACGGTTTTGGAGATTTTTTTTCTCAATAAAATCATGTCAGTTTGACTATGATTTTATATATTTTAATTACGATCTTTGACATGTTTGACTCTTATTTCATACACTTTTACTAGGTTATATATAAAATACAGATAAAAAGTGTTTTTAGTACTACAAAAGTATGAGTTCTATTGAATATTTTTCCAGTTATATTTTTATATAAGAATAATATAACGAAGATACATAAATAAAATACTAATATAAAATATTTCCAACACTAATAAGAATACATAGAAACTTAGATTAAACACTAATACGAATGTTAAGATAAAAGACTACTATTAAAAATGGACATACATAACTAGATAAGTAAATAATTACTATAATTCCTTACTATTACATTCGACAACTAATAGAAAAAACAACAAATTGGAATACAATACATCTTTCAAAATATTACACACCACTTTGTATGCAAAGTCAACCTCATCATTTTGCATTATGTATTGCTTCTAGGGGTGAATTTTAGAACTGAACCGTTTTGGAACCGGAATTGGTTTTCTTATATTATAAAAACTAGGAACTGGAATGCCGGTTATGGTTCTAGTCCTGGTTTTTTTGTTATTTTTTAAACTAGAATCGGTTGACATGTTGTAGATGATATGTTATCTTCAGAAGCATGTAAATGATTCAGTATTTAACCAAATTATGACTTTTTACATTCTAAATTGAAGTACAAACAGTAAATTACATGATGAAAAAAGAATCAAGTAACTCCGACTGCATATGAGTGAGTTATGCGCATTTTAAAAGTGGTGCATATTCCAAAAAATAAAAACAAAATGCTGAAATAGAAAATACGCAACATTGATATGCTCTCTTCTGGGGTCTATAGTTGATTTGGTATCTAATCAAAATATGTGTTTCTATAGTCTAAAATGAAGTACAAATACCAAATTACATGCTGGAAAAAAATTAATTAATTTTGACGTCATATGAATAAGCTATGCACATTTAAAAAAATAACGGGAAAGATTAAAAAAAAAAAAAAAACAAAAAAAAAGTATTGAAATAGAAAAAAAAACAGCATCGATATTCTTTCTTTCGGAGCATGTATTTGATTCAATATTTAACAAAAAGTATATGTTTGTACAGTCAAAATGAATTACAAACTCCAAATTACATGTTGGAAAATAAATCAAGTAATTCTGACTTCATATGAGTGAGTTATGCGCATTTTAAAAAACGGGAAATATATCAAACCGATTCCGATTTTTAGAACCAGGACCGGTTTTCATAAAAATGGAGAACCGGTAACCGGACCTTATTACGAATTCTGGTTTTGGTTTCGGTTCCGACGGTTCTAGTGCTCATCCCTAATTGCTCCCTAACCGCCTCCAAAATATCATCTACGTCTTCATTCGTAAGTTCATTAGCTATATTATTATAATTTTTTGTTTAAAATCTCCACATCTCTTGTTAAATCCTTAAACTTAGTCTTTGTTTCTTTTTAGTAGGCTATACAACCAAATTCATAATAAAACATATTTGTCAAGCGAACAAAAAGTGGTCCTAACATCGAATATTGGAGATTGATGATGATTATCAATCATTAATAGCGATAATATTATAAGAATGTACGAGTGCAACTTCCTTTTCTAAACCAAACAATTTTTGTTATGTTCGTAATTTTCTCTAAAAATAATTCTTATGTTCTACTTATAAAGTTATGTCAAACTCTACATACCGAAATTATTAATAAGTTATTAATTTTAGTTAAATATAAAAGATAGGGTTAGCATTTATTTTAGACAATTGCAAAAATAGTCCATGTGGTATGTATTTTTTAGGTTTAATCCAAACCTCGACTTTTTTTTGCATAGTGGTTCTTTTGAGCTAGTTTCGTTGCGGATTTGGTCCCCCAGTAAAATGAAATGACTTTAATACCCTTGTGGTATTTATTTTCTATTTTTATTTCATTCTCTTAAATATTTAATAATTATTAAATATACAAAGAGCCTAGCTCTCTCTCTCTCTCTCTCCCTCTCTCTCTCTCTCTCTCTCTCTCTCTCCTGTGCAAACCTACTGGTGATGCAAAACTTGTTCACAATCGATTCCAATATCGAATTCCAGTATCAAAGATCTAAATTCTTTCTTGCAAACAATCAATTCCACCATTATAGATCCGATTTCTCCTTTCTCAAACAATTGATTCTCATCTTTTTTCTATAATTTTGATTAACCCACAAACTTCAATTGTGTCCTTGAGATGAACCCACCATGTGAATAATCAATGTGTGAATCTTATGTGCATCGAGAATCCAGTTTTCCAATCGAGAGTGCACTATGTCGATGTAAAACGTATTCTTTCTTTTCAGTATTATCGTCAAGAGTTTTAATTTTGACTGTTTTACCTTTTTTATAGAAATGAGGAAAATCAATTTTATTACTCATTTATGATCTCAGTGATTTGTTTGATATTCTGGCGTAGACTATCAATTTTTAAAGACATGTTTCTTATTAAATTACTATCTTTTCTTTCCAAGCTTTCACCTATGTGGAGTGAATCCATTGAAATTCTTGGTCTAAGAGTTTCTCCTAGAGCTTTTTTATTTCTAGCTATATTTAACACCCAAGAGTTTTCTTGAGGATTTATGTCGCAGAATTGTTTATCTTTGACATGGCCTATTTCTGAAAAGACATCATCAAGTTCGATGTACTCGTCTTTCTTATAGTTTATGCTATGGTGACTGTTGGTCAAGGCATATCCTATGAGATAGGTTATGGTGAATGGTTTATCACATGGGCTCATAAGGTCACTTCTTTCAAAGTGATGTATAAAAGATAAGGTTTTATCTATATTTGCAGATTTTAAACCCAGAGCAAATTTTGTATATACTGAAAACATAAACTTTTGGTAAGCAAGGTTTCCCTTTGCAGCACCTAAGATGCAGTCCTGTCTGTCAGTAATTCTGTTATCAATTAAAGCCGTTTTTATGGGAGAATTTATTCATGCTTGGAATTAGGATTTTATAAAAATTTTACAGCTCCGATATGGACCATTCTAATTTTTGTTCTAATCTCAATTGGAATACTTTTTAAGTTATTGTTTATTTGTTCCTTGGTTAAAAGGGGTAGAAAGACAGCTCCTATTGTATCTTTTATGTCTACGGACATTTCTTTAGTACTAACAAAGTAGAAAATTTCATTTTTCCTTTTAAGAGGATTTAAAATACTAAGTTTAGAAGGAACATTTTTGAAAATGTTTTCTTTCTTTATTTTTAAATCTGTTTTCTTAACTCGAGAGAGAAGGTCTTGTTTTATTAAAAGATTTGCATGAAAGTCGTCTTCATCTTCAACATAAGTTAAGATTTGTTTTTCTTCTGAATTATTTTCTTTAGTGTTATTGAAAATTTCTTTATTCATTTTAAGAATTGTTAACAAGTTAAAATCCTTTTTCTGAGTTCTGAAACTGAGTTTTTATTTCTATCAAGGTGTTCTTGATGTACTTTTTGCTTATGAAGGATATACTTACGTATATTAACCATGTTTGGTATATATTCGTGAGTATGTTTATTTTGTGCTTGTAAAATTCTGAAATTTATATGCACTAAGTCTTTTTTATTACTGAAAAGTATTTCTTTATGTTGAGAAATTTCAATCTCTTTATTATGAATTCTTTCGAAAATTACACTATAAAGTGTTTTATTATAATGTAATGTCATTTTTATCAAGGCTCTGATACCAGTTTTGGTGTGTGTACGGAATATTTATAACAAAGAAGGAATTAAATATAAAAATTGTAAAAAGAAAACTCAAGTATCAATAAATGTAATGTTGTAATGTAGTGGGTGTTATACTTACATAGATAGAAACTATTCAAGCCAGCCTTTGTCGTTCTTTTGGTCTGTGTGGTTACTTTCTCTGTTGGCATCGTGCCTGCGGTACTGTTAATCATCGTCGACCTGACACTCTGTCACTTATAAGTTTCATGACTCTAATTTGTATGAATACTCAAAAATAACAAAACAAAGATTTATTGATAAAAGAGTTCCCAAAAAGGGAAAACTCTTACAATATTTTACATTTTTCCCTTCTAAAGGAGGAATTACTCACTAGACATTGAACTGAAAATTTACTAGATAAAGAGTGTTTTTTCTTGCACTCGTTATTGTGATTATCCTAAACAAAACATAACTCTCAATTTATAGATACATTGAGAGGGTCTGATCTCCGCCTATTATGTCAGGCATGATGTTTTTATCCACTAAAGACTACATTATTGTGGACAACTGGAAAGCTTTTTAATAATGAAGAAAGGCATTATTATTTTGAGTGGAGGGGGCCATTTGACACGTGAAGCATCTTTCTTTAAGATGATGAGGATTTGTCATCTTCAGAGGAGGGCCCCTCCTTTGTCTCCGAATCTTTGCTTTCACAAAAGTGACAAAGATGTTCTTCGAAAAGTTGTTCTGCATGTCGGCAGAAGTGTTGGCATGTAGCATTGGATACTTCCATGCTATTGTTCATGAATTTTTCGCCAAACTTGGAGGCTTGACGAAGATCTTCTTGGCTGGTGTTGTTGTAACTCTAGCTTGTAATTATATAATGCGAGTCGGTATAATTAATCTTCTTTTTTGAACCAGAGATAATCTTAATGATTTTGTCTGAGATTCTTCTTAAACCATTGATGCGATTGGGATGAAGAATTTCTATGAAAGGTAGATCTTTGTCTTCCATTGGTTGAGATTGCTCAATTTCTCTATTGGCTTTAGAAAGACCAATTTCCAGAAAGTGATATGGAGAAAGAGTTGATTCTTGAATCCATTCTGCGAGTGAAGAGATGCATCTGATGTAGATCGGATTATCTTTTGCTTTAAGTACTTTCTTTTGAAAGTTCTTAATGGATTCTACAATGCTGCTTGGGAAGAATTTGACTTCTTAAAGGTTGCAACTTGGGTAGATATTGTCGATTAGCCCAGCTTGAAAGGCTTGGTAGAATAATTTTGCATCTGCTCCTTCGAGGAAGTTAAACAGACTTTTTGTTTTCTTGTCCGTAGTGAAAAACTTTTCATGAACAAGGTCTTCTGGGCATGCAGCTCTTGCTTTCTTCCAGATTGTTCTGAAATCTTCAAAAGAGATTTCAGGATAGTTAACCGCTTGTTGAACGTCATTTGGAACGTCAAACCTTTGGTCTCTGTGAGTTTCTTTGACTTTTTGGATTTTTGGTCGAAGAAGTGGTTGGTTAGTCTTGCTTGTATCATCTTGATAAGTGGCAAGGCTTAATCTTGCAGATGTTTCATTTCTAAATTTTTTGCAAGTAACTTTATCAACTTTACAGAAGGTTTCTATAATTCCCCAGTCAGTATGAACACCGGCATGAGGTCCTTTGTAGATTACATAGAATCTTTCAACTTCTTTGTTAAGAGCTTTTTTGTAATCTGGTGTAAACTCCTGCACAGATTTGTTAGTGGGTGACAAAGTTGTCATTTTACTGATTCCTTCAGTACAAGGATTGGAATTAACCAATAAGCTAGTTTTTTCCATCAGGAAGAGGAGTAGTTGTCTCCTTTATTATGCTTTTTAGCAAAGCATCAGCTTTCAACGGATTTGTTGATTCTTTACCAGGTGTCGTTTGCACTGGAATAACCTTTGTTTTTGAGCTTTCGCTTTCCGGTACATTGGTGACCGTTGTTACTTGTTCATACAAGTTGATTTTCTGCTCAATTGCAGATAACTCTATGAGGAGCATTTGTTTCTTTATCCTCAAAGTGTTGAGGTCTTCCATTTTTGTAAACTTAATTTTTGTTTACTTTTCTCTCTAATCTCCCCCTCTCTTTTTTGTAGGTGAAGTTTTTGTGAGGAAATATGTCATGAGGATCATATCCTTTTATAGGGCTCGAGAGGAGCGAGTGAGATCATGGATGATGTAAGGTATACCTGAAGTCATGGGTGAGGCAGTCTGCCAGTACGTTTTTGTTTCCTGCGAGATGTTCAACGGTGAATGTATATCGTGAGAACCACTCTTGCCAACTATTAGCCGGCCTAATTTGTTATCTCCTGCAATCTTAGTTATGAGGAAATAAGTAAAATTTTTATTATCTGTACGAACCAGGAAATTTACTGGTGTTAAATATACATAAAGTTTTGTAATAACTCTTTTTACAGCGAGTAATTCCTATTCATTGCTATGGTAGTTTTTCTCGGCTGCTTTGAAACTGCCAGAGGTGTACCTGCAAATTTGTTCTTCGTTTTTGGGATTTTTAGCTTTTAAAACACCTCCCCAAAATTCATCAGAAGCATCGGTTTCAATAATTAAACTATCTTCAATGTTTGGAAGATAAAGTTTTGGAAAATTGATTAAAACTTTCTTTATCTTGTTGATGTAGTCTGTATCAACATTTGACCAATTCCAAATGACATCTTTTTTTAATTTTGCCTGCAAAGGTTTTCTCATGGCTGCAAGTTTTTCAATATATGTTTTAGCATAAGTTAAACACCAAGAAATCTTTCTAGTTGCTTTTTGTCTTCTAAAACATTTGGAAAGTCATGTAAATATTCAAGAATATGCTTTTGAGGACAATGAGTACCCTCATTTATTTCTAAACCCAAAAAATTAATTTTTGTTTTGAAAAGATGAGCTTTCTTTTTTGAAAGTATAATTCCATATTTTAAAATGGTTCTGAGAACCTGTGTGACATGAACATAGTGTTCTTGTTCATTTTTGCTGAAGATCATGATGTCATCAACGTATATAGTGCAGAAACCTTCAAGGCCTCGTAGGGCGTTCTGCATGTGTCTTTGAAAAATACTAGGAGCTTGTTTAAGCCCAAAGGGTAGTACCTTCCATTGAAAGAGTCCATCAGGACATGTGAAGGCAGTGAGAAGCTGTGATTTTTCATCAAGTAGAACTTGCCAGAAACCTGACTTGCAGTCGAAACTCGAATAAATGTTTTTTCCTCGTAGAAGAGTCAAGAGTTCGTGCATATTGGGAAGATTATGTGAGTCTCCAATAGTTGCATCATTGATTGCTTTGTAGTTGAAAACCATGCGCTTTTTTCCTCTTCTTTTCTCTGCTTCTTTATTGACAAGAAAGGCAGGAGACATATGAGGGGATTTTGATTCTATAATTAGTCTCATATCAAGTAATTCTTTGATTTGTTTGGAAAATTCCTCTCTATCTTGTAGAGAGTAAACCATAGGTTTTTCTCTAATAACTGTTTTGGGATTAATAAGCTTAATTGAAGCTTTCATCCATCCTTTGGTTTTATTTGGATCAATAGGATTTTCAGAACAAACTTTTTCAAGAAGATCCTCGATTTGCTTGAACCTGGTAGTAACTCCATGTTTCGATTCGAACCATAATTTGGGCCCATGACCTTAAGATCAACTATCATAAGGCTTCGGGTCTTGGGGAAAGAGATGTTTAGACCCATTTGGATGTAGGTAATGTAGATTATGTGATCTAAGAGTTTGGTTTGTGCTTTGGACCCCAAGGGTATAATGGTAAAAGGCAATGACTCGGGCCTTTCATGAATTTAGGATTTAAGTTCGGAAGGTTTTAAGGCGAAGGAGAGATAATAGGATTGTAGGTTTTCTCGTTACCTTTCCGAGCATATAAAGAACGTCGAAAACAGATGAGGGGCACAGAAGTTGTGACTGTTAGAAGTTATGGATTTTGGGGTTAAGCCGCATATGATGGGGGTACGTGGCGTGTACGTTGGGCGTACTAACTTATGATGATTGGGGTGTTCCTCTCAAGTACGTTGGGCATACTAGATGTATGTTGGGCGTACGCGACTCAGTATCAAACCCTAATTTTGGGTCTTGGACCCAATTTAAAGTTCTTAACTCATTTTTAACCCTTCTTATCTCCAGCTTCAATCCCCTATAACCCTAATTTGAAACTCTAGCCCCATTTGGAAGGATTTTGAGCCTTGTAGTGATTCTGGGTGGATTTTTAGTGCATTTGGAAGAAGAAGAAGAACTCCTTGGAGAAGTGTTCGTTGTCTTGGATCTTGTAGATCCAGGCCTTGTTCATTTTGATCTAGCTTCTGGAGGTATAAAGTTTTAATCTTGATGGATTTCTCATGTAGATCTAGTTTGGATCATGATTTTTCATGTTATGGTCCCATGGTTGTGGTTCTTATGAGTAGAAGCTACTCCAGAACCTTTGAGCCTTATATTTGGTCCTTGTTGAGGTCATTAAGTCATAAAAATCAGATCTTGATGAGTATAATCTTTCCATGCATGAGTTGGTGGTCTTTTGATGAAGTTTGAGACTTAGGGCTTCGGTTTGGACCCCATTAATCCATGCAAAGTCATAAAATCAGGAACTTTATGACTTCATACATCCCTTAGAGATTAGATATGTGTTATGGATGTGTTGGTTCTAACCATTAAGTGCTAAAAGTGAGATTTGTGTGACATCCCCAATTCACACCCAGAAAAGACTGATTTCTTTATGCTTATTTTGAAATCAGAGTATCTTTAAAAGAATAATATTGCGGAATTTGTTCCTAAAAACATGATAATGATATTATCAAAACATTTCTGAAGAAACGTATTTTATTTATATTAAAAACCTTGGGATGTCATTGTCGATACAGTCCATAAGCATAAACAAATAATACAGGCCTTACACTAGTTAGTATAAACTGCCTATAGGCATCCATAAATCTCTCATCATATCATCACACCTGTGCTCTTTTGTCACTACTTGTAATATAAAAAACTGAGTGGGTCGGGCTTGGGGGTCTGGTGACCACATAGGGTTTTCAACCCACAATAATTAAATCTTTATTTATTATTATCAAATCATCAACCCAGTTACCCTTTCCCGCTATCCTCACTCTCTGTCCCTAACATCTAATTTCAAGGGACCTATCCTAAGGATCATCTTCGGCATAGATAATAATGCTTAGGAGAGTCCATAGCAATATATGTCAATAAGGCAACCATGGGGGAGGGGGATGTAGTACACCTGGTGAACACTAAGTTCAAAAACACCTACAAGTTGCGAGTCTGCTAGCATTCCACTGGACTGTCCAGAATAGTCTGTGGTTGTTATCTATACTCCGCTAGACAACTAGATCATCTTTAAAGTCAAGGCCTCTAATCATATATATCCTCTTTCATCTCTCATCATCTATATCACCTTTCATCTCTCACCATCTATGTCATCTTATATATACCCAACATATTTTTTAGGTAATTAAATACATATATAGTTTAAAATCGAGTAAAGCATGTATAAATCGTTCATCTAGCATAGATATCAGGAACATAGATAATAGGAACATATAGCATATAATTATCTTAAATACTTTATATCTGTGTGTAAGATGAAAGTAACTAATCACTCACTTGATAAAATGGGTGATTAGTGATTTGGGCAGAGTTTCGTCTAACACCTCATGACCTAAGTATAATTACTACAGAGATAGGTCTAATGATCCTAGAGACTAAGAATAGTCTAGATCCTCACTAATCCTGATGTCTACATCAAGATCTATCAAGAAAGGATCAGCCAGGCAGGACAGTTGGGAGGCAGGATCATTTCGGCATAATAGCTTTTCTGAAATCCAACAACCAAGCCAACATGACCATTCTAGACACTTATCCTGTAAGTAGATCAATCAGTATAACAACATGGAATTACTGATAAATCTTATTTCTAAGTTTATAAAGATGACTTATAACTATAAATATAAGTTACACAAAAAAAGACTAGAGGGTAGCTTAACATATAGAGGTTCTTCCTGACAGAAGTTAGGAAATTGAACTGGCAGAGCTTCTACTCGCTAGCTACTTCTTCTTCAGGGATCGGAGGGCTTCGCCAAAGGCTAAAACTAAGGGAAATGGGCTAAAATCGAGAGAATTTTGAGAGAGAGAGAGAGGAGGATGAAGAGGAGGATGAGGATGGATGGATGGTGAGGAAGAAAATGACAAGCCCCTATTTATAGTGCAACTACGCGTCGCGCACACCTGAGACGTTGTTCTTCCCATTTTTTCGGCCACGTGTCGCAAATATGGTGGTCCACGCCCCACCTTCTAGAAGGTGCGCATTGTGTAACCCACCTACATGTGGAGCTTCTAAGAAAACTTCAGAAAATCGTATATTCTTCATACGAGCTCCGTTTTCGACGTTCTTTATATCCCCTGAAATCTCTCGATGAGATCTACAACTTTCGTTTAGACTCAGTCTCCTAATTTTGACCTTATTTTCAAAGTTATATTTTTAACATGCTTAGACCGTTAAAGTCCGTTAAAAATTCATAACATCCTCATATGATATCCATTCTCGACTGTCTTTATATCGACGGAACCATATGGACGAGATCTTCAACCCTTGTTTAGATTGCTTTTCCTAACAATCAAGCGATTTCTACTTCGGTTTCTGATACGTATATTGCTACACTAAAACTTCTAAAAATTCTAACTTCCTCTTACGAATTCAGATTGGGGGGTTCTCTATATATACGCTCTCGGTTTAATGACTACTACGGATTTCGTTTATATTACTAAGGCTAATAATCGTCCTAACTCCGATTTGTTATTTACGATATAATATCCGCACTAGTTTGAACATGAAACTTCAACATGTGATAACTTATCTGTTATAAGTCTGTTTTGAGCGCTACTTACACCTCCAGAATCCTTATTACGACTACTTCGTCTCACTCATAGGCTATTTGTCCTAATCTTTAATCTATTTAGACATGAATCCTATCCCTATTTTATTACATAGTTATAAACACACAATCTATACATATATATACAAATACCACGTAATAATCAAATAACCCTCAATACTATAATATATGCCTTTAACGACATGCAAACCACGACACACACTGATTTATGTTACGCAAAAAAGTGTGACCTTAAATAGTGTCATCTCTCCAAAAAATTTAAGGATTTAGGTCATGCTTTCTTGCGTGCCGTTAAATTAGTGTCACAAGAAAAAAAATTAAAGACACGAAGGGCGCTTTATCTTAAACGTGTGTCCTCTGTAACTATCACTTTATAATTTTAATGAAACGAGTGTTTAGTAGATAACGTGGGGAAATGAAATCCCTAAAAGTTTGAAAAACCGACTTGTTCTTTTCTACCTTCTTTCAATCTTTCATCTTCGCAATCGACTCTCCCCTCTTATTTCTCTATTGTGAGAAGTGATGGAAAGAAGGGAGATAGGGACGGATCCGCCGGTGATGATGAACGGAGGTGCTTTTCGGTAAATTTCGGAGATGGCATTGTCGATTTCGATGGAGGTATCAGCGTACATGTGTGAATCATTAGCAACAAGGAATCAAATCTACCCTTTTTTCTTCTTGGTATTGAAAATTAGGTTTAAAGGGGTGAAATCCGCATCTTTGATACTTATGTTTACGTATCGATTTCAGATTGCTTGGACAAGAACAATAAGAGAGTCAACGATGTGAATCGTCGGAAATCTGAGTTTTGACATGCTTCAGTTCTTCAATTATCAAGGTAATGAGCTTCTTCTTCTTCTCTTCCCCCAAACCCTAACTTCTTCTCCCTTGATGGATTATAACTTCAATATGCGCTAATATTAAGTGATGGCATATACATTGTTTGTCCCCACCTTTGGCACGGGTCCCACCTGGTAACTGGTATTGCTCGGAGTGCTTCAACTCTGAGAAGGATAGCTTTGGTTTTTTCCCTAGTAAACAGTTGACCTTGGATGCTATTAGGTGTGTGGCTGACTGGGCAAAGAAGAAGTGGTTTGGTTCAACATCTTCCTCTAGGGTTCAATTAGAAAAGAAGTTTTGGTAAATAGTGGAATGATATGTTGGTGAAGTTGAAGTTATTTATGGTAGTGATCCATATACTTCTGTTTATGGTAGTGAGTTTCCACGTGCAGCTGATGAAAGACCAATACCACTGGTATGTATAGTTTGAGTGCATCTATGGCTTAATCATAATAATAATTCAATTTTATATTATCTTGAAATGTGATCTCAATTATTTTTTATCTCAATTATGTTTCATATACTTTCAGGGGATAGCCTCAATGTTGGTACAGTGTCCCTGGTAGTGAAGCCAGCGCTTTTGAGAAGGTAGGCCATTGGCATTTCCTGTTAAATAAGTGTTATTGCGGGTAATGCGGAACCGCATCAATATTTTTGAGAAATCTAATGGAATTTGTGTTGGATTAGTGTCTAAGTCCATAACTATTTTGGTATGTACTTGACCCGATTATGAGCATGGTCATTTTGGGTTGCCTTCACCATAATAGTATGTAGGATGAATTAAGGAGAGAAAAGATTAATTATGATTTATTAATATATTATAAGAATAATATATTAAAGGAGAAATCATATTGTTTAATTAATATTAGTCAAGAGTTAATTAAGTTTAAATTTTGTGACTAAAAGAGATTAATTAAGCTTAGGGGACTGGAGTTGTAATTATAAGATAATTACAATTGGGCTATGGGTCACTTAATAATATACAATTGGGCTATCAATCCTTAACTCCAAGAGTGGAATTATATCGGGAACTTCTCCCGAGAACTTCCTCAGATAACACACATGGAAGGTGTTATGAATTCCATCAAGCTCAGCTGGCAATTCCAACTTGTAAGCTTGATTCCCAACTCTCCGAAGCACTTTAAATGGTTCGATAGACCTTGAACTTAGCTTCCCTATCTTACTGAATATTATAAGTCCATTCCCTGGCAAGACTATAAGCAACGCCAAATCTTCAACTTCGAATGCCTTTGGTCGTCGCTTCTTATCAGTATAGCTCTTCTAAAGATCTTGAGCTGCTAGCATTCTTTCTCTAGTTACCTTTAGCTTCTCAGCAGTCTGATGGACTACCTCTGGTCCCATAAACTGCTTTCTCTAGCTTCAAGCCAACAAGACGGCGTACGACCCTCTATCCGTACAAGGCTTTAAGTTGCCATCTTAATGCTTGAATGGGAAGCCGATAAGGGATTCGTCCAAGGGATATGTTAAAGGAGTCCATGGGCTGCTTAGGGCCTAAGCAGTCAGATTAGGGTTTCCTAGTTGCAAACCCTAATAGCCTACATGTATATAATGGACCCCCTATTCCCCAAAAACATGGCCAAGAGTTCCTTTAGGGTTTCCAGCCGTTTTTGGTGCCTCCCCTCTCTTCTCTCCTTCATCCAATTGCTTAGTGGTGTTTGTGACTCCATTAGAGGTGCAACACTTGATGAACTAAGCTTTCTGAAGCCAATCAAAGCAAGGAATTGATTGTTATTACTATATAACAATCAAAGGTAATTCCTAAACCCTTATTTCAGTTCTTATATGATAGATCTAGGGTTTATAGCTTTGGATATTCAATTGCATGTTCATTAGACAAACTAGATCCAAAAGTTATTAGGGTTTGCATGTACACCATAGGAATGATGTATTGCTCGAAACCCATCAATTTTTTCTTCTACTATTACTGTAAATGCCAGTACATGTTGGCATGAATCAGTAGCTAATTATATCTTGAACTGATTAAATGTGTTATGGTGATAGCCTTGATAATTTTTATTTAACTTATTTTTCGTTGTTCCCATCGAAATTAGACGTCTTTCCATGAATTTGTTTAAGAATAGGTCAAAAACCCTAAATGTTATTCGCTAACTGACGAAGTAAATCTCCAAAACCTACTCAATAAAAGATCATCAATCATGAAAGTATAGTCAATGACATTAATAGTTTGAAAACAGATTTTGGATTCATTAGTTTCTCTTCATTACAGCAATTACAGATGGACCTAAATAGTTTCAAATGAAAACAGGTCATTACAGATCATCACTGTGTGCATATCTTTTATCAGGATGAAAATAGATTTTGAGAAGAATCTTTTATTTTGCACATGTTCTAACCATCCTACTTATCTTAGTTGAAGTCAAACCACAAGCTTTTGGGGCCAATTCATTTGTTGAGGCCTTTTCTAAATTCAAACACCTTCTTCTTCCAATAACAAATAGGAATCCTTATCTCTCTGAAGGAACTAGACAGGTTATTGCTCTTTTTATTGCTTCCACCCTTATTAGTATTATTAAATAAATGTGAATAAAATCTTTAATCTTTCTCCTGATTCATCCATGACTCTTAACAGGCTGCAGCAACTACAACAACTACAACTACTTTGGCCAAGAAATATGGTGCTGACATACGGTTTCATTTATGATGAAGAAGTGACTTACTTTGAAGATGGTGTTAGATCTGCCAAATGAAAGTAGTTGGAAGAGAAATTGAATCAAGTAAGATATATATATTTCTTTCTTTATGATAAATATGTTTCATATTCGGTGTACTAATTGATTATTATATTATGATTTATTTAGCTTGTTCAACCGACATACCAATTGATGTTGGAACACATACAATTTGAGACACTCAATAAATTCAAAAAAGCACTACAAGATGCTTTAAATGGAGGACAAGGGTTTGCAAAAGCTACTTGGAATTGCACCGAATCATTCATGACACTCTTTGATGAAAAATGCAAAGGTACACATCAATAGATCCCAGTTTCTTAAACAACACGCACACACACACTTTGTTTGTAGGACTAATACATTCAATTTACACACCATAAAATCTTCAAGAAGTCAAATTTCCATGGCGGCAGCTACCCTTGTTGCTGACCGGAGATGGTGTTTGACTTGTACTCCTATCCAAGTATGACTTTGGTCAATATTTTTTTTAATAAAAATCCATTATATAGATTATAATTTCATACTCTAATGAACTGTTATATTTGTTATAGAACAATTTGGAGGACATTTTCAACCTTCTTCGGTTCTTAAGGATTAAACCATGGGGAGCTGGTCTTGGTATGTTTTTTATTAAAAAAAATTGAAAATAAGTTTCTTTTGGTTTATATAATTTCTTTTATATATGTGTATTATATAAATAGGTGGAACAAGCTAATTCAAAAACCTTTTGAGGATGGAGATGAAAGGGGCTAAAGTTTGGTCCAAAACATTTTAAGACCAATAATGTTAAGAAGAACAAAGTTTAGCATAGACAAAGAAGGAAGGTTAGAAATTATAAAACCATGAGTCCTCTTATTTTGAGTAAGCTACAAAAATGGTCCTTGAATAACGTTGTTTATTGCAATTTCAGTCTCAAAATGTTTTCTCTTGCAGTTTTAGTCCTTATTTTAGTTTTTTTGTACCTATGTTGGTTGTAATTTTGTCATTTCTTAATGATATCGTCTTTATTCCAAGTAAAATGACTATATAACCCTTGTTTTCATTCACATGCCTATATTAGTTCTCCCACCTGCTGACATGCATGTAATATACAGCCAACAAACAAAATCTAAAAAAGACTTCTACCATGCTCTTTTTAAGAGATCCAAGGTACCCCATTTTATAAACTTGTAGTCTTTTTATCTTTTCTGCTATCTAATAATGTGTATTTTTTTTTACAATCTTAGGTTAAATTTGATCAATTTGTTGAACAAGGACGTGTTCTTCACAATTATGCTTCCATTTTGGAGCTACTTTTACGCTTTCGCCAATGTTGTGATCACACGTTAGAAAAGTTGTTGAAGAATTAAGAAAAGGGGAACAAGGGGAATGTCCAATTTGTCTTGAAGCTTTTGAAGATGCATTTTTAACACCATGTGTTCATAGATTATGTCACGAGTGCCTTTTATCAAGTTAGAGAACCCATGCTTCAGGTCTCTGCCCTATTTGCGGGTATAATAATAAAGTTCACATTTTTTTGTGTAGGGGTAAATTGGTCTTTTTTAACTAAGGGCAACAATATCTTTGTTTGGCAGGAAGTCAGTGAGTAAACAGGAGCTTATTACTGCTCCAACTGATAGTCGATTTCGAGTTGATGTTAACAAAAATTGGGTGGAATCATCCAAAGTGTTTGCACTTTTGAAAGATCTAGAAAGTTTTCGGTCAACAGGGTCAAAAAGAATTGTTTTTAGTCTGTGAACTACTTTTTTAGACCTTCTACAGATTCCTCTTTCTAGGTAATCATATGTTTGTTCTCTATACTGACATGACATGTTAATGTTTGTAAAAATGTTGTTTTGGATACGCATTGCATATTAATGTTTGTAAAAAGTTCTCTATACTGACATGACATGACATATTAATGTTTGTAAAAAGTTCTTGATATGAAAAAATGTGTGTCATCTTCAGTTATGGCATGGCCTTTCTTGACATGGGGTTTAATGATACGCATTGCGTGTCGTAAATGTGTGTCATAAATACAAGTCGTAAATGCACGTTGTAAATAGACGACGCGCAAAAGTGTGTCGTCTTTCAGGGCCTTCCTTGACACGCATTTGTGTGTCGTCTGAGCGTTTTACGACACGCACTGCATGTCATTAAAGGGTGTTTTCTAGTAGTGCCTATTTTATTAACCTCAAAAGATTACAATTATTGACCCTAACCGCTTCGTTATCTTTATTAATGTTTAGTGGGACATGCGGACGTTATAATTCTCTCCCTCTTAGGATGATTTCGTCTCGGAATCATCAAACAGCTGAGGATAATGACTCTCCATGTCGTCCTATGTCTCCCATGTGAGATCCGGCCCATTCGAATGTTTCCGTCATACTAGCACTAATTTGACCATCTTCCGATGTAGCTTCTTTGTCTTATGGTCAAAAAATTTCCTCGAGCTCTTCGATCAGCCTCTTACGCTCATCAATCCTTAACTCCAAGAGTGGAATTATATCGGGAACTTCTCCCGAGAACTTCCTCAGATAACACACATGGAAGGTGTTATGAATTCCATCAAGCTCAGCTGGCAATTCCAACTTGTAAGCTTGATTCCCAACTATCCGAAGCACTTTAAATGGTTCGATAGACCTTGGACTTAGCTTCCCTATCTTACTGAATATTATAAGTCCATTCCCTGGCAAGACTATAAGCAACGCCAAATCTTCAACTTCGAATGCCTTTGGTCGTCGCTTCTTATCAGTATAGCTCTTCTAAAGATCTTGAGCTGCTAGCATCCTTTCTCTAGTTACCTTTAGCTTCTCAGCAGTTTGATGGACTATCTCTGGTCCCATAAACTGCTTTCTCTAGCTTCAAGCCAACAAGACGGCGTACGACCCTCTATCCGTACAAGGCTTTAAGTTGCCATCTTAATGCTTGAATGGTAACTATTGTTATAGGAAAACTCTACTAGGGGTAGATGTTCATCCTAGTTACCTTGAAATGCTAGGGCACATGCTCTTAGCATATCTTCTAGTATTTGAATTTTCCTTTCACTCTGACCATCAATCTGTGGATGGTAGGTTGTACTCAAACACAACTTTGTACCCATTTTTCTTGTAGGCTTTTCCAAAACCTAGATGTAAAATGAATGTCACGATCCGACACGATTGCTAAAGGAACACCATGAATTATTACTATTTCCTTCACATAAACATCTCCAAGCTTATCCGTAGGCCACTTCTCATTGGCTGCTATGAAATGTGCACTTTTTTTCAATCGATCTATGATTACCCAAATCATATCGTGACCTTTCTTCGTCCTAGGCAACTTAGTCACAAAATCCATGGTGAAATCTTCCCATTTACCCATGGGAACTGGTAAAGACTCCAAATTCCCATAAGGTTTCTGGTGTTGCGCTTTCACTCTTGCGCAAGTCACACAGGCAGCCACATACTTTGCAACATCGAGCTTCATCTTCGGCCACCAATAGTAAGGTTTCAGATCCCTATACATCTTGGTACTGCCAGGATGAATCGAGTACATGGTCTTGTGGGTTTCTTCCAAGAGAAGATCTCTCATTCCTCCTCTCTTAGGTACCTAAATCTTGTTTTGGAATACCTTCAACCCTTGACTGTTCATACCGAATTCCAACGTCTTGCATAAACGTTCCTCCTTTCTGTTATCTCTTTCCAAAGCTTCCTCCTGTGCTTTCCTGATGCTTTCTACAATTTTTGAGACAATCTCTATTCTCAACGCTTTGGCTTCTTTCTTTCCAAAATTATCTTCCTACTCAAAGCATATGTTACGATATTCGCTTTACTATGGTGGTAGAGTATCTTACAGTCATAGTCCTTGAGTAACTCCAACCAGCGTTGTTGTCTAATATTTAATTCCTTTTGATCAAAAAGATACTAGAGACTCTTATGATCAGTGTATATCTTACACTTCATGCCATAAAGATAATGCCTCCATATCTTTAATGCAAATACTACCGCTGCCAACTCTAGATCGTGATTAGGGTAGTTCTTCTGGTGCTCCTTTAGTTATCTAGATGCATATGCAATTACTTTATCTCTCTCGGTCAGAACACATCCTAAACCAACTCCAAATGCATAACTATAAACTGTAAAGTCTTCAATTTTGTTAGGTAAAGTAAGAATATGTGCTTCACACAAATTCTTCTTTAGCTTCTCAAAAGCTTCTCTGTGCTTCTCATTTAATGTATATGTAGCTCCTTTATGGGTCAAAGCTATTAAGGGAGCAACTATCGAAGAAAATCCTTAGATAAACCTTCTATAATATCCTGCTAATCCTTGAAAGCTACGAATCTCAGTGGGACTTTTTGGCCGTTCCAACTTCATTACAGATTTGATCTTTGTTGGCTCAACCATTATTCCTTTTTGTTTAACCACATGACCTAAGAATTGGAATTCCCGAATCCAAAAATCACACCCGGAGAACTTTATGTACAAATTCTCTTTTTTAAGAACTTCTAACACTTCTCTTAAGTGTTTTCCATGCTCCTACTGTCTCTTCGAATATCAAGAATATCATCAATGAACCCTATTACAAATTTGTCGAGGAAAGGTTTACAAACCCTATTTATCAAATCCATAAATGTTGTCGGAGCGTTGGTCGGCCTGAACGATATAACAAAAAACTCATAGTGTACATATCTCATTCTAAAAGCAGTCTTCTCTATATCTTGTTCAATCACCATCTTCTGATGATATCTTGACCTAAGATCAACCTTCGAGAAATAACTCGAACCCTGCGGCTGATTGAACAGGTCATCTATCCTAGGCAAAGGGTACTTATTCTTTACAGTCGCCTTATTCAGCTCTCTGAAGTCAATGCACATTATCATGCTTCCGTTTTTCTTCTTTACGAATAACACTGAAGCTCCCCACGGTTAAGAACTAGGTCTAATGAAACCTTTGTCCAAGAACTCCTGAAGCTATGTCATAAGCTCCTTCATCTCTGTTGGTGCTAGTAGGTTAGGTGCTTTGGCTATCGGTGTGGTTCCTGGTAACTAGTCTATCATAAATTTTACTTGTCTATCAGGTGGCAATCTAGGAAGATCATCGGGAAAGACATCCAGAAAGTGAAACACAACTGGTATCCTCTGCATTTCATTCTTCTATTTCTTTGCATCGATTACGAACGCTAGATATGATGTACATGATGGGTTTTGAGCATTCTAACACTTCCTAAGTGTACATGCAACCCTAATAACCTTGGATCTATGTTTGTCTAATTATCATGCAAAGTTGAATTCCAAGGTTATATTCCTATCTAGCATACATGGGGAACAATTTTTAACTGGAATGAAAGATAGAATAACATACCTTGTTGTTGCTTATGATCCTTGAAACCTTGTGAGCCTAGCACCCCAAGTGTGATGCCTCAAATGCTTCACACAACACCAAATGCTTTTGGAATGACTTTAGAGAGAATACACACTTCTAAAATCGGCCTAGCCCTCTTGTTTATTATGTGTAGCCGATTTTGGTGGAGAATATGTTCTTTATATAGTGTTGACACATCTAGGGTTATACCATGTAAACCCTAAAGTGTCATGACTCTTCATTTCCATGACCCATGGGTTTGTAACTCCCATGGAGCATCCAATGGGTGGAACCCAACTTGATAATCCATGGAGCCTCTTATCCCACTATACAAGTTATGGATGATTTACATAATCAACCCATATATTTAATTAGTTATCTTTTTATCACTTAATTAATTCTAAATTAATTCTTGATCAAACTAATTAAATAATATTATTAATATATTAGAACTTATAATATATTAATAATCCACAAGTGTTATTTCTCTGATTTAGTCTATCCAATTTCATGGTGCCATGCAACCCAAATGGACCATGTCGGGTCGGGTCAAGTACATACCAGAAATAGTTATGGACTTAGACACCTTATCCAATAGTCTCCCACTTGGATAAGTCTAATAACTATAATTGTAATACTTCAGGAACCGAATGGCAATCGTAGCTCTTTCAAGGTCTCTCGAAACTGAGAAGATGATGATACGCCATTTAAGATAAGTGATCATATAATCCTCTGTTCGAGATATCAACTGGATAAATACATGGAACAATGTCTTACTTATTGTCCAGCAGTTTGTTTCCCGATTTCCGATTTGTTTGACAAAGAACTTAATTGAACACATCAACTTAGTTCTGACCGGGCCTGGTACATAGGTCAAAACAAAATCATCGAGGGGCCCAGATATCAGCTTCTAATCCAAGAAGGAACAGATAAACTTCGACTCATATGTTTGTTCTACCACTCATTGAATTATACACAAGAGCACGTTTTATAACATCGAGTTACCAATGCGTTTACGTACAATCAATGCATAACCAACTCATAAGTAACAAATCATATCTCTAGGTTTGAAGACTTATATGATATTACCGTCTCACAATCACTTGAGATAAATTCCATGAAGTGATTCCAGTGAGCGTGGGTTGAGTCCAATGCTCAGAACTTATGAGCACTCATGATTGTTGTAGCCATGTCCAACACCTTAGACCTCTGCAACCAATCATGACAGTCTTGATTCATACCTACTTCCGACATATGACCGACTGTGGAGGTTCAAATAATATGATATACCAAACATAATTATTCTGGAAGTCAAAACATGCAAAAGAAATATAGTAAATGATCGACAAGAGATACAAACACTTTACTCACAAATAAAACACCTTTTATTCATCATCTAATGTCAATTACACTTTACAAATTTCAAGTTTATCTAACTACTAAATCTAATATCATCCTTCAACCCTATGCTCCGAGCATGCTGGAGATGCTTAACCCGAGTCAGTCCCTTTGTGAGGGGATCTACTGGATTCTCATCCGATATACCCTCTTCGCCACGAGGAGTCCTTCTTCTATTCGATATCCGATTAAATGGTATTTTCTGTCGATGTTTCTGGATCTCCCATGATCCCTTGGTTCCTTGGCTAAGGCAACTGCACTTTCACTATCACAGAAAATTTCCATTGGCTCTTTAATAGCTGGTACAACTTCAAGGTCTCCAATGAAGTTCTTCAGCCATATCGCCTCCTTTGCTGCCTCACTAGCTGCTATATACTCTGATTTGCAAGTTGAATTAGCCACTGTCTCTTGCTTGGAACTCTTCCAAGAAATTGCTCCTCCGTTTAAGGTAAAGACCCAGCCTGACTGAGAGCGGAAATTATCCCTATCAGTCTGAAAGCTAGCATCACTATACCATACAACTCTCAAGTCATTACTCCCACCGAGGGTAAGGACCCAATCCTTAGTCCTCCGTAGGTACTTGAGGATATTCTTTACCGCAGTCCAGTGTGCCTTACCAGGGTTCCCCTGATACCTGGTAACCATGCTCAAAGCAAACGCTACATCAGGGCGAGTACACGTCATAGCATACATGATCGATCCTACAGCCAAAGCATAAGGTATTCGACTCATTTCTGCTATCTCAGCCTCAGTACTAGGGCTTTGTGTCTTACTCAATCTGGCGTTACTGTGGATGGGTAACTCTCCTTTCTTGGAGTCCTGCATGTTGAATCTCTTCAGCACTTTATCCAAGTAGGTACTCTGACTAAGTCCAATTAGTCTTTTACTCCGGTCTCTCAAGATCCTTATCCCTAGAATATAGGCAGCTTCTCCTAGGTCCTTCATAGAGAAATACTTCCCAAGCCAGGACTTAACTTCCTGCAGAGTTGGGATGTCATTTCCTATGAGTAGTATGTCATCCACATACAATACCAAAAATCTAACTATACTCCCACTAGCCTTGACATATACACAAGATTCATCTTCACTCCTAGAAAAGCCAAATTCCTTGACTTTCTCATCAAAGCAAAGATTCCATCTGCGAGGTGCTTGCTTTAACCCATAAATGGATTTCTCAAGCTTACACACTCTATTAGGGTACTCTGTGTTGACAAAACCCTCTGGCTTACTCATGTAAACATCCTTAGCCAACTTTCCATTAAGGAAAGTGGTTTTGACATCCATTTGCCATATTTCATAGTCATGAAATGCGGCTATGGCTAACAGAACCCTAATAGACTTAATCTTGGCCACTGGAGAAAAGGTCTCATCATAATCAACTCCCGGAGTTTGTGAGAAACCCATTGCAACCAGTCGTGCCTTATAAGTGTGTACATTACCATCCATGTCGGTCTTCTTCTTGAAGATCCATTTGCACCTTACAGTCTTACGACCTGGTACATTCTCAACCAAGTTCCAAACTTGATTGTCGTACATGGACTGTATCTCGCTGTCCATTGCCTCTTTCCACTTGGCTGACTCAGGGCCTGCCATGGCTTACGCCTAACTGTTAGGTTCATCCAGACCTATCAATGTCTCATCACTGATAAGTGTATCACCGTCCGCAGTAATATGGAATCCATAGTAATGCTCAGGTGCATTCCTAACCCTTGTGGAATGCCTCAGAGGTACAGACTTGTCAATTGGCTCAACAGGAGTTTCCTCCTCAAGTTGAGTTCTAGGGTTTGAAGTTCCTTCACCACTTGACTCTTGAATTTCTTCAAGGTCAACTTGCCTCCCACTGTTTCCTTGGTTTATGAACTCTCTCTCTTGAAAGACAACCCTCCTAGCTACAAAGACCACATTTTCACTAGGTCTATAGAAGAGGTAACCAAAGGATTGTTGGGGTAGCCGATGAAAATACACCTCTCGCTTCGAGGTTCAAGCTTATCATGAGTCTCGCGTCTCACGAAAGCCTCGCAACCCCAAATCTTGATGTGGTCTAGTTTGGGTACTTTAACAGTCCACATCTCATGAGGAGTTTTGGTAACTTTCTTTGTGGGGACTAGATTAAGGATATGGGCGGCAGTCTCTAAGGCATACCCCCAAAATGAGATTGGTAGCGAAGCTCGACTCATCATGGAACGAACCATATCCAACAAGGTTCGATTACGCCTCTCAGCTACACCATTCAACTGCAGTGTCCTGGGAGGTGTCAATTGTGAGACAATCCCACATTCCCTAAGATAGTCGATGAACTCTGAACTAAGATACTCACCACCTCGATCGGATCGAAGCATATTAATGTTCCTGCCTAATTGATTCTCGACTTCCTGTTTAAATTCTTTAAACCTTTCGAAAGTCTCTGACTTATGCTTGATTAAGTAGACATATCCATATCTACTATAATCATCAATAAAAGTCAAATAATAACGATTAGCATCCCTTGTGGCATGTTTGAAGGGTCCACACACATCTGTGTGTACAAGATCCAACAAACCTTCACCGCTCTCACAAGAACCTATGAAGGGTGACTTTGTCATTTTTCCAAGTAAGCATGATTCGCAACTGTCATCTGACTTTAGGTCAAATGACTCCAAGACTCCATCCTTTTGGAGTTGGCCTATGCGTTTCTTGCTTATATCTCCAAGACAACAATGCCATAATGATGCTTTATCCAAGTTATTATTATTAACAGAATCAATACACAATACATTATTTCCTAAGTTATCAACCACAGATACAGTTTCATACACGTCATCACAAGGTAATGCTTTAAAATAAAGAACATTATTAAAGAAAACATTAATCGAACCAACTTCATCATCAAATGAAAAGGTGAAACCTTGTTTATACAATGCATGAAAGGAAATAATGTTTCTTGCCATTTCTGGCGAATAACAACACTTATTCAAATCTAAACTAAACCCACTACTTAGCGATAAAGTATAAACTCCAATCTTGGTGACAGGTAAAGCTTTCCTATTCCCCATGATTAAGTTTATTCTTCCTTGCTCCACATTCTCACTTTTTCTTAGTCCCTGCAAATCAGAACAGATATGAATACCGCAACCGGTATCAAGGACTTAAGAGTTAGAGTGGGGTGAGTTATTAGATAAGATAGTGTAAATATCTGCATGGTCGGGTTTAACTTTCCCATCCTTCACATCTTGCTGGTATTTTGGGCAGTTCTGCTTCCAATGTGACTTTTCATGGCAATAGAAGCATTTAGCCTCTTTTGGGTCAGAAGAAGGAGTGACGAAACCTTTCTTGGTTCCACTTGAAGAAGAGTCATCAAGGGTCCTAGCCTTGGTACCCTTCGAAGAGCTCTTCCTCTTTTTCCCTCGACTTTTCCTGATTGCCAAAACCAGGGCGGAGTTTGGAGTAGGAGTGTTAACAACCGACTTCCCCTTAAGACCTGTTTCTGCGGTCTTGAGAAGTCCTTGAAGTTTGCTGAGTGTGACCTCTTCCTTATTCATGTGATATGTCATGCGGAATTAATCATAGTACGATGGTAAGGAGTGCAAAATGATATCTATTGCAAGCTCCTACGGGAAGTTCACGTTAAGCTTCAGCAACCGATCCACATACCCTTGCATTTTCTACATGTGGCTCATGACGGATTCCCCGTCCTTCATCATGGTTGTTATCATGGAGCAAATGATTTCATACCTCTCTTGTCGTGCACTTTGATGGTATCTTTCCATCAGATCTTGGTGCATTTCAAAAGAGTAGAAGTCCTCATAGGACTTTTGTAGTTCTGCTGTCATCATGGCCAACATGATGCATGCCACTTTGGTAGCATCCCTTTCATGTGCCTGGAAGTTAGCGATCTCCTGGGGAGTTGCAGTGGTCTCATCAATCTCCTTAAGCTCCTTGTCGAGGACATATTCTTTGTCCTCGTAGCGGGTAATCATCCTGATGTTTCTGATCCATTCATTGAAGTTGGATCCATCAAAAGTGACTTTCCCACACAAGTTCATAAGGGTAAAGGAGCCATTAGGATTAGAGCCAGAAGCAGCATTGTTTGAAGACATCTGAAAGAAGAGGACAAGATTAGTTTAGATATTAAGAGAGTCCTTAATAAAACACCCAAATGTAATATTAAGGCTAGGATCCAATCACAATATATTATAACTTAGAAGAGGTATTCTGTAATCCAAGCTATAACATATTTGAAAGGTAGGTGAATGACGATTCACCAATTTCCACCATGAAAAACGAAATATTAAATATTAGGTTTTTGATTGGTTCTTAGAAATTCCTAGATTCTTTTGAGATTCAAAGAACTTTTCAAAGGCATGTTTCAATCTCGAGTGTGCCCTCCAAGTTTTGTGACTGGGATACCGAGGATCACAAAACGAGGTGTGAAGTAACTATGCAAATCACTTGGTTCCCTTAAAGTTTATCACTCAATCGGTGTGCAGGTAAACCACACACGCTCCACCGATACTATGATAAACCTTAAGTTACCCTTTACCTACCTTGCTAAGTACAAGTTAGTGTGCCGGTTAACCACACACGCTCCACCAACGACATAAACAAAGTGTAAAGTGTAATTTCATGGATTAGCACCTTATTTACATTTTTCCTAAAGTAACTAAGATTGAGAATTTAATAAAAGCATTTAGTTACTTTATTATATTCATCATACTTTTAATGAGAATTTATAAGTCCTTGTCGTACCCGTTCGGCTAACGACCCTCCACCGATCAAAGAAGCGGTGGGTGAGAGTGGACACCCATTAAGTTGCCATTTTATAGGCAACAACCTTATACCCCCCCCCCCCTTATAGACCGGCTTCGTGAATGAGACGTACTAGCGGTAAGACGACTTGATCTTATACATACATACATACATACATACATACATATATATATATATATATATATATATATATATATATATATATATATATATATATATATATATAATATAAAGTATAAGGGTTCAATTTTAACTTTTAAAATTCTAAGGGTTGGAACTAAAGTTTTAATCAAGACTTTACTTGTTCCAAAACTTGAGGGCAAGTTTTGTAAACTTTCAAAACTTTCATTTATTATAACTTATGAATTTAATTGAGTAATAAAAATGAAGACTCTTCATTTTTATAACTTGAGGACAAGTTATGGACTCCATTAAAACACTTTATGATCATGAATTAAACTACCATGAAGGTTACAAGCAATTCCTATGATCATCTAATCTTCATAAGTTCAAGAAGATGAATATGAACATTTCAAGAATCAAAAATTACACTTAAAAACTTTGTAATTTTGATAATTGCCATTGCAGATGGATTAGTATAAGAATTACACCATCTAAAACAAGTTTTCAAGTACCAAAACAGTTTAGGGTAATGTTTCTAGTCCATTTTCAGCAACAAAAGTCGAATTTCTGAAAACTGCAGCCTCTACTCGTCGAGTGCAAGAACAGACTCGACGAGTAGCTTGCATTTGTTCATGGACTCGTTGAGTCCCCCCATGGACTCGGCAAGTTCATACGAACAGAAAACAGAAAAACGATTTTTTTTCAACAGTTTGCACATAAAATCAACAAACAAGCCTAGTCTCTGATACCACTGATGGGTTTTGAGCATTCTAACACTTCCTAAGTGTACATGCAACCCTAATAACCTTAGATCTATGTTTGTCTAATTATCATGCAAAGTTGAATTCCAAGGTTATATTCCTATCTAGCATACATGGGGAACAATTTTTAACTTGAATGAAAGATAGAATAACATACCTTTTTGTTGCTTATGATCCTTGAAACCTTGGGAGCCTAGCACCCCAAGTGTGATGCCTCAAATGCTTCACACAACACCAAAGGCTTTTGGAATGACTTTAGAGAGAATACACACTTCTAAAATCGGCCTAGCCCTCTTGTTTCTTATGTGTAGCCGATTTTGGTGGAGAATATGTTCTTTATATAGTGTTGACACATCTAGGGTTACACCATGTAAACCCTAATGTGTCATGACTCTTCATTTCCATGACCCATGGGTTTGTAACTCCCATGGAGCATCCTATGGGTGGAACCCAACTTGATAATCCATGGAGCCTCTTAGCCCACTATACAAGTTATGGATGATTTACATAATCAACCCATATATTTAATTAGTTATCTTTTGATCACTTAATTAATTCTAAATTAATTCTTGATCAAACTAATTAAATAATATTATTAATATATTAGAACTTATAATATATTAATAATCCACAAGTGTTATTTCTCTCATTTAGTCTATCCAATTGCATGGTGCCATGCAACCCAAATGGACCATGTTGGGTCGGGTCAAGTACATACCAGAAATAGTTATGGACTTAGACACCTTATCCAACAGTACATCCGTTAGAAAAACATTTTTTGGCTTTCATTAGGGAGATGGTTCTAGAATTTACTCTACTTTTGTCTCTGTACACTATAAATGGTTCTCTTCCAGTCGGTTTGATAACTACGATACTGATATGGGCATATTTAGTTATAAAATTCATGCATTATCTTAATACTTTATGTTGATTTTATCTCATTTAATGAACAAAAGGTACTTAATTAGTTTATAATTTCATTTTTCAGCAACAATTACATGCTCGGATGGAAAAGGAAGCGGAATTGGCGATTGGACGCTTGGATCTTGGATTTTGAAGAAAGAAGGATGTTGCTGGACAGCTTGACCCCTCGTCAGTGTTTTCGCCATATCTCATGAACCGTAACTCCGATTGACGAGATTCAAAATATTCTGAAAAGTAGACACAATTTCAGACGACTTTCGTGTTTTGAGAAAATGCTGATTCGAAACGTACTCGGCGAGTAGGGTCGATTACTCGCCGAGTTGGTCAGAAGTTTCGCGATTCTGGACGCGCTGACTTGCCGTACACGGGTTTTAAGTGATGTACTCGCCGAGTAGGTCACTGGACTCGCCGAGTAGCCTCTGTTTTGTGAAAATCTATATAAAGGGACTTTCAGATCGATACCCTAGGATGGAGAGAAACCCTAGGAGGCTGAGAAACGATTGGAAGTGCTGCTAGGTCGTGAGGAACTGAAGAATCAACCCTACATTCAATTGTGAAGAGAATCAAGACAATTTTGGTTTATTCTTAGTAACTTTTTGATTTGAATCATGTTTACATACTTTGATTCCTACTAACTTAGACACAAAATAAACACACGAAAGGCAGTGTACCTATCGATTAGTAATATAGTTCAAGCAAGTAGGGTATCGAACACAGGGAACGGTAAACAATTAATCCATACATCAGAAACGGACTTGGGTAGAATAAAATTTTTGTCACACAGCGGTCTACTCGCCGAGTGCATCTTATGGACTCGCCGAGTCCATGTGAAAATTCACGATTCTTCTGCCATTTACGCTTCAACTCGGCGAGTCTACATACTTACTCGACGAGTCGCTCATTCTTCTTACTTTTGAGCTGAAGATTTGATGACATTTGATATGGGCATTGGTTCTATTCTTTGAAGATCATTTTCCGAGCATTTCCAAGACTTTTTCCCTTATATTTGGAGCTTTTATAAAGGCTATACCACACGAGACTTTGACACCCAAGACATGGATGAGCTGTTCCCATGTCTAAAGTCAATTGAAGATGGAGCTGAAGAGAAGAGATATCAACCTCGCCACGACTATCCCAGGGGAGTTTGTTCCAATTCTCTTCTATTTTTATTGTTCTTTATCATGCATAATATGCAATGAGGACATTGCAAAAATTTAAGTGTGGGGTAGGGGGTTGGTTATATTAGTTAAAATTTTAGTTAATTTTTTATAATTTTTGAAAATTTTGCATTAAAATTGCTAGGGCTAAATTAGAAAATTTTGGTAAAAGCAATTAGGGATCATGCTAATATTATATTTGATGATTGCATGAAAACCCAAATGTTTAGTTGAGCCTAAACACGTTCTAGTGCATTTGTGGCTTCCTTATTCTAGTGAAATCATGGGACAAAAACACGACCTCGCTTAGTTTGAAGGATGCAATATGTTTAGCATCGTGTACCAGAAATGTATCCAGGAAAATTATTATCGCTAACCAATAAAGGTTGAAGTTGAGCGCCCCTGCTTAAGCATGTAGGGTTTTGAGTGAAAAAAAAGTGAGGTACATGTAAAAAAAGAGAGAATTACAAGAAAAGTTGTAAGAATTTTGGAGCAATCAAAGTGAAGATCAAAAGATCAAAATTCCGAAGATTCAAAAAGTTGAAGATACCAGAAATCAAAACAACAAGGTGGTGAATTCAAAGAAATTAAAGATCAAATGTCAAAGAAGTGAAGAATTCCAAAGAGCTCCAATGTGGTATCATAAATTGTAATTGTCTAGATTATGTATGCTTGGGTTGCTCAACCAAAAATACCTTGAGGTTAGGAGATTTTCTAAGGATGGATTCGGAGGGATGCATAAAATGAGCATTGTTCGGAAAAAGTGGGCGAATGTTTATGAGGATTGTGAGTATTTGGAGTATGGGGGTTATTAGGAAAATTTTAGACACAAATGCATGCGTTGCGGTCTTGGCATAATGGTTGGGTTTGATTGGAGTTGTCTTATGTAATATTAGTGTACTAAAATTTAGTTTTGCTTGGGGGCAAGCAAAAGTCAAGTGTGGGGTATTTTGATATGGGCATATTTAGTTATAAAATTCATGCATTATCTTAATACTTTATGTTGATTTTATCTCATTTAATGAACAAAAGGTACTTAATTAGTTTATAATTTCATTTTTCAGCAACAATTACATGCTCGGATGGAAAAGGAAGCGGAATTGGCGATTGGACGCTTGGATCTTGGATTTTGAAGAAAGAAGGATGTTGTTGGACAGCTTGACCCCTCGTCAGTGTTTTCTCCATATCTCATGAACCGTAACTCCGATTGACGAGATTCAAAATGTTCTGAAAAGTAGACACAATTTCGGACGACTTTCGTGTTTTGAGAAAATGCTGATTCGAAACGTACTCGGCGAGTAGGGTCGATTACTCGCCGAGTTGGTCAGAAGTTTCGCGATTCTGGACGCGCTGACTTGCCGTACACGGGTTTTAAGTGATGTACTCGCCGAGTAGGTCACTGGACTCGCCGAGTAGCCTCTGTTTTGTGAAAATCTATATAAAGGGACTTTCAGACCGATACCCTAGGATGGAGAGAAACCCTAGGAGGCTGAGAAACGATTGGAAGTACTGCTAGGTCGTGAGGAACTGAAGAATCAACCCTACATTCAATTGTGAAGAGAATCAAGACAATTTTGGTTTATTCTTAGTAACTTTTTGATTTGAATCATGTTTACATACTTTGGTTTCGTTTTTGAGTTTATGTTTACTGCAATCATGAGCTAAAAACTTATTCTTCTGTTCGGGTAGACAATTTTGTGAACATGGATTGATTATTTGAGTAGGATTAATTTTAATTGGTAATTATGTTTAGTTAAGCTTGTTAAAGAACCTTATGTGTTGACAATAACTATTCTTCTGTTAATAAATCAGTAATTAAGTTGTATGAACATCTCTTAGTTATTAATTTCATATGATTTATTGTGACCACATAGTTGTATGTCTAGGAATAACGAATGTGAAATTAGAATTAACTAGAAGATAGGTAAGTTAATGTGTGAGATTGTTTGATGAACATCAGCAATAGGTTAATTGAAGGGTCAATTTAATTAACCATTACAAGTCTTACTTAACCCGAATCAATAATCTAGGAAACCTGTTAATTTAGACAGCTGGCCATTGCTTGAGTTAATTTGTTTTCTAAGAATTAGGAATAGCGAACGTGAACCTAATTATCTTAATCGGTAGCCAATGAAGAATTAATCTGATACATTAAAATCATCCATGGGAACAAATGAGTCGTACCTAAACAGAAGTCCTCTTTACTATTGAATTTAGTTGGTAATTAATTGTTTTAGTTGCTAGTTATTCTAATTAAGTTTCTAGTCTTGCAAAACTAGAGAAAACCCCTTTTTGTTATTTGTTTTATTTAGATAATATTAGCATTTATTTTAATTGTTTACCGTTCCCTGTGTTCGATACCCTACTTGCTTGAACTATATTATTAATCGATAGGTACATTGTCTTTCGTGTGTTTATTTTGTGTCTAAGTTAGTAGGATTAAAACTAGGTCGTTTTACACACATCAGATACACTTGATGTCGACGTCATTCGTACTAAGCCAATCCATGCCTAACACTATGCGAAGCCGTTTAGCTCAATGGGAAGCAATTCCTTGCGGAATATAATCCCATTCAATTCTAGGACGATATTCCTAATGCATTCACTAACATGTACATATTTGCCACTAGTTGCCTCTACTACTAGAGCATTATCTAGTCTATCTACAGGCAATGCTAGTTTTCTACCAAATTTATGCGAAATGAAGGAGTAGTTAGCTCCAGAATCAAATAAAATATTGTCAGGCAATCCATTTACAAGAAAAGTACTTGAAGCGACACCTGCTTCCTCCCTTGCTGCTTCCAGTGTCATTTGGAATGCTCTTGCCTTAGGCCTTGGTGTAACACTAGGCTTTGTAGCCTCCTTCTTCTTCGGGCAGCCTTTTGCAATATGCCCCTCTTCATTACATTCGTAACACACCTTCTTGTTGGATGTACATTCGTTGTCATAATGACCCGTACTCCCGCACTTGAAACAAGTCAACTCTTTGCCACACTTCCCAAAGTGGTTCTTCTTGCCCTTCTCACACCATTTTGATTCACCTCCTACTCCAAACTTCTTGGAACCAGACTTCGAGAACCTGAATTTCTTATTGGACCTTAAAGATCCACCAAACTTCCTTTTTTCTCCTACCTCAACTCTCTCCAGAACCTTCTCCCTTAACTGGGTCTCAACATTCAAGGTTGTTGCTTGTTTGACAATTAGACCAAAGTCAGTTGGAACTAAATAAGGAACAATCTTCATTTTCTCCGTAAAACTTGCAGCGTACTCGCTGACGCTCATCCTTCCCTTCTTCAGATTCTAGAACTCGTTGTTGATCTCCAGAAGATCCTACTCAGAGTAGTACTGCATTTTCAGTTGCACCAAAAAGTCTTCCTAAGACATCTTAATAGCTTCTCCTTTGGGCATGGTATTAGCTAGTAGCTTCCACCAGCTTAATACCCCAATCTTCAACTGTGTAACCGCGAGAATGGTATTCTGCTTGTTGCTGCAGTCGCAACTTTCAAACATCATCTTTATCTCGGAGATCTAATCCATGAATTCCACTAGTGTTAGGATTATAGAAAGACTTGGTGGCTTGGATGCCATGAAAGTCTTTTACTTGTAACCATTTTTGCCATTCCCTCCTCAGGGTCATTCCTTCTGACCACTCGGGGTTCCACACGACTTACATTCCTACTGTAGTTCCCTTCTTCCGATTGTTCCTCTTCCAACCCTCTTTGCACAACGAGTGCAGTATGTTCTCTCCTATTCTCCCGAAGTAGACTTCGTGTCTCCTCTACCTGGCGGCCTAACATCATCTGCATCATCGCCTGAGCTCCATCCATCGTGATTGGCTTAGGTGCAGCTGCTACTTCTAGTGCACACTCAATCACTCGTGGCTCAGGCCGTTGGTCACCGTTGATGTTTCCTAATCCACTACATGTTCTAACCATGACATTTTATACAACAAAGCATATTTTCAATATATAGTGACGAGAAACTAGATAGAGAAAGATTCTATAGACTATAGACGTATAATCCTCCTTATCACTCGGAAATATTATATGCTAATTCTAATACCATACTTATATGTTTTTAAATATGAACATATAAATTTCCAGATCCGTTCAGTAATAGACCATAGATCTGAACATCCTAAAGCATCTAAGGGCTTCATATAAATCAATTAGCACATAAAAGCAATTTTAGGCATCTTTCCTAGAATAAGCTAATGATATTGTCTATGCAAGCATTTCCTAAATATAGCAAACACACATCTCATGATCATCATTTAGCATTCTAAGTTTAAGTCTGGAAATCCGATAATATTCCTAGTTCGTTTACAAGAATAATATTGCGAAATTTGTTCCTAAAAACATGATAATGATATTATCAAAGCATTTCCGAAGAAACGTATCTTATTCATATCAAAAACCTTGGGATGTCGTTGTCGATACAGTACATTAGCATAAACGAAATAATACATGCCTTACACTAGTTCGTCTAAACTACTAGCATATAGACATCCATAAATCTCTCATCATATCATCACACTTGTGCTCTTGTGCCACTATGTAACATCCCAAAAAAATTCTACAGTTTTAACTTTTTAAAACAACCCATTTGCTAAAGAGGTAATTACAAAAACCATTGTTTCCAAAAGATTATTTAAAATCGGAATCATTTACAATATTAGTTTTAAAAAAATTTCTATTATCAGAGTTTCCCAGAAATCATAAGTCCCAAAAACACGAGGATGTGTACGGTCACGGCTTCACCTTGACATGATCCACTGAAGTACCTGAAACCATAAACCAAAACTGTAAGCACGAAGCTTAGTGAGTTCCCCCAAAGTACTCACACAAACAATTAACACATATACAATAACAGCATGCAATGGGTCCACAGCTAAAATATTGGATTACCCTTGAGCCCATAGTATGAGTTTGGCTTGCCTATCAGGCCCACAACTCATATATGCCTTGCTCCTGAGCCCACATCATAAGTCTAGCTTGCCCCAGGGCCCACATCTTATGTCTGGCTTGCTCCCTAGCCTAATCAGTCATTAGACTGGCACACAAATGTTCAGCCCTCAGTATGAGTCTGGCATACCAACCGGTCCTCAGCTCGTATCTGGAATGCTGTTGAGCCCTCAGTATGAGTCTGACATGCCCTACCCGACCCTCAGCTCATATCTGGATTGCTCCAGGGTTTTTTGGCTACCGCACGGAGCAGTACAACCTCAACCCAACCCAATATGCCGACATGTAACAGGTAATAACATATAGTGATAATCATACAAACAGTGTCGCAGGCAGTCCTACAGATCTACCAAACAATCATATCAAACTAGCATGCATATCTATTCCATGCCCAGCATATCAACGAATATCATGTTATCAAATCAATGGGCCGACCTTGATGCCTTCGACCCAAAAGTGCAGTGAGGAAAACTCACCTCGCCCTGTCGAATCTCACGGAAAGAATCACCGGTTGTTGGCTCGCAAGAATCCCCGCGCTATAAATAGCAAGATAAACATCCACCAATAATCGGATTCGACCCACGGTAAATGTCCAAACTAAGGTAAAAGACCTTTTTACCCTCTTCATAACCTGGCCCCAAAGCCAAGGCCCAAATCAACAATCCAAAAGGCCCAAACATGGCCCAAAACATCCCAAGGTCAACCCTGATCAAACTTTTGGTCAAGTCAAAGTCAACAGCCCATGTTGACCAAACACGTCATGTTGCCCTTTGGACACGTCGTGTTCTTTGATCATCCAGATAATCGGGAAAATCCCAACCAACACGCCGTGTTGGCTTTGCAAAGACGCGACGTTTGCCTGAGTTTCAGTAGCTTAATACATTCAGCTATTTTCTTCGATTCCAGGGACTCCAAAGCTCGGATCTAGACCCAAATGCTATCAAGAAGGATAAAGTTTTCAACTTTATCCTTTGGAACCACTCCAAGGGTCCAAAAACCCAACCACAAGGCTTGAAGATTCAAGGGCTTAACCCAATAAGCACTAAATCCTTAAAGTTGATGCCTAACACTTTCCAAAAGAGGTTCTAGCACTAAGACCATCCCAAAGGTCGGTACTTTATAGACATGCATGTCCAATGCATGTCTTGAACCCATATTAGGTCAACAAAGAGGATTATGAAGTAATCTATATGCATGGCATCAAAATTCAACTATAAACCAGATCTAACACTCTACAAGGTCACTTTGAGTTGGAGATTCATAAAGTTGCAAACTTTATGAGATCTAACCATCCTAACATTCAAGAACAAGAAGCAATGGGGAGAAAACTCAAGATCTAGCAATATGGAATGATAAAAATCAGATCTTGGACACTTACAAAGGTCCAAAAGGATGCCAAGCTGAAAGATGAGGGACTTGCTTGCTGGATCTTGCTTCCTTCTTCCAACTTCTTCCTTCATTGGCTTCAAAACACCACACTAGCTCACAAATGAGAGGGAAAGATGATTAGGGTTTCTTTCAAGGCTTGAGGGTTGATGGGGGCTGAGGGTGAACAAACCCTAGCCTCCTTATTTTTTTTAAATAAGGGAAAAACCCGGAAGATTAGGGCTTCTTTTTTAGCGACCAACACGTCGTGTTCCAGGAGACAACACGCCGCGTTGCTCTTAATGAGACCCGCGTCTTTTCTTATCTCGACACGTCGTGTTGGTGCCTCCAACACGTCGTGTCCAATCCCCCAAAAGGGTTATTTATACCTAAAGTTGCTCCTTAAATTTCGGGTGTTACACATTACCTGTAATATAAGAAACTGAGTGGGTCAAACTTGTGGGCCTGGTGAGCACATAGAGTTTTCAACCCACAATAATTAAATCTTTATTTATTATTATCAAATCATCAACTCGGTTATCCTTTCCCGCTATCCTCACTCTTTGTCCTTAACATCTAATTTCAAGGTACATATCCTAAGGATCATTTTCGAGATAGACAATAATGCTTAGGGGAGTCCATAGCAATATATGTCAGCAAGGCAACCATGGGAGGAGGGGTGGAGTACACCTGGTAAACACTAAATTCAAAAACACCAACTGGTTGCGAGTTTGTTAGCGTTCCAACTAACAGATTATCGGAATCTAAATTAGTAGTGATTCTCGTATTTTAAGACGTTGCAGCTAATAGAAAAAAAAAATACACCGACTACCGGAATCGGAGCAGTGGCCTGGGACCCTTCGGGCTCCACTAATACCTGCCACTGTATCTAGCTCCCTTACCCAGTTCCCAATTCTCAATTCTGATTAAATATTCATGATATGTTGTTCCTATAGTTGTTGCTATTGCTATGAATATTCATGATGTGTTGTTGTTGCTATAGTTGTTGCTATTGCTATCATAATACTAATACAACTTCCGCCGTTTCAAAAAAATAAATAAATAAATAAAAATACTAATCCAACTAACTATCAAAGGTATGCGTATAAAAAGTGTTTGGACATATAAAACATTTGCCTTGGTTATAAATGGTGTGTCATCTTTTCCAGACCCTAAGATACAACCGCGACTATGGGTTAAATTATGGACTTCCGACTAATATGTCATTCGGAGTCAATGACACATCTATAAAAGCTTTTTGCTTCACTAAACTAAATCATTGGCTAGAAAAGAAAGTTATAATTGCTTGAAACAAAAAAATGGAATTCACCTTAATTGTTTATAGGTCGTTTTTCGTTTTTGGTTTATTCTTTCGTTATAATTAAACAAAAATATGTGGTTTTGTTTTCTAAAACTTAAGGTGGCGTTTGGTTCGTAGAATTTTTTTTTTGAAGGAATGGAATCTTACAAAGGAATTGGAATACGAAGGAAAATGAATTGGAATTTGATATGTGTTTGGCTGACATGAAAATGAATGTGATTTTTGTTTAGTTTGTTGATTTGTCAAAGGAGAGATAATTTAATCAAGTATTTGATTGTGTTTTGAGAGAAGATGGCGTGGATGATTTGTACATGGAAGGAAAGTCAATTTTATCTTTTTTATGAAAGATATCTCATGGAATCTATTTTCTTAATGATTTACTAGAGAATTGTAATTCACTCAAATACAGAATATAATTTTAATTAAGGAAAACAAATTCCTTTTCTTTGGTAAGCCAAACACACTTTGCTATGGATTTTAAATTCCTTTTCCTTCAAATTCCTTGAGAATCCATGAACCAAACGACACCTAATATACCAACCTAGACATTCACATAATTCAAACACACAACTATCTGTCCCACCTAAATATCAGTCTCAGTCCAATATATATAATTTGGGTATTATCAGTCTTAGCTAGGCCATCCACAATGGAAGTTGTATAGGTCATCCATAATGAAAGTTGTATGAGGCTTTAATATAATAAATAAGAATATAATAAAGAGGAGAGAGAGTGTGAGGTTGAATGGCCATGCAACGGTTCAATGGAATTGTAATGGAAATTTATAATTTTTTTGAGAATTTAAATGAATGTATACATTCTCTTTCCTACTTGGCATTTCATACAACTCCCCATGGGTTTAATCCATTGGAGATGGCCTTAGTCCCAATCAGAGTCTGTATGAGGACATGGACATGGATAAAGGTCAAATGAAGAGCAAAAGGTGAAAAGAAGAGAATGCTAAGAAAAAGACCAAAGACTTTAGTTGCATTTGAATTTTTTTTCCTTGTTTTGCATCACTCCATATCCATCCATCCATCCATCCATCCCCATTAAGAAGTATATTCACTCTCACCAAATTAAAATAGAAGACATGAAATTGGAATAGGAATAGGAATAGGAATATAAGAAAACTACTCTTCAAACTCATGCATATGATCTAACAGGTAATTAGCAGCCAGCTCTTCATTCTTGTTGCATGCAAAAAACACCTCCAACACCAACGCCCTATCAAATCCCATCGCTTCAAGCTACACACATTCATTTTATATAAATAAATAAATAAAATGTTATCATATTCCAAAATTCAAATCAAGAACACAAATGAATAGAAACAGCTTACACGCTCAATAGATTCCCGCTCCTCAGGTGTCACGGTCACCGACTGTGGCACGGCTGCCCCAAGCTGCCCGAGTGGGTTCCTGTGTTGGTGAGAGAGTAAATGACCATTTTACCCTTACATTCCAAAAATAAAAACATATTTATATTTATAATAAAACATAAACATAAACATACTCTCCAGCTTCAACAGGTTCATTGATCAAACGGAGGAAATCAGCTTGGTGCTCTTGAATCAGTCTGACAAGATGTGGATTTTGCTTCCCCAATTCTTGAAGCATCGGCTAAAAATATACAAAATAAATAAATAAAACATATTTATAATTTAAGAGAAATAAATAGAAAGTATGATAAATACCTGCAAGATTTGAGGATTCGCCTGAACCATTGCCCGGAAAGCCTGAAACTGAGGGCTGTTCCTCAGGAAATCCAAGTTGCCACCACCACCACCACCTGCCGCCGCAGCATTGGCGGCCATATCAGGAAGACCCTACCCAAAAATTAAAGTTTAGGGACCAAATGTGGACAATGTCAATAGTTGGATGAAAATTTTCAACCTAAACCCTAATTTGCATACCTGAGGAAAGAGGTCCAAAGGATTTGCATTTGGACCACTTGGAAGGACAGCTGGCGGTTGTGTGGTTTGGGGGATGACAGCTGGCGGCCCTTGCACTGGTGGGGCGGCGGTTGCTGGTGGAGCTTCAGCTTGCTCAGGGATACCCTAACAATGACATAATAAATATAAATATTAAATAGAATGTTAGTATTTTTTAGGATTAAATAATGGATAAAATAAGTAAATGAGGATTCAGGGGTACTAACGGAATATAAATATTCAACAGCTCTTTCAGGGTTGTTGAAGGCGGCACGAAGGGCACGAATGACAGTGTCCCTGTCCCACATCCCGCCACCCATATCAAGAATCTGCTGAATTGCACCTTCCAAATTGGTTCCTGCAACAAGATGTGATGCCGCCTGCCCATACACATTTTCCGGCGGAGCTATGGCGGTGTCTGATGGTGGAGGCGCGGTGGCAGGTCTGCATGGTGGACGAATGGAGTCAAGGACAGAAATGGAAATATTTGGAGTTAATTAAAGTAAAACTCACGGTGTCACAGTAACAGGAGCCGCCTGAGGCTGAGGGGATGCAGCCACTGGTGGAACAGGGGCGGCGGCGGCGGCACTTGGCTGAGCCGCCTTTGGGGCGGTTGCTGATCTTGAAGCTTCACCGGAGGTGGTTTTGTTCTGTAACGAATGTAGTGTTTGGTAATAAATGAGATGATGATGAAATTACTATTTTACCCTTGAATAAATTCATGGATATTTTTACCTTGGATAACATAATGACAATAAAACTATTTTCAGCAACTTTGTTTTCATCCAAAGTGGTTCCATCTTTAAGAACTTTCCCCTGATGGATAAGCATTTGTTGTCCAGCTGGATAAACATCTGCTCCTTGAACAGTTTCAATGTTTTTCTTCACATCAGCAACCTGATTTATAATAATAATAATAATAATAATTAGTCATTCTAATAAAAATAAAAGTAAAAAGTGTAATGGTGGAAAGTAGAAACGTTTATTGTAAATAAAAGAAGCTTTATATCATTATATACTTTGTAAACACTTTCGATTGTAATACAACATTGGATTAAAATGATGAAAACACTGAACTTAGTATGCTCTAAAGTCAAAAGTAAAAGTCAACTGTAAAAGTTACATGTAAAGATACGATATGTCATATGTTATCAAAGTTGAACCAACAGTAGCATCCATGATTTGAGTCATTAATATAAGAGGAAAGGGAAAGTCAATAACATGAAATTAAATTTGTATAATATATTCAAAATGGAGAGAGATTCATTCTTCTAGCAAAATATGTAGTATTTCATGTTATTACCACACACGCGCATAAAAAGGTAATATCGGAAGATGTATCACTCATTTATATGCATGCAGAGATTACACACAGACACGCAGTAAGCAAATAAGTGAAAGATGCCATAATTGAATAGATATGTGGTTGAGAACCATGTCATAACTAATGCAACAACAATTTTTGCATCACATAGATAGAAGGATTCATCATCTTAACTATATAATGGCACAAGGAAAACATATTACAGCAAAATTAGGGTTGCAATTAACAATTAAACAACTCAACATTTAACTTCCTAGGTTTAAAAAAGTTGAGAAATAAAACTGACCCTAATAATGTGCATTATCAAGAAAACCACCATCGATTGTGATAAAATTCATTTTTTTTCCAAAAACAACAACATGATATCCAATAGTGCATGTTGATTAATAACTAATAAGCCTAGGCAAATGTGGCATAATTAGATCAGACATCAACTTAGAAACATCACATAAGGATACAAGAAAAGAGAACATGTTTTTTCTTTCGTGAACCAATAATCATCTCCCAAATAATGCGCATATCAACTAATTCGATAAAGAATGGTACCTTATATGATCAAATATACAGCTACCTAAAACACAATACGACGAATTGACTTCACAACAAGTTGTAATTTAATTGATTTCCTAAATGAGATGAGTTTCAGCTAAGTGTAATCAAATATAGGATTGTGTAAGCCAATCTGGTTAACTCTCTGCATAACAGTAACCAGGCACAATCCTATATGGATTTCACATCTTTCCACAAAAGGATTTCCAAATTGGATAAAATAAACCTACACACAAGTACCAAAGTACATGGCTGCATAAGCAAGAAACCTGCTTCAGGTTGCGCAATATCGTTTGACCACCAGTTTTATATCTCACAATCCAACTAATTCTTATATCAACTGAGCACAACCACGCAATTATACCTACTACAAAAGAGTACTGAATACAATTATCCCAATCTTTACTCTAATTTCGGTGAATTCACAGGAAAAAAGAACATAGAAAGAGTGAGAAGTCCATGCTTACACCCTTCTAAAAGATCCCTAAATGTTACAACTCTACAGCAAAAAAAACAAAAACACTATTTATAGTTTTCTCGAGTTAAATTACTGATCAAATAGCGCATAAAACCCTAATCTCCGATGAATCGCACGTATAAACATTTGGATTCCATAAAAATAATCAGAGGTAAATCGAAACAAACCGTGTCTTCGGGTTTCACTTGGATTTCGAAGTGAGTCCCCTTCAACGTTTTGACAAAAACCTTCATCCTTCAGTCTGTCGTCTAGAGTATAGAGTTACAACTCAATCGAATATACGCTTCCGATCTGACGTATAAACAGGAATTACAAGGAAGAGGAAATCGGAATCAAGAACGGATATATAAAAAACTGAATCAAACCGATTTCGACTCCTGTGTGTTGCGTTTGTGCAGACTACCCTACCCCAATTCTCAAAGCAAGAAGAAAGGTGGAGTAGGTATCACGCGTTCACAGTCTTGTGTGTGAGACGCGCGGTGCGATTTGGGATCTATTTATTCTATTCCGTAAAAGCAAAAAATGTGTCAAATTTCACAAATGGTCCTTACGGTGTTAAATTTGTCTTCAATACAATCCTTATAAAACTTTTTTTTTTTGCATGGATAGTCTTTTTCGACAAACTTTATACATCAATGGTCCTTATGAATAATACTATTAGTTTTCCTGTTAAATATAACATGAAAATACTATAGTCTCTCTCTCTCTCTCTCTCTCTCTCTCTCTCTCTCTCTCTCTCTCTCTCTCTCTCTCTCTCTCTCTCTCTCTCTCTCTCTCTCTTGTTTCACACATATATCTAGGGATGAGCATCAGAACCGGGTACCTGCTTTCGGAACCGGAACCGTCTCGGAACTATCGGTTTTGGAACTGGAACCACCTTAAGCGGTTTCGATTCCGGTCCCTAAAGTTATGGAACCGCCTTAAGCAGTTTTGGTTCTTATTTTTTCGGAACCGCTACCCGTTGGGTACCCGTCAGAACTGGTATATATATATATATATATATATATATATATATATATATATATATATATATATATATAATTTTATTTATGCTTATTTAAAAATCAGAATATTCATTTTAAAAAAATATGTTGCGGAATTTGTTCCCAGAAACATGATAAATATATTATCAAAGCAGTTTCGAAGAAATGTACTTTGTTTATATTAAAACTTTGGGATGTCATCGTCAATATAGAAACATAAGTATAAACAGACCTTACATTCATTTACACCAATTATTTACATTTCCTTTAATCTCTCAGTGTAATGTAGCTTTGTATCGATACGTGTGATAAAAATAAACTTAGTAGGTCGGGTTGGGAAACCTGGTGAGTACATAGGATTTTCAACTCACAATAATTTAGTTATTATGTTTCATCATCAAACAATTAACCCAATTATTCATCCTCATTATCTTCTTTATTCTTAAGTATATTCCCTAAGAATCATTTATTCCTCAATATTTATTCCTAAGGATTGTCCTAAGAAACAAGCACGAAGTCCATCACTGTCAGGGTTTATATAACAGGCACTAAGTCCATAACTTTCAATGTTCTCTGTTAGGCACTAAGTCCATAGTTGTTAATGTTCATCTATAGGGCACTAAATCCATAGCTGCCAATGTTTATTTGTAAGGCACTAAGTTCATAGCTACCAACGTTCATGTAACATCCCGACTTCCAGGTATGAGATTTATCACTTAAAAGGCAAACTCCCCTTGGAACTCGTCGAGTTGATGACCCTAACTCGACGTGTTGGAAGCTTTTGGTTCGCACATATTTTTGGACCAACTCGACGAGGTGTTCAGGAAAACTCGACGAGTTGGTGGCTGATTAGGAAACCCTAATTTTTAGGGTGTTGCATGCTATTTAAAGCCCTTATACCCTTTGGGTGGCCTCCTTATCTGCCTCCTCTGTCCAGAAAAACCCTAGTTCATGCATCCTCTCCCATTTTGTGTGTGTGTGAGAGAGAGAGAGAGAGAGAGAGAGAGCTTGAAGAGTGATTCTTGGTGTTCTTGTAACGTTCCAAAAATACGAGCCAAAAATTTCATTTTTAAAACATATACTTAGCAAGACATTAGAAATAAAACGTTCACCAATCATATCATTTCATAAAAGATATCGCATGTCTAGAAAACATTTTTATAAAACATAATAATGTCAGAGTACAAATCCCCAGGAAGATCTCATAGTGTGGAATACAAGACATGTGTGTGATGTGCCACTACCGCGCCAGCTCCTTCCCCTTCGAAGAAGAGGTACCTGAAACCAAAACTGAAAACTGTAAGCATGAAGCTTAGTGAGTTCCCCCAACATACCACATACCATACAATCACATAACATACATATATTGTCAGGCATATCTGGGTGCCCGACCTACCCTTTCAGCCCTCTCGACCGGATACTGACTAGTATACCTGGGAGCTGGCCTCCCCTTTGGTCCTCTCGACCGGATACTGACTAGCATATCTGGGTGCTGGTCTCCCATTCGGTCCTCTCGACCGAATACTGGGGACTATTTCACCCCCTACTACTACCACATAACACATATATCACATAATCTATCTAGCATGGCTGGGCATGCCCGCCCCTTCGGCCCTATCGATCGGTAATCTGGGGGACTATCTCCCCTACTGTCACTTGCACATAGCATCATATCATACTAGCACAATAACATATCACATGTAGTAACAACCTTAGATGAATATCACAGAGACATTCATCTATCATACAATTCCTACTGGTGGGCCGGCATTATGGCCGTAGACCCACCACTACTGGAAGATAACTCACCTCAAAGTAGTTGTTGATCTGCGTGGGAACTGACTGTCTTCTGTTGTTGCTGCCCCGGAAATCCTCCGGCTATAATTCCCACAAAACACTCAGTCAAATACTGTAACCGACCTTAGGGTAAAATGACCATTTACCCCTAACCAAGCCAAGAGTCAAAGTCAAAGTCAACTTCCAGTTGACCCGACTCGCCGAGTTGGCTTGCCAACTCGCCGAGTCCCTATCCATTCGATTGACCATAATCCCGACTCTACTCGTCGAGTTAGGCATTGACTCGACGAGTTTTCCTTCTAAACCAAAGTCCAATAGTCATTCATCCTACTCGCCGAGTTGTATGAACAACTCGTCGAGTTCATCTTCGTCCGAAGAACATTCTATGTTGAGACTCGCCGAGTTGTATGAACAACTCGCCGAGTATGTTCTTGAGGCAAGAAGATTGCCTTGGACTCGTCGAGTCAGGGCATTGACTCGCCGAGTTCCTTCATGGGTGAGTCTGGCTTCCGACTCACTGAGTCACACCCCATGACTCACTACTCCACTCAGCAAACACGAAAAGGGGGAAAACTCGGGGACTCACGACTCGACTCGCCGATTTAGATGAACGACTCGCCGAGTCTTTCACATGCAATTACTATATACTCGATTTTGCTTGAATCCAGCTCATGCCATACATAGATCTGGGTTCTTAGGGCTTGATTAACATGTAAAGTTTCCAACTTTACATGTAAATAAACACCGATGAAGGTTTTAGGGCTTAAAATGCACTAAAAGAGTAGATCTAGGGCTTTCATGCAATATGGCTCCATAAAGGCAGTAGATCCGAGCTCCTGGAGCTCAATCATGCCTAGATCTAAAGGTTAATCAACTTATTACAAACCCTAATTCATACTCAAGCTTGGGAATGGCTCAAGAAGAACTTTAATGGAGCTTTGATGGAATATAAGCATGAAAACATAGGGAAACTGAGTTATACCTCAAGGAAATCACTGAGATAACACCAAGATGTCTGGCCTCCTTTTTCTCTTCTTGATCTACTCTCTTTTTCTCTCAAAATCTTCAAGAAAACACACCAAGGCACTTCAATATCACAAGGAACAAGGTTTGGACGGTATAGGGAGCTCTGGGGTGAAGGGGGCGAGCTTGGGGGCGCATAAGATGACTTAAATAGGGTGCAAACCCTTGAAATTTAGGGTTTCATCATACAGTGGGGACTCGCCGAATCCAGAATATGGACTCGCCGAGTCGCCAACTTAAACGTGCTCCATATCCCATCTCTGCTCGGCGAGTCGGGCCTACAACTCGCCGAGTCCAAGGCTAAAAATGCAAAACACTTAGATAAATTTTACATACCAGGAACCAAGTGATACAAATTTCCCCCACTTATTTTAGACTTCGTCCTCGAAGTCTGCTGCTCGATCCTGAAACAGCTCGGGGTAATGCTCCATCATTTCTTCCACCGGCTCCCAAGTCCATTCTGAACCCTTTCGGTGCTGCCGTTGCACCTTCACTAATTCCACCCTCTTGTTCCTCAGATCTTTCGAATTCCGGTCGAGGATTGCGACTGGGTGCTCAATGTAATTCAGGATGTCATCAACTTGTATATCCTCTAGCGACACCACCGCTGAATCATCCACTAGGCACTTCCGTAGCTGGGAGACATGGAAGGTGTTGTGGATCTGACTGAGCCCGGCTGGCAGATCCAGCCTATATGCCACCTTGCCCACCCGGGCTACAACCCTGAACGGACCAATGTATCTCAGGCCCAACTTGCCTCGCTTCCTGAATCGAATGACGCCTTTCCAAGGCAACACTTTTAGGAGAACCATATCCCCGACCTGGAACTCCAGGTCTGATCGACGCTTTTCGGCGTAACTTTTATGTCGACTCAGCGCAGTCTGAAGCCTGCTTCGAACCTGTTGGATTCTCTCGGTCGTCTTGAGCACCACCTCGGTGCTCCCCATGACCCTCTGGCCAACTTCACCCCAACATATCGGGGTCCTGCACCTCCTTCCGTACAACATCTCAAATGGAGGACGGTCAATACTCGTGTGGTAACTGTTGTTGTACGAGAACTCAGCCAAGGGAAGATAAGTATCCCAGCTACCACCGAAATCTAGCACGCATGTCCGCAAGATATCCTCCAAATTTTGGATGGTCCGCTCGCTCTGACCATCCGTCTGTGGGTGAAAGGCGGTGCTAAAATGCAGACGAGTGTTCAACTCATCATGAAACCTCTTCCAAAACCTGAAAGTGAACCGCACATCTCGGTCTGATATCACTGACACTGGCACCCCGTGCCTCGCCAGTATCCCCCTGATATAGATATCGGCCAACTTTTCGGCCGAGATACTCTCCTGGATCAGAATAAAATGGGCGCTCTTGATCAACCGATCCACGATGACCCAAATCGAATCTACTCCTCGCGTCGTCCGGGGAAGCTTTGTGATAAAATCCATTGTAATATCTTCCTATTTCCACAACGAGACATCCAACGGCTGCATCTTGCCGTGCGGTCTCTGATGCTCGGCCTTGACCTTCCTGCAGGTCAGACACCGCTCGACGTACCACGCCACATCCCGCTTCATGCAGGGCCACCAATAGTCTAGACGAAGATCCCTATACATCTTCGTCGCCCCTGGATGAATAGAGAATCGGGATTTGTGTGCCTCTTCCATCAAGATCTGGTGCACGCCTCTGTGATACGACACTAGGGATGAGATTTAGAACCGAAAAACCGGACCGGAACCGGAACCGAACCGGAACCAGACCCGTTAGAACCGGAATATATAGAACTGGGTCCGGTTTCGGGTTTAAAAATTGGCTTTATCCGGGTTCCGGGCAATCCGGCTTTGGGTCCATTGGGTCCGGGTAAACCGGGTCTAAAATCTGGAACTGGTTTTTGGAACCGGAACCACTTTTAGGGCCGGAACCAGTTTTTGTGAAACGTTTACAAGATGCATATCTTATTCGTTTCAACTCCAATTGACATACGGTTTTTTCCAACATGTAGTTTAGAGTTTGTACATCATTTTTAGTTTTATATTCATTGACTTACAGTCCTCAAAAGTTGTGATATCAAAGCTGGAAGTTTTTAGTTTTTTAGTTTTTTGTATTCGGTGAAAGTTTTAAAACATGCATATCTAATTCGTTTGAAGTCGGATTGACATGTGGTTTTTTCCAACTTCTAGTTTACAGTTTGTATATTAGTTTAGACTATAATTTTGTCATTTTTGGTTTAACATTCAATGATTTACAGTCCTCCGAAGTCGGGATATCAAAACTGAAAATTTTCAACTTTTCAGCTATTTGTTTTTGTACTTTGTATTATGTGAAAATATTAACACAAGTATATCTCATTCGTTTAAATTCGGATTGACATGCGGGTTTTTCCAGAGTGTATTTTAGAGTTTGTACATGATTTTAGACTCTAATTTTGTTAATTGTGGTTTCGTATTCAATAAGTTACAGCCCCCCAAAGTCGGGATATCAATATGAAAATTTTCAAAGTTCAACCCACTAAGTAGTAAGTAATTACCAAAAAATTCCGGTTTTTTCGGGTTTTCCGGGTCTAAACCCACTTTATCCGGTTCCAACCTACCCACTTTGATATTTCCGGGTTTTCCGGTTGTAGACCCACTTTACCCGGAACCATACCCGGAACCGAACTGGAACCGGTTCCTATATACCAGTCCGGTTTCCGGTTCTATAAAATCCCATTAACCGGTTCCGGGTTTTCTGGGTCCGGGTCCATCCGGTCCGGGTTTGGACCCACTTTCATCCCTATACGGCACCCACACCTTACGGTGTAGTGTCAATAATCCTCGGCTATCATAATCGAAGGAGGTGACTTGACCCACTATTCGCTTGCTCTTCCGATGTTCCTCCTTCATAGCCTCTTGCTGAGCTTCCCGAATCTGCTCTAACAGTGGAGTCACCACCGTCATCCTCATACACACATCCCTGATCGGTGCCGCCTTACGGCTAAGCGCATCGGCCACCATATTGGCCTTCCTCGGGTGGTAAAGGATCTCGCAATCATAATCCTTCATCACGTCCAACCACCGATGCTGCCTCATGTTCAGATTCGGCTGATCCATGAGGTACCCCAAACTCTTGTGGTCCGTGTAAATGGTACATCAAACCCCGTAGGGGTAATGCCGCCAAATCTTGAGGGCGAAGACCACCACCCCCAACTCTAAATCATGCGTCGGGTAGTTCGCCTCATGAGGCTTCAGCTGCCTCGAGGCATAAGCAATGACATGTCCCCTCTGCATCAATATTGTGCCTAAGCCCGAGATAGACGCATCACAGTATACCACAAAATCCTCTACGCCCTCGGGCAGGGCTAATATTGGCGCCTCGCACAATCTCTGCCTCAGAATCTCAAACGCTGCCTGCTGCTCAGTCCCCCAACGAAAGACCACGACTTTCCTGGTCAACCGTGTCAGGGGTACGACTATCTTGGAGAAATCATGAATGAATCTCTGATAGTAGCCTGCTAGTCCTAGGAAACTCCAAATCTCGGATGGAGACTTTGGAACCTCCCATCTCATCACGACCTCCACCTTGGCCGATTCTACTGAAATCCCGTTCTGGTTGACGAGGTGCCCAAGAAAATGCACCTCGCGCAACCAAAACTCATATTTGGAGAACTTGGCGTACAAGCTCTCCCTCCTCAAGGTCTCCAAAACCTCTCTCAGATGCTCCTTGTGCTCCTCCTGCGTTTTGGAATAAACCAAGATGTCATCAATGAAAACTATCACAGACCGATCCAGCATCGGTCTACACACGCGGTTCATGAGGTCCATGAACGCAGCAGGAGCATTGGTGAGCCCAAACGGCATCACCATGAACTCATAATGGCCATAACGCATTCGAAATGCGGTCTTTTGCATATCCTCCTCTCTGACCCTCATCTGATGATAACCTGAACGCAAATCGATCTTAGAGAACCAAGATGCTCCCTGCAACTGATAAAAGAGGTCATCAATCCTCGGGAGTGGTTAACGGTTCTTCACCGTTACCTTATTCAGCTCCCGTTAATCTATACACATATGATGCGTCCCGTCCTTCTTCTTCACAAACAGGATCGGGGCTCCCCAGGGTGAACTGCTCGGTCGAATAAATCCCTTGTCTAGCAGCTCCTACAACTGCGTAGACAACTCCTGCATCTTGGGAGGAGCCAACCGATAGGGTGCCTTGGCTATCAGAGCCGCACCAGGAACTAGGTCGATCCTGAACTCTACCTGACGCTCCGGAGGTATTCCAGGAAGCTCCTCCGGGAACACATCAGCGTAGTCTCGCACCACTGGAACCTCGCTCACCGTCGCCTTACCCGCCTCCCGGGTATCCATAGCGTATGCGACATATCCCGCGCAACCCTGCTGAAGATAGCGCCTAGCTCTTGCTGCTGAACATACTGTGGGTCCACGCTGTGGCCTCTCACTGTGGATCACCAACTCTCCCCCACTTGGGGTCCTGATCCGCACTAGCTGTTGTGCGCAATCTATCACCGCCCCATTAGGGCTCAACCAATCCATGCCTATAATCACCTTGTTCCCCCGCAATGGGATGGGAACCAAATCCACCAAATAGCGCTCCTCAAATAACCTTAGGACACAATCCTTGAATACTGCTGACGCTCGCACCGATCGATCATCGGCAATCTCTACCTCTAAAGGGCAATCCAACATGCCCAAAGACTCAGCAAACCTCTTGCTAAGCGCAAGGGAAACAAATGATCGGGTGGCACCCGTGTCAAACAACACCTGAACAGGGATACCGTTCACATGGAACGATCCCGTCACCACATCGAGTGTGGCGCGCGCCTCCTCGGTAGTCAGCTGAAATGTCTGGCTCCTCACCACTGGAGCCTCTGCCTTGCCCTGCCGGCCATCTGTAATCCGCAGGGTAGCTGGAGTTGGCGCCTTAACCAGCGCTGATGCTGTCAACTGGGGGCGATTGGCCTTCTTGTGGCCCCTCTGGTTGCAGTGGAAACACAACAACTCAGACGTCTGTATCACAGGTGCAGGGGCGGTACAATCCCTGCTGAAGTGCCCTAGCTTGCCGCACTTGTAACAGCCTGACGATCCCAACTTGCACGCTCCCTCGTGGGTCTTGCCACATTTCCTGCAGCGGCCCCACCCCTGTTGGCCTTTCGTCCCCGCATCTGGTCCCTTGGGCTTCTTCCCCGAAGCCCCCATAACATGCCCCTCCTCCGCCTTCCTCTTCCGAATGTGCTCCAGATCTATCTCCCTCTCCCTTGCCCTGGCAATCATAGAGTCCAGGGTAGGGCAAGCTGAAAAACTGACATGCTCCCGAATATCAGCTCATAGCATGTCATGATAGTGGGTCCTCCTTATATCCTCATCACCCGTGTACTGGGGCACCAGCAACGCCCTCTCCCGGAACTTGGTGGTGATCTCCGCCACAGTCTCCGTCGTCTGTCTCATGTCTAGGAACTCCTTGGCCAGCTGCTGAAGCTCAATAGCCGGCGCAAAGTCTGCCCTGAACCTGGTAACGAAGTCCGACCAGGTTATAGCCTCGACAACCGAGGCTCCCAACGAGTCACCAACGGACTCCCACCAATCCCTAGCTCGATCTCTCAAACATCCTGCTCCAAATCTCACCTTCGACCCCTCAGGGTAGAAGCTAGTCAACTGTGCAAACTCAATGTCTGCAATCCATCGCCTGGCAGCTATGGGGTCCTTCGCCCCATGAAAATCCGGCGCACCATTGCCCCGTAAGTCCTTGAAGGACAGTGTGCAAGATCCCGACTGGCCAGATGCCATGTCGCTCCTGAATGCTCTGAGGCGATCCTCCATCAACTCCAATATCCCTTCCTTGATCGACCCGAAGATAATGGGGGTCGACTCAAGGATGCCTCTGGTGATCTCTGACGCGATGAACTCGCGTAGCCCCTCATCTACTGGCTCGGAACCTGATCCCGAACCCGATCCCTCTCCTGTACTGCCAACTGCTGGCCTCGATCGTAGTACCATCATTCTAAAATACATAAATAATAATCGTTAGCGATACTGATACCTCTGTAGGGATCACACCTATTACAAGTTCCCTGGTCTTATCTTGGCCTTCCTCGGTTCGTGTACGGATCCTCTGCTTTCAGTAGTACGGGCCCATACTACCTTCTACATCTATCCGTACCTTCTCCAAGGACTGCCTTGACTCCACCAGGTCCCTTTCACTACCGCTGATCACTGCTATACTTATCCTAGGCTTGCCCTAGGAAAATCTCTAACTCCACCCTACCCGGTCCTCAACTGCTGAAGGCCTCCTTGCAATGCCAGTTAGCCATTACCTGAATACCATCACATGTGGTGAGGCTCAGATAATCATTCGAGTAACAGACTCGGCTCTACAACGGTTAGAGTTAGACAAGAGCTGCGCAATAGAGCCAAATCCAGCATTCTAAGATTATTCAACCCTGATCACATGTGACGTGACGTATTCACCTAATGTCTAACTACCATCACTCAGAGTCCCACGAAGCACAAAGCAAGCAACATTCAGACAACAGGAAACAATCTCAAGCAAATCCGTCCTCATAAGAGAAACTGACTAGCATATAATGCTAAACTCATACTATCAGGCATAACCTAAACAGGTTATCCTACTGCCGTCTACTCAATTCTAGCATGCAATTTTCATACACTGAAGCACATAAAGCAGGCACATAAGGCATCACTCCTAGATCCTTATTCCTATTCTAGCATGATGTTCTATTGAAACTGATAAACATAACATAAGCTTGTATGGGTACTTTGGGGAATACTTACTTGAGCTCGGCCGGTCGCGCACATCACACACTTCGTTCCTTCTTAAAACTCTTTACTTATCTTTTAGAAAATATTTTCTTCTTTAAAATCTTTTAATCCCTCGGTTTGAGTTCAGACACCCCCGAAGGTGTGTCCGAATCCCTCAAACCAAGGCTCTGATACCAACTTGTAACGTCCCAAAAATACGAGCCAAAAATTTCATTTTTAAAACATATACTTAGCAAGACATTAGAAATAAAATGTTCACCGATCATATCATTTCATAAAAGATATCGCATGTCTGGAAAACATTTTTATAAAACATAATAATGTCAGAGTACAAATCCCCATGAAGATCTCATAGTGTGGAATACAAGACATGTGTGTGATGTGTCACTACCGCGCCAACTCCTTCCCCTTCGAAGAAGAGGTACCTGAAACCAAAACTGAAAACTGTAAGCATGAAGCTTAGTGAGTTCCCCCAACATACCACATACCACACAATCACATAACATACATATATTGTCAGGCATATCTAGGTGCCCGACCTACCCCTTCGGCCCTCTCGACCGGATACTGACTAGTATACCTGGGAGCTGGCCTCCCCTTCGGTCCTCTCGACCGGATACTGACTAGCATATCTGGGTGCTGGTCTCCCCTTCGGTCCTCTCGACCGGATACTGGGGAGTATTTCACCCCCTACTACTACTACCACATAACACATATATCACATAATCTATCTAGCATGGTTGGGCATGCCCGCCCCTTCGGCCCTATCGATCGGTAATCTGGGGGACTATCTCCCCCTACTGTCACTTGCACATAGCATCATATCATACTAGCACAATAACATATCACATTTAGTAACAACCTTAGATGAATATCACAGAGACAATCATCTATCATACAATTCCTATTGGTGGGCCGGCATTGTGGCCGTAGACCCACCGTTACTAGAAGGTAACTCACCTCAAAGTAGTTGCTGATCTGCGTGGGAACTGACTGTCTTCTGCTGCTGCTGCCCCAGAAATCCTCCGGCTATAATTCCCACAAAACACTCAGTCAAATACTACTAACCGACCTTAGGGTAAAATGACCATTTACCCCTAACCAAGCCAAGAGTCAAAGTCAAAGTCAACTTACAGTTGACCCGACTCGCCGAGTTGGCTTGCTAACTCGCCGAGTCCCTATCCATTCGATTGACCATAATCTCGACTCTACTCGTCGAGTTAGGCATTGACTCGACGAGTTTTCCTTCTAAACCAAAGTCCAATAGTCCTTCATCCTACTCGCCGAGTTGTATGAACAACTCGTCGAGTTCATCTTCATCCGAAGAACATTTTATGATGAGACTCGTCGAGTTGTATGAACAACTTGCCGAGTCTGTTCTTGAGGCAAGAATATTGCCTTGGACTCGTCGAGTCAGGGCATTGACTTGCCGAGTTCCTTCATGGGTGAGTCTGGCTTCCGACTCACTGAGTCACACCCCATGACTCACTACTCCACTCAGCAAACACGAAAAGGAGGAAAACCCGGGGACTCGCGACTCGACTCACCGAGTCAGATGAATGACTCGCCGAGTCTTTCACATGCAATTACTATATACTCGATTTTGCTTGAATCCAGCTCATGCCATACATAGATCTAGGTTCTTAGGGCTTGATTAACACGTAAAGTTTCCAACTTTACATGTAAATAAACACCAATGAAGGTTTTAGGGCTCAAAATGCACTAAAAGAGTAGATCTAGGGCTTTCATGCAATATGGATCCATAAAGGCAGTAGATCCGAGCTCCTGGAGCTCAATCATGCCTAGATCTAAAGGTTAATCAACTTATTACAAACCCTAATTCATACTCAAGCTTGGAAATGGCTCAAGAAGGACTTTAATGGAGCTTTAAAGGGACTATAAGCATGAAAACATAGGGAAACTGAGTTATACCTCAAGTAAATCACTGAGATAACACCAAGATGTCTGGCCTCCTTCTTCTCTTCTTGATCTACTCTCTTTTCTCTCAAAATCTTTAAGAAAACACACCAAAGCACTTCAATATCACAAGGAACAAGGTTTGGACGGTATAGGGAGCTCTGAGGGTGAAGGGGGCGAGCTTGGGGGTGCATATGATGACTTAAATAGGGTGCAAACCCTTGAAATTTAGGGTTTCATCAGATAGTGGGGACTCGCCGAGTCCAGAATATGGACTCGCAGAGTCGCCAACTTAAACATGCTCCATATCCCGTCTCTACTCGGCGAGTCGAGCCTACAACTCGCCGAGTCCAAGGCGAAAAATGCAAAACACTTAGATAAATTTTACATACCAGGAACCAGGTGCTAAAGTTCTTTTGAAGGAGCTTGAAGTTTGAAGTGGTTTGATTGAAAGGAAGGCTATAGATCTAGAATCTTCTCTTTTGTTGTAGTCATTTTGAGGTATAAAGTCGACACCTTGCTTATCTTTTGCTTAGATCTTTTTCTTGGAAGTGTATTGTCATATTTGGATCATTTTTTGGTTTATTCATGGGTTGGGTATTTCATGAAGTTATCACTTCAGATCTGGACGTTTTATGGCCTCATTGGACTTAAATTTGCAAGCTTTATCAAGTTCTAGGCCTCCTTCATGCTTTAGGTCCCTTATTAAGCCTTTCTTGAGTCTTGGAGCCTCTTTGTGTCATGCATGGACGTAAAGTTAGCAACTTTACGTGGTATTTCAACTCTCGGGTATCAGATCTATAGTTTAAGGCGTTAGACTTGATGAAAAAGGTCTGAATGTGTTAAGCTAGGAAAACTCGATGGGTTTTCCAGCCAACTCGGCAAGTTGGCTAGGGTTTTCCCGAATCTCGGAATACTGTAGGAACTCGACGCGTTAGTAGGTGCACTCGACGAGTTGGGTCAACATGGATTGTTGACCTTGACTATTGACTTTGACTTTGTCCACGGTTGAGTGAGGGCATTTTGGGTTTTTTGGAGTTTTGATAGAAATGACACATGGTGGTTGTAGGCATTTGAGTCCGGAGCTGAGTTTTGGAGTTGGATTTTACCGTTTCAGCACTACTTGTGAGGTGAGTGTTCCTTATTGTGCTTGTTGGGTCGAAGGCACCAAGGCCAGCCCTTCAGATTGCTATCCTGGTTATCGTATAATTGAGTACTATAGTAATCGGTTATATATGAATCCTAGTATATAGGATGATGTTATGCTTATTGATCTTTATGATCTGTGCTTGCCTGTTGATTGATTATGGGCGTGTTCGAAAAAACTAGCTGGTAGCGGGTAGTTGTTAGTGAGTAGCGGGTAGCGTTTGATTTTGAAGCGTTTTGTTGAAAGCTACTCCATGTAGCTTTTGGTTTGGAGCGTTTTGTTTAGGTTAAAAGCTAAACGCTCATGTCGCCGAACGAGACTTTTTCTTTTTTACTAGTGTTTTCTTAAAAGATAAAAGCCAGAAGCTCCCAAATACTATGTGTCGAACACGCCCTATGTGTTTATGAGTTATGTATATGTCGACATGTGTGTGTGTGTGTGGTTGGGTCGAGGCGGTCCTACCTTGTGCTGAAGGCCAATAGACCCAGGGCGGCTCAGATAAACTGAAGGCCTGTGAGGCGGTCCAGTCAGGTTGAAGGCCTGACGAGCGGTCTGGATAGGCTGTAGGCCATGCGAGGCAGTTCAGTCATGTCGAAGGCTTGGGTGCGGTCCAGATAGGCTGAAGGCCCTACGAGGCGGTCCAATCAGGCTGAAGGATCATTTATGCATGATGTCGTATGTTATGTTTATTTGGTGGTATTTTGGGGAAGACTCACTAAGCTCTGGGCTTACAGTTTTTTATTATGTTTCAGGTACCTCAGATGATCGCGAGAAGGCGAAGGCTTGATCATGCACCTCCTCATATTTTGTGTTATGATTTCTGGGCAAACTTTGATGTGAAACCTATTTTGAAAACAATGTGTAATAAATGATGGTTTTTGGATTTATGTAAAAGTTTTAAAATTTTCAAAATTTTATGGATGTTACAGTTCATTTGTAAGGCACTAAGTCCATAGTTGCCATGGTTTTTAGATTACATGTGGTGAATACATCGTTCACAACACCTATAGGTTGCGAGCCTGCTAGCGTTCCACTGGACTGTCTAGAATAGTCTGTGGTTGTCATCTATACTTTGCTAGATGACTAGACAATCGCTTGGGTCAAGGATTTTCATCATCTTTCACCTCTCATCATCTATATCATCTTTCATCTATCGCCAATCATCTCATCTTTCATCTTTCATCTACCCATCTTTACCCATCATAATTACAGGTATAAAATATGTATATGGTTTAAATCGAATAAAACATCTATATTTTGTTCATCCAGCATAGATATCAAGAACACAGATAATATGCACACATAAGACATAGTTAATATCAAATACTTCATATCTATGTGTAAGATGAAAGTAACTATGCACTCACTTGTTAAAGTGATGACTCAAAATTCGGACAGCGCTTCGCTTCAAACAATCGCCTTTTCCTTCGACGAAACCTAGCGTTATTATTACTAAGTTTTAGTCTAATATTTATTACGACTAATTAACTCAAGGTCTACGAGCGATATTGTTTTATAAGTGTTAAACAATACTTTTCAACTACTATGTATAGACAGGGGCCAGACATGAAACATCGGAGGGCAGGACCATTTTGGCATTTTGGAATTTAAATTGTTCTGGTATCAGAGCAGGATTCAGATCATAGATTGAAGTTTTCTCGTATTTTTCATTTTTTTTAATTGTTCTTTCCGATTCAGACTTTTCCGCAGATTGAAACAGAAATCTGATGTCAATCGATTGAGTAGTATCGATTTTGCATTTTGTCTGTTTTGAACAATTGATCTCTGATTGATTTCAATCTTTGATTTCTCTTTGAATCAAACAATTCTTTCTTCAAAAAATGTTCATCAATGGCGAACTTCAACGTGAACACAATGACAAATTTCTCTCATTTGCTTGGATCTGCAACAAAGAGTCTGATGTTGATTCCAAAATACTACGAACAATGGGCTGACATAATGGAAGATTACTTGAATGGAATTGATGAAGATTTGATGAGATCAAACAATAAAGATCCATTTCTTTCGGAGATGTTAATTGTTGTTGGAACTGCTAGTACGTTTGAAGACACGATCATGCAATGAAACAAGATGAAATCTAATGACAAGAAGTGTATGCGTGAATTATGTGGTGCTCTTCCACTGGTGGTTTACAAATATGTTCATGGATGTTCGACTGCAAAGCAAATGTGCGATACTCTGAAGGATATGTATAACGAGAAAATGAAGAATAGTTTAGTCACTCAATCTTTATTGGAATTAGATGAGTTCAAGTAGAAAGAAGGTGAATTAATCGAATCATATTATGATCGATTAAATGAGTTGATCTTCAAATGTTCTTGTTATGGAGTTACTCGTTCGACACTGGAGTTCAATTTGACTTTTCTCATGGGCTTGAAAAAGGAATGGCAGAACATAAGTTTGAAGATTAAAACGCAGGAGAACTTTTACGGTTACTCATTATCAATTCTTTACAACATCTTGAAAGCTCATTAAAATGAGGTTAAAGATATTGATGAGGAAACAAATCAAGTTTGGGCGGACCATTAGCCTTGTTGTCGATAGTATCTGCGAAGGAAGTTGAATCTGATGAAGAAACTAAAAATGGAGAAGAAGGATTCTTGTTCAATTCTGATGACGAAGCTATTGCATAATATTCAAATAATAAAGTCAAGAAATTTTTCAAGAAGCCCTTCAATGCAAAGTTCAAGAATAGTTCTGAGGGTAAGGGAGTGGTAACATCTGGAAAAAGTGTGAAGGAGGATACGAAAGTTGAGAAAAAGGAGACAGAGAGTTCGAATGAGAAGAAAAGAGAATTGAAACTGAAAGGTAATTCGGGTTACATTTGTAACTACTATAATGGGTACAATCACCTTGCAAAAGACTGTATGTTGAGGAAGAAGGAAGAGAAGAATGACATGTGGAGAAGCTTGAGGAAATACGTTCTCGAACGAAGAATGTTTCATTGATTGAGAGTGGAAATGATGAAGAAGATGGTACCTTTCAAATCTGGTCTTCAGGATCAGATGACGAAGAAATATGTCATCTCACTCATGGCGCTCTATATGCAAAGCTTGAGGAGGAAAATGATGAGAAGGTGAGTTTGAATGAGGAGAATAAAGAAGAAAGGATTTATGCAAGGTACTTTGTGTCGACAGATTCAACCAAGTCACCGATGACAGCTAAGGTACGTGATCTTCTTACTTCATTTAAAATTCCTTCGAATTCTTCGAATGTTGTTTTGTCTGATTTTGATAATACTTGTGCTTATCTTAATGACATGTTAATCTCCATGAGTAGTGAAGCTAAAAAATCCAAATCCTTGTTATATGAAGCTAGAAATAAACTTGGAGAAAAGAAAGGATTAATGGAGTCTGTAGATTTAAAAATTATGAATCTTTTGGTAGAGATTGACACCATTAGAACGGATAATATGATGCTAGTAAAACAATGAAACATTTATTGTAATTCAGTAAAAAGATTGTATGGAAAATTAACTAAGTTGTACCATTCAGCTAAAATATATGATGAACAACATCAAAAATTACTTATTTTTCTTGCTTTTAAAAGAGAACAAATAGACGAAATCACATAGGACTGCAAAACTAAGATTGTCGTTTATGATAAAATACCAAATGATTCCTATGCATATGGTATTGTTGATATTAATGAATGTTTGAATGCTGATGATCTAGTGAAAATTATGAATGAGACCTTACCAAAAAATGAATAAATTTGGATTTTGAACAAGACTAAGAGTGTGTTGATTGCTAATATCGAAGATAATTCTAACAATATTAGTGAAATTGAGGAAGAGAATGTGTTGATTGCTCATAATTTTTTATCATTAATGTGAATGCAATGGCTAACGACAAAGATAATAATGATCCAATGACGAAATTAAACAATGATCAATCTTCGACAACCAAGAACCGTGACTTTCAAGATATTCTTGTTGTTGATGACTATGTGAGTGATGATGATGAAGTTTCCAATTAGAAACCAATTGCACGAGAAGTGGAAGATCAAGTTTTTGAAGACTCGAAAGAATACACAAAAGTGTTGAAAGACAAAGGATCAATTATATCGAACCAAATGCAATGGTTTATCCAAGATTCAAGGATATTGATGATGTTGTGTAACCAAATCAAGTCTTTTTCACCAAAGGAAATGGTGATAATGTTGCTCCTGAACTGAACAGGTTGGTAAATGAAGACAATATGAATTTGACAGATGAAGGATTTTATTCAAATCAACTCACTATCGAAAATGGTTTGAACAAACAACTGAAAGTTTTCTATGTCAAATAAAACAAACCGTGTTTGGGCATTAAAAACAGAAAAGTCTGTTGTTGAAAATAAAAATAAAGAAAATTGTGTCGAATCTATGCCTAATGATCTAAAACATCAAAAGGAAAGAACACAAATTTTCAAAAGAGAAGTGGAAAAGTTGGATTTTGAAAAAGGAATTTCGAATTCAAAGGCACAAAATAAAGCATATTGGAAAAATGAAAAAGATTTTCACAAACAAAAGGGTTTTAAATAAAATCTCATGGATTTGAAAAGAAGTTTTCTCAAAATGCAAAGAATTTTCAAAATAGGTCTTTCCAAAAGCAGAATAACTTTTGACAAGGTTAAGACCACGCTCAAAATAATTTTCGACAAGGTCACAACAAATTCCAAAAAAAATGGTTTTCAAGGAAATGTTCAAAATCGTAGACAAAGAAGCTATGGTCAAAACCGGAAAAATTTTCAACAAGATTCACGTTTTAGTTATCAAACTCGAAATCAAAATTGTTTTCAACACCAACCTCAAAAATCATCTCCCACGAGACATTTTGATAAAATGGAAATCAATGCAAAAAAAATGTGTCTTTTAAACCTAAAAATCAAATTTTCCAAATCCAGAGTCAAAACAAAAGATGAAAGCATCATTTGTCAAAGGCAGAAATGATATCAAGAATTTCAATCATTGGCTTGAAGGAAAGGGAAAACAATATCAATTATGAAAGTTCTCTCAAGAACAAGTTCAAAATGCTTATGAGAAATATTTGAATGGGTCAATGAATGGAATCACTTCGTCTCGAGAGTCTACACGAAAAGTGGGAAAGTGGAAAAAGGTTCAACAGAATAAAATTGATGTTTCTTAGAAAAAGATTGAAAAAGAGAAAATCAAAGTTGAAACTTCGTCATTGCATAATTATATATCGATGCCTAAAGCTGATAAAGTTGACTTAATTAACAACGTTAAATCAAAAGTTCGTAATTTGGTTTTAAGTTCTTCTTTGCACAATATGTTTCAAACTAATGTCCAAGGACCAAAATGGTATTGGGGACCTAAATTTTTCTAACTAATTGCAGATACTATGTGACGAGCTTCAAAACCTAGCTCTAATAGTGTGCGAGTCTCTAATGGTTCACATCCAAAACATAAGAAACAATAGGATTTAAGGAAAGAGTGGAGAGAGGAGGATTTCGTTCTCCCCCTTAGGGTATGAGAGAGCCACAAAAATTAGGAGCCCAAGGGTCCTATTTATAGTCCAAGGTAGCTTAGAGACAAACCAAGATCTAAAGGATTAAATAATAGAATTAATCCCCATCTAAATCCTTTCCTTATTTACCATCAGGAGGCTTATGGAAACCCTAAAAAGGGCTCCAAAATTGTCCAAGCCTTGATAGGTTCTAGAATTTTCTTTTTTGTTCAACTATTGAACAATTACAATTCATCCATTGTACTTTTAATAAATTTCAATTAACCCCGAATGAATTCCATATTAATTCTGATTAATAATTAATCAATTATTACCAATTTCTAATTAATTTATTATTAATAATATAAATTAACGAATCAATATTTAACAATTTATAATTAATATACTAATCACATAATATATTAACAAAACATTTTCTCACTCTCTCTCTCTCTCTCTCTCTCTCCTTTGATCAATCCAAGTCATTTCCTGGTTATGAGGGCAACTCAAAAAGAACTTTACTTATATTCATCAACATTATACCAATTTAGTTAAGACCTTAGACACTTAATCCAACAGCCTCCCACTTAGATAAGTTACTAACTACAATTTCAGGTACAACTCCGAATAACCAGTAAAGTGTGTTTTCCAAAGACATTTCCTGTAACATCCCGACTCCTAGGTATAATATTTATAATATCTAATTATGAGTTAAGTGAGCAACTCGACGAGTGGGTGCCCCCACTCGTCGAGTAGAGACGAATTGACCACATGGGTTTTTAAACCAACTCGGCGAGTCGGAGAAACCAACTCGGCGAGTTGGCGCTGCGAGTGGAAACCCTAATCTTTCGGGTTTGGGTCCTATTTACAAGGATTTAAGCCCTCATTTCCGCCTCACCAGTCACCCAACTCCCCTGTATGAAACCTTAATCAATCAAATTGATTTGGGAGAGAAAGAGAGAGATACTAATTTGAGTGGTTTTCTGCATCTTTGGAAGGAGATTTGGAGAGCTTGGTGTGTTTAATCAAGGAGGTGTTATAGATCCAGAGTTCTTCAGTGATTAGCTTCAGTGCAAAGGTAAAAAGCTCCTATCTTGATCTTTTCTCTGTGAGATCTTAGTTTAGGGAGGTTCTTAGGGTTTTCTCCCATCCATCCTTTGACAATGAGTTATTTGAGCATATCATGCGGTTGAAACCTCATATCTGGACTGTAGGAGGACTTGAGAGCCCAGAGATCCAAGCTTTATTGTGATAGAGTCTAGCTTTTGTGCATCTAACCCTTGTTGGAGTTTGTATTGGAATTATGAGTCTAATATGCCATGCATGAACGTAAAGCTTACAACTTTACGTGACATTCGAGCCTTGGGAAGCTAGATCTAGAATTTGGGGTTGTAGATCTGACTTAAAACGTTTGAATGAGGAAATAGGCTGAATGGACTCGCCGAGTCAATGAGCTGACTCGACGAGTTGGCTAGGGTTTTCCCCGGTGAGTTTGGACATGAGTAACTCGGCGAGTTGATGAGACAACTCGACGAGTTAAGTTGGATTTTCACGACATTTTAGAGAAAACGAGGAGACTCGATGAGTTACATAGATGCACTCGGAGAGTCGGGTCAACATGGACTGTTGACTCGAGTGTTGACTTCTGTTGACATTAGGGTTTGGTCAAGGCAGGGATTATGGGGACCATGGAGGGGTAAAATGTGATGGGTTTTAGCCATAAGAACTTTCCTATGTGCGCATGCAAAACCCTAATGCTTGGATCTAGGCTTTCTAATAAACATGCTTTGAATCCAAGTCTTCTAATGACTAATTAGGTTAAATAACAACATTGAAACAGATCTAGAATCATACCTTTGAGTTCCTTGTTGATCTTGAGGTCTTGGAGCTTCAAGAGTCACAAATGTCACTCCTCTAATGGCTTACAAACACCAATAGCAAGGAGAATGATTTAGGAGAGAGGAGAGGGGAGGAATTCGGCCATGGTTCTCTTACTTTAGGAAATGTGTCGAATTCCCTATGCCATGGGGTCTATTTATACTTGTAGACTCCTTAAGGGTTACAACCTAAACCCTAATTGGATAATCTTCTCTTAAGGCTATCCAAATCCATTCCTTAGATATCTATATGGACGATTTTAGCTATCCTAAAACCCTTAGAATTCGTCCAAAGCATATCCCAATGGATTTACAGTCTAAAGCTTAACTATCAAACAATTGACAGTTTATACCCCTTTATTTAATTAATCTCTTTAAGTCACCGAATTAATTCTAATTAATTCTATGACTTATATTAATCAAATATATTATTCACTATATTATTCTCATAATATATTAATAATATTTACTCTCTCTTAATAAATCATCCTATCAAGTTGCTATGGTGAAGGCAACCCAAAAGGACCATGCACAACCGGGTCAAATACTTGTCTAACATAGTTGCAGCCTTAGACACTATTCCAACAGTCTCCCACTTGGATAAGTCTAGTAACTATATTTACATGTACAATTCGGTTTGCAATCGTAGCTCTCAAAGACGCTGTCAACTCTGATCTAATCAATCTTGTCCTTTAGATAAGGGAACGTGCGGTCCTCTGTTAGATATCATGCTGACAATCCTATGGAATGGTTAGTCAAGCATTTACGTTTCTCGATCTCTGATTTATTTGACATAGAACTTAATCGAACACATCAATTCAGTTCTGACCGGGCCCGGCACATAAGTCAAATCAAATCATCGAGCGGCCGAGATATCGCTTTTACCTTCTTAGATAAAAGTTACAGATAAACTTCGACTTATATGCATTTACTTATTCATTAACCAACTATACACAACAATACGTTTTATAACACCAAGTTACTGATGCGTTTTCGTATTATCAATGTACAATCAATTAACAAATAACAAATCATATATCTAGGTTTTAAGACTATATGATATTATCGTCTTGCGATCACCTTTTATATCGTATTCCATAAGGTGATTCCAGCAAGCGCGGGTTTATTCCAATGCTCAAAACTAGTTCATAAGCACTTATGAACGTTGCAGCAATCTTTTGCTATGTCTAACACCATTTAGACATTCTACACACCAATTCATGACAATCTTCATTCATATCTACTCCCAACATATGAACGATTGTGGACCATTTGAACAATTCGATTATTCCTAATAAACTCAATTATTCTGGAAGTCAAAACATGCAAAGTGAAACAATAGCTAAACAATTAACATAAGATAGTAACATTACTCATAAATAAAACTCCTTTATTTAATCATCAAATGTCAATTACATTTATCTATTACACGTTTCTAATACTATCTAATCTATGCTAATATCATCCTTCAGCCCAATACTCCTAGCATGCTGCAAGTGCTTAACCCTACTCAGTCCCTTCGTAAGCGGATCTGCTGGGTTATCTTCTGATGATATCCTCTTCACTACGAGTTGTCCTTCTTCTACACGATGTCTAATGAAGTGATACTTTCTGTCGATATGTCTTGATCTACCATGATCCCTCGGTTCCTTGGTCAAGGCAACCGCGCCTTCGTTATCACAGAAAATCTCCATTGGCTCCTTTATGGCAGGTACAACTCCAAGATCACCGATGAAGTTCTTTAGCCATATTGCCTCCTTCGACGCTTCGCTCGCTGCAATGTACTCTGATTCGCACGTTGAATCAGCTACGGTTTCCTGCTTGGAACTCTTCCATGTCATTGCTCCTCCATTTAGGGTAAAGACCCATCCCGACTGCGAATGGTAGTTGTCCCTTTCGGTCTGAAAACTGGCGTCACTATACCCTCGCACCTTCAAGTCATCGCTCCCTCTGAGGACTAAGAACCATTCCTTCGTCCTCCGAAGGTACTTAAGGATGTTTTTCACCGCAATCCAATGTGCCTTGCCAGGATTCCCTTGATATCTACTAACGATGCTCAAAGCGAAGGCTACATCAGGGCGAGTACAAGTCATAGCGTACATGATTGAGCCAACTGCGGAAGCGTATGGTACTCGGCTCATTTCTGCTATCTCAGCTTTGGTACTTGGACTTTGAGTCTTACTCAATTTGGCATTACTTTGTATCGGTAGTTCTCCCTTCTTTGAGTTTTCCATACTAAAACGTTTTAGTACCTTCTCTAAGTAAGTATTCTGACTAAGTCCAATAAGTCTCTTACTTCTTTCTCTTACTATCCTTATTCCCAAAATGTAAGAAGCCTCTCCGAGGTCCTTCATAGCGAAGCACTTCCCGAGCCAGGACTTAACTTCCTGCAGAGTCGGGATGTCGTTTCCTATGAGTAATATGTCATCGACATATAGAACGAGGATGCTTACTATACTCCCACTAGCTTTGACATATACACAAGATTCGTCTTCGCTTCGTACAAATCCAAACTCTTTGACTTTCTCATCGAAGCAAAGATTCCATCTGCGAGACGCTTGCTTAAGTCCATAAATGGACTTCTCAAGCTTACACAATCTATCCGGATGCTTTGGATCCACAAACCCCTCTGGCTGAGCCATGTAAACATCCTCAGCCAACTTTCCGTTAAGGAAAGCGGTCTTGACATCCATTTGCCAAATCTCATAATCATGAAATGCGGCAATTGCTAGCATCACTCTAATAGATTTAATCTTCGCAACTGGTGAGAAGGTCTCATCATAGTCAACTCTGGGAGTTTGAGTAAAGCCCTTCGCGACCAATCGCGCTTTATATGTGTGTACGTTCCCATCCACGTCGGTCTTCTTCTTGAAGATCCATTTGCACCCAACGGTCTTACGTCCGGGCACGTAATCAACCAAATTCCAAACTTGGTTATCATACATGGATTGGATCTCGCTATCCATTGCCTCTTTCCACTTTACAGATTCCGGGCCTCCCATGGCTTCCTTATAGCTATTAGGTTCATCAAGATTTACTAGTGTACCATCACTAATATACGTGTCCCCTTCGGTAGTAATATGAAAGCCATAAAACTGGGGATGAACTCTAACTCTATCAGAACGTCTAAGAGGTAAGGATTCATCAATCGGTTCAACCGTAGTTTCCTCCTCGGGTTGAATGCCAGCGGTAGAGGTTCCTTCATCTATCGACTCTTGAATCTCTTCAAGTTCGATTTGCCTCCCACTGTCTCCTTGGCTTATGAGTTATCGCTCTCAGAAAACTCCTCTCCTCGCAACGAAGACAACATTGTCCTTCGGTCTATAGAAGAGATATCCAAAGGATGTCTGCGGATAGCCGATGAAAATACATCGCTCACTTCGAGGTTCAAGCTTGTCGTGAGCATCTCGTCTTACGAAAGCCTCGCAACCCCAAACCTTGATATGTGCCAACGAGGGAGCTTTCCCTGTCCACATCTCGTGAGGTGTTTTGGCAACCTTCTTAGTAGGGACTCGGTTAAGGATATGGGCGGCAGTCTCTAAGGCATACCCCCAAAAAGAGATAGGTAGTGAAGCACGACTCATCATAGAGCGAACCATATCCAATAAGGTTCGATTACGCCTTTCTGCCACACCATTCAACTGCGGTGTCCTAGGAGGCGTCAATTGTGAAACTATTCCACACTCCTTGAGATAATCGTGGAATTCAAGACTTAGGTACTCTCATCCTCGATCGGATCGAAGCATCTTGATTTTCCTGCCCAATTGATTCTCCACTTCATTCTTGAACTCTTTGAACTTTTCAAAGGTGTCTGACTTTTGCTTGATTAAGTAGATATACCCATATCTACTATAGTCATCGGTAAAAGTCACATAGAAGCGGTTCCCATCCTTCGTGGTTGATCTAAACGGTCCACATACATCGGTATGTATTAGGTCCAATAGACCCTCGCCCCTTTCACATGTACTCGTGAAGGGTGACTTAGTCATCTTTCCAAGCAAACAAGACTCGCATGTGTCATCTTCCCTAAGGTCGAATGACTCCAACACTCCATCCTTTTGGAGTTGGGCTATGCGTTTCTTGTTGACATGTCCAAGACGACAATGCCACAAGGATGCTTTATCCATACTAGTGGAAGAATCAATATTCAAAACATCATTTCCTAAGTTATCAACAATCATAACGGTTTCATATATTCCATTACATGGTATAGCTTCAAAGTAAAAGACACCATTTAGATAAGCCAAAATAGAACCATTATCATTATTAAAAGAAAATCTAAATCCTTGTCTATATAAACCATGAAATGAAATGATGTTTCTAGCCATTTCTGGCGAATAGCAACAATTGTTCAAATCTAAAACCAAACTATTCCTGAGCACTAAAGAATACACTCCAATCTTGGTCACAGGTGACGATCTTCTGTTCCCCATGATTAGATTGATCCTTCCTTGCTCCACATCCCTACTTCTTCTTAGTCCCTGCACATTAAAACAAATGTGATAACCACAACCGGTATCAAGGACCCAAGAAATAGCATGATTAGAATCGTTAGATTTGATTGTGTATATACCTGCGGAAGATGGCTTGATCTTTCCTTCTTTGATTGCTTGCAGGTAATCTGGGCAGCTTCTCTTCCAATGTCCTATCTTGTGGCAGTGGTGGCACTCTGCCTCCTTCGGGTTAGAGCAGGGCTTGGCGGGATCAAATTTGGTCCCACTAGAAGAGGCACCATCTCGGGCTTTCACCTTGCGATAGTTCTTCGATGAAGCTTTCCTCTTCTTTCCCTTCCCTTGACCAATAGCCAAGATAGGAGCAGCGGACGGATTGAGAGTAGGTGCAACAGACTTGTCCTTGAAGTTGCTCTCAGCGACCCTCAAGAGACCTTGGAGTTTACTTAGGGTGACCTCTTCTTTGTTCATGTGGTAGGTCATCCTAAATTGGTTGTACATCGGAGGCAAAGAGTGAAGCACCATGTCGATCGCCAAGTCCTCACCGAAGTCAACATTTAACTTGCGAAGGCGGTCGACATACCTTTGCATCTTTTGCAGGTGCACGGTAAGAGATTCTCCATGACCCATCTTCACGGAAATCATGTTGGTGAAAATCTCATAACGCTCTTGTCTCGCGTTTTGATGGTATCTCTCCAATAAGTCTTGGTGCATTTCGTACGGGTACGTGTCCTCGTAGGACTTTTGGAATTCGGAGTTCATGGTGGCGATCATGATGCAATGTACCTTCGTTGCATCTCGCTCATGAGTTTCAAAGGCGGTGATTTCGGCGGGAGTAGCAACTTCGGGGTTGATTTTCTCGAGCTTCTCATCGAGGACATACTCCTTATCCTCATAGCGAGCAATGGTGCGAATGTATCTTATCCATTCGCTAAAGTTCATTCCATCGAAGGTGACCTTTTGGCAAAGGCTCATCAACGTGAAAGAACTAGCAGCAGCGTTGTTTGCGTTTGACATCTACAATTAGAAAAGGACAAAGATAGATTAGAATAAGAATCCCTAATTATCACCCAATAAGAAAAATTAGGGCTAGGATCCAACAATAACATTTACATACTAGAAAAGGGATACCGTAATCTAACATGCAAATAAATTGAAGGTAAGTGAATGACGATTCACTAATTCTCCATCACAAAACTTAAACTATTAGTCCTAAGTGTTTTTTTTGAGAATTCCTAGGTTCGGATGAGATTCATTGAAACTATTCAATGGCATGTTTAAATCTCGATATGCCCCTCTTGTTTGTGACTGGGATGCCGAGGATCACAAAGCGGGTGTGAATTACCATGCAAATTCACATGGTGCCTTCATTGTAACGATCACCTATTCGATGTGCCGGTAAACCACACACGCTCCATCGAACTATGATAAACAATGAATCACCCTTTGCCACCTTCGCTTAGAACCAATTAGTGTGCCGGTAAACCACACACGCTCCACTAACTTCTTAGCAAGGTGCAAAGTGTAATTTCATGGGATTGCATCAATTCACTTTTCCTAAAGTAACTAGGATTGGGAAATTTTAAAAAATGTGTAGTTACTTTATATTTCATATTATACTTTTAATGAGAGGATGAGGTTGCCCTATCCTACCCGTTCGGCTAACGACCCTCCACCAATCACGCAAGCGGTGGGTGTGAGTGTACATCCATTAAGCGCCATTTTATAGGCCGCAACCTTATACCCACCTTATAGATCGGCTTCGTGAATGAGGCCAACTAACGGTAAGACTAGCATTTAGTTATACATATATATATATATATATATATATATATATATATATATATATATATATATTATTCTAGTAATATCATATTAGTATAGGGTTGTATTTTAAAACTTTTAAAATCTAGGGTTTGAAATTTAAGTTGTCTAAATTAAAACTTTTAATCACAAATATAAATTTCAAAACTTGAGTGTAGGTTTTAAACATTTAAAACATGGTGGATCAAATAACAAATAATTCCAATTAACAATTAATATCCTAATTATCTATATTTGATTTTATTCAAGATAATTACCAAAATACTTAAAATAATTAATTAATTATCATATAAGGAAATCAAATATTTTATTAGTTGATAAATACCTTTAATTAGATCAAGATAATAGTCATATATATCAAAAAAAATCGGATTTAGATTGATCTATTATGATTAAGGTAAGTTTCCATAAGATAATCATGAAAAAATCCTGAATCTGGCCATTCCTGACGCCTGGACTCGCCGAGTGCACAAGGGGACTCGCCGAGTCAGGCCTACTCGCCGAGTCCACCTTGGGACTCGCCGAGTCAGTGACTCAGAAACCTAAAAATCGAATTTTGCAGGTTTGTTTAAGTTAATCAAGCAACAATTTAAAGAAAACCAAGCTATGCTCTGATACCACTGATGGGTTTTAGCCATAAGAACTTTCCTATGTGCGCATGCAAAACCCTAATGCTTGGATCTAGGCTTTCTAATAAACATGCTTTGAATCCAAGTCTTCTAATGACTAATTAGGTTAAATAACAACATTGAAACAGATCTAGAATCATACCTTTGAGTTCCTTGTTGATCTTGAGGTCTTGGAGCTTCAAGAGTCACAAATGTCACTCCTCTAATGGCTTACAAACACCAATAGCAAGGAGAATGATTTAGGAGAGAGGAAAGGGGAGGAATTCAGCCATGGTTCTCTTACTTTAGGAAATGTGTCGAATTCCCTATGCCATGGGGTCTATTTATACTTGTAGACTCCTTAAGGGTTACAACCTAAACCCTAATTGGATAATCTTCTCTTAAGGCTATCCAAATCCATTCCTTAGATATCTATATGGACGATTTTAGCTATCCTAAAACCCTTAGAATTCGTCCAAAGCATATCCCAATGGATTTACAGTCTAAAGCTTAACTATAAAACAATTGACAGTTTATACCCCTTTATTTAATTAATCTCTTTAAGTCACCGAATTAATTCTAATTAATTCTATGACTTATATTAATCAAATATATTATTCACTATATTATTCTCATAATATATTAATAATATTTACTCTCTCTTAATAAATCATCCTATCAAGTTGCTATGGTGAAGGCAACCCAAAAGGACCATGCACAACCGGGTCAAATACTTGTCTAACATAGTTGCAGCCTTAGACACTATTCCAACAAAATGGTCTCTTACCCATTCCAAGAGTTGAGAGAGAAAATAACTTAGCTTATTTAGAGTCATGATTTAAGTGTTGATTAGAGATAATTATCCTATATGTTAGGCGGAGGCTAGTTTGAGAGTCGTGTATGAGGTTATTCATTTGCTTGCTTACAAGGTGAGTCTTCTTACTATACTTACCTAGAGTGGCAACCTTTGTGTGACTGGAGGGTCTTATGTGCTTATAATGAGTATTGTGATATCCTGCATTATGTATTTGTGATTTATGTTGTGTATTATTCTGAGCTTACCAAGTTAGGACCAGAGGGTCCACCCGAGTTGTGGGACCAGAGGGTCCCACTGAGACACATTGACCAAAGGGTCTCATTTGAGCAAAGCCATGAGAGGATAATGAAATATGTGTGGTATTTTGGGGTGCTTATAGTGTTATATGTTATATGTTTCAGGTACTTCTCAGGATCACGGGAAGGCACCGACTTGATTGGATACACACGAGTTGGACATATGTTTTGAAGGAGCCTGGATTGTGTTTTAAACAATTTATTAACATGTGTTTTAGATAACTCGATATTTTTGGGGGTTTTGTGATTATGTTAATAAGATTAAGGTGAATTTTAAATGAAAATTTTTGTTTGAAAATTTACGGTGTTACACTTCCAAACTCTGATTAGATGTTGGTCCTAAGATAAGTGATCAGTTATACCTTCGTTATACAAGATATCGTATGGACATGAGACATATATTAGAACCTATCTCATTGTCCAATATTTTGTTTCTTGATTTCCCGATTTATGACGACTGGATTCAGATTAATTGAACACATCAATTTAGTCTGGTCTCGACCAAACACTTCAAATGTCGACAACAAATTATTAAGGGGCCCAAAGATATCGCTTTTTCCTGTTAAGGAAAAAGGAACGAATAAACTTCGACTATATGTAACACCCAAAGTTTTGAAGGCCAAGAAAGGAAAGAAAACCCTAAGTTTAGGGGACGACTCGGCGAGTCCGAGCGGGATCCGGGTCGAGGAGTAAGTGACCGACTAGGCGAGTCGGCCAAGGAGACTCGGCGAGTTCGAGCGGGATCCGGGTCGAGGAGTAAGTGACCAACTCGGCGAGTCGGCCAAGGAGACTCGGCGAGTCTGGTTTGTACGAGGAAAACCCTAAATTCGGGACTTGGGGCCTATTTAAGCGTCTCATTCTCTCCCCTAGGGTTCCTTTGCAGTCTCTCTCACCCAGAAAACGAACCCTAAGCCTCCATTGTTGTGCATTCAAGCTTCCAAGCCATTTTGGGTGATTTGAAGGAAGAAGAAAGAGGGGAATCAGTGAAGCTTCAAGAATTGGCTTTGGATCTGGAGTTTGTGGAGCCTTTCTGAGGCATTTGAAGGTATTAAGTCGTTTCCCTTCCTTTAGATCTATTTTGGTTGTGAGTTTTGGGGCTTTTTAGCCATGATTAGTTGCCCATTTGAGTTAGAAGTCGGATCTGGAGTTGCTACTCCAGATCTAAGCATATTATGGTCTTTAGAAGCATAAAGTATCTGCCCCTGAGTTGATTATGGAGCCTCTTTGCCTTAAACCCTATTTTATGGTGTATTTTGCCTAGATCTCCTTCTCTACACATAAAGTTTGCAACTTTACGTGAGGAATAGGCTTGGGAAGGGTAGATCTACAGTTTGGAGTCCATGCATGACTCAAAAGTCCTCTACATGTATGTAGACCTGAATGGACTCGGCGAGTCCTTTGAGTGGACTCGGCAAATAGCAAGAAGATGAGGAGGAACTCGACGAGTGGGATGAACAACTCGTCGAGTCAGATGAAGTTGGGCATGAACTCGGCGAATTGGAAGAACAACTCGGCGAGTTGGTTGAAGATTGCTTTGGACTCGGAGAGTCTGTTCTTAGACTCGGCGAGTCAGGTCGTGAAACCCCAAACCCTTCGAGTTAAGACTCGAATCAGTGAGTCGAGTGGAGACTCGGTGAGTTGGACAGGTCAGGACTCGGAAATTGGTAGACTCGGTGAGTCATGGACTGACTCGGCGAGTCGAGTCGCGAATGGAAGGACTCTGAACATATGAACTCGGCGAGTCAGTAGGGTGACTCGGCGAGTAGGGTTGACCTGGAAGGTTGACTTGGACCAGGACTTTGACTTTGACCAGAGTTGACTTGGTTGTCTTCCGGGGGTTAGTTAGACTCAGTTTTACGTTGTTATTGGTAGCTCGGGGAGCGGGTGGAGTAGGAGTTCAGAGAGTTGCCGGGCAGCGGCTAGTGGGATCATCAGGAAGTTTAGCCAGTGCAGGTGAGTTTCCCTTTTGTATGAATGGGTCTACGGCCATAATTCCGGCCCATGTAGTTATGAGTAGAAGACCCGGGGGTTAGCCCTAGGCACAGTATGCTAGTACGATATTCAGGACGAGGTCCAGGGAGAGCGGGCGTGATGTGGGCATATTTAGTTATAAAATTCATGCATTATCTTAATACTTTATGTTGTTTTTATCTCATTTAATGAACAAAAGGTGCTTAATTAGTTTAAATATTTCATTTTCAGCAATAAAGACATGCTCGAAAGGAAAATGAAGCGGAATTGGCGATTGGACGCATGGATCTTGGATTTTGAAGAAAGAAGGACGTTGCTGGACAACTTGACCCCTTGTCAGTGTTTTGACCATATCTCATGAACCGTAACTCCGATTGACGAGATTCAAAATGTTCTGAAAAGTAGAAACAATTTCGGACGACTTTCGTGTTTTGAGAAAATGCTGATTCGAAACGTACTCGGCGAGTAGGGTCGATTACTCGGCGAGTTGTATCGAGCTTTCACGATTCTGGACGCGCTGACTTGCCGTACACGGGTTTTAAGTGACGGACTCGCCGAGTAGGTCACTGGACTCGCCGAGTAGCCTATGTTTTGTGAAAATCTATATAAAAGGACTTTCAGATCGATACCATGGCATATAGAGAAACCCGTGGAGGCCAATTGTCGACTAAAGGTGCTGCTAGAGCGTGGGAAGCAAGGGAATCAACCCTACATTCAATTTTAAGGAAAATCAAGTCAAAATCAAGTTTACTCTTACCTAATCTCTTGTTTGAACTATGTTTTTACCAATTGATTTCGTTTTTGAGTTTATGTTTACTGCAATCATGAGCTAAAAACTTATTCTTGTGTTAGGGTAGACAATTTTGTGAACATGGATTGATTATTTAAGTAGGATTAATTTTAATTGGTAATTATGTTTAGTTAAGCTTGTTAAAGAACCTTATGTGTTGACAATAACTATTCTTTTGTTAATAAATCAGTAATTAAGTTGTATGAATATCTCTTAGTTATTAATTTCATATGATTTATTGTGACCACATAGTTGTATGTCTAAGAATAACGAATGTGAAACTAGAATTAACTAGAAGATAGGTAAGTTAATGTGTGAGCTTGTTTGATGAACATCAGCAAGAGGTTAATTGAAGGGCCAATTTAGTTAACCACTACAAGTCTTACTTAACCCAAATCAATAATCTAGGAAACCCGTTAATTTAGACAACTGGCCATTGCTTGAGTTAATTTGTTTTCTAAGAATTAGGAATAGCGAACGTGAACCTAATTATCTTAATCGGTAGCCAATGAAGAATTAATCCGATACATTAAAATCATCCATGGGAACAAATGAGTCGTACCTAAACAGAAGTCCTCTTTACTATTGAATTTAGTTGGTAATTAATTGTTTTAGTTGCTAGTTAGTTAATTTGTGTGTTGGTTATTCTAATTAAGTTTCTAGTCTTGTAAAACTAGAGAAAACCCCCTTTTTTGTTATTTGTTTTATTTAGATAATATTAGCATTTATTTTAATTGTTTACCCTTCCCTGTGTTCGATACCCTACTTGCTTGAACTATATTACTAATCGATAGGTACACTGCCTTTCGTGTGTTTATTTTGTGTCTAAGTTAGTAGGATTAAAACTAGTTGGTTTTACACACATCAGGGCGGGTGCCCAAGGAATGGTTTATGTGATAGTTTATACTTGTTTTATGCGTGATACTTGTATGTGCCTGGTAGGGAGGTGAGTGTGGGCGAGGTCCCGTATCTCACCAATAGCAGAGTGTGGATGGTGTTCCACATCTCATTAGCAGCAGATCAGGGGCGAGGCCCAAGTAGGGAAAGAGTGAGTGTGGGTTGGGCCCGTATCTCACTATCAGTGGGAGCATGGACGAGGTTTCATGACTCATCAGTGGAGATCGGTTGTTAGGAACGAAGGGTAGCCAGACACCCATATATACGTCTGACAGTATGTGATATTATGCTTACATGCTAGCATGATCTGTTATATGAGTTAGAGGCAGTAGGGGGAGACAGCCCCCCCCAGACTACCGGTCGATAGGGCCGAAGGGGCGGTCATGCCCAGCCATGCTAGATAGATTATGTGATATATGTGTTATGTGGTAGTAGTAGGGGGTGAAATAGTCCCCAGTATCCGGTCGAGAGGACCGAAGGGGGAGACCAGCACCCAGATATGCTAGTCAATATCCGGTCGAGAGAACCGAAGGGGAGGCCAGCACCTAGATATGCTAGCCAGTGTCCGGTCGAGAGGATCGAAGGGGAGGCAAGCTCCTAGATATACTAGTCAGTATCCGGTCGAGAGGACTGAAGGGGAGGCCAACACCCAGATATGCTAGCCAGTATCCGGTCGAGAGGACCGAAGGGGTAGGTCGGGCACCCAGATACGCCTGACAATATATGTATGTTATGTGATTGCATGGTATGAGGTATGATGAGGGAACTCACTAAGCTTCGTGCTTATGGTTTTCAATTTTGGTTTCAGGTACTTTCGGTAGCGGATGATGGAGCTCGGGATGATCGCATGGCACACACCAAAGATTAGTCAGCCTGGGAATGTTTTACTCTGATAACGAACATGTGTTTTGAAAACTATTACTTTGATTTTGCTTTGAATCGATGATTTTACTTTAAGTAATATTTTATTAAAAGAAATTTTTAGTCTTGAATTTTGGGACGTTACAAGTTGGTATCAGAGCCTTGGTTTGAGGGATTCGGACATGCTCTTGGGTGTGTCTAAACTCAAACTGAGGAATTGGTATAAAAGTTTTCAAAATGGAAAGAGAGTTTTGTAAAAAGAGAGTTTTTGAGAAAGAAAACGGTATTAGAAAAGCAAAAAGAATTCAGAAAGAAAAGAACTTTGAAAAGAGAAAAAGGGTGTGGTGCATGCAATCAGCCGAGCTCAAGTAAGTACCCCAAAATACTCATACAAGTTTATGTTGTAATTATTAGAACAACATGCTAGTTTGGGGCCAAGGATCTAGGGAGGATGCCTTATGTGCCTGTTATATGTGCTTTTGAGCTGAATGATAGCACTGGTTAGACAGTAGTAGGATAGCCTGTTTAGGTTATGCCTGAGTTTATGAACTTATATTGCATGCTAGTACAGATTCTTGTTATGAGATTATGATTGCTTGAGTATGTTATGGTTAGATTTTCCCTTGTCCGAATGCGGCTTGCTTTGTGCATTGTGGGATTTTGAGTGATTGGAGTTAGCCATTAAGTGGATACGCCACATCACATGTGATCAGGGTTGAATAATCTCAGAGTGCTGGATTTGGCCCTATTGCGCAGCTCTTGTCTGAGTCCAACTGTTGTAGGGACGAGTCCTCTACTCGAAGGATTATCTGAGCCTCGTCACATGTGGTGATATCCAGGTGATGGCTAATTGGCATCGCGAGGAAGCCTTCAGTAGCTGAGGACTGGTTTGAGTTGAGTAAGAGATTTCCCTAGGGTAAGCCTAGGATGAGGTAGTGTTGGGAGCAGAAGTAGTAGAAAAGGGACCTGGTGGAGTCAAAGCAATTCCTGAGGAGAGTACAGATAGATGTGGAAGGTAGTATGGGCCCGTACTACTGAAAGCAGAGGATCCGTACTCGATTCGGGAAGGGCCGAGACAAGACCGGGAACCTGGTAGAGTGTGTGTTTGGTCTCGCAGCAGTGATGAGTATTCTGATAGTGGATGTAGAATATTTTCAGTATGGTGACATTGCGAGAGAGACTAGCGGGCGGATCAGGTGCCAGAGAGGGATCAAGCTCGGGTTCAGGGGCCGAGCAGCTCGAGGAACGAATGAGGGAGTTGATATCAGCTGAGGTTACGCGCAATATTCTAGATCAGACTCATGTGATCTTTGGCACGGTCAAAGAGGGTATATTGGAGATTTTGAATGAGAGGCTGGGAGCCTTCCATACCGAGATGATGGCATTGATGGGAGCGCGTACCTTGACATTTCGAGAGTTCAGGGATTGTGGGGAACCAGATTATCATGGGGCTAGGGACCCCATCGCTAGCAGCAGATGGTTGGCTGATGTTGCCAACGCATTCCGTATGAGCCGGTGTCCTGAGGGGGGACAAGGTCAGACTCGTTTCCTGTCTTCTGAAGGACAGAGTGAGGGATCGGTGGGAGGAGATTGGTCATGCTTTAGGGGAATGGTTTCGCGTTGGATGCGATGACTTGGAGCGATTTCTCGGCCAGGTTCAAGGCGGAGTTTTTGCCGATTATTAAGGTGCAGCAGTTGGCACGGGAGTTTCAGGATTTGACGTAGACCGCAGAGACTGTGGCGGAGATCACCGCCAAGTTCCGGGAGAGGACCCTTCTTGTACCGCGGTATGTCGCGGATGAGGAGATGAAGAAGGCCCGATACCATGAGATGTTGAGGGATGACATCAGGGAGTTCATGAGCAGATCCAGCTGTAAGACGCCAGAAGATATGATTTCTTGGGCGAGAGAGAGGGAAATTGATTTGGAGCAGATCCGGAAGAGGAAGCCAGATGAGTTTCAGGTAGCCGCAGGTTCGGGCAAAAGGCCCAAGGGATCGGAAACGAGATCGAGGGATTACCAGGACCGCAGCTGGTGCAGGAAGTGTGGCAGGGCGCACGGGGGCGCGTGCAGGAGTGGTAACGGTGGTGAGCCTGGCTGTTTCAAGTACGGTCGGACTGGTCAATTCAGCAGGGATTGTACTGTTACCACCTCACAGGGATCAGACCTGTTGTGTTTTCACTGCAATCAGCGGGGCCACAAGAAGGCCCAATGCCCCAGTTTGTTTTCAGCAGGACGGGTGATGGCACCTGCCCCTGCAACCTTGAGGACCACGGACGGCCAGCAGGGCCGTGCAGAGGCGCCTGCGGTAGGAGGCAGGGCTTTTCAGATGACTACCTTGGAGACGCGAGCAACACCGGATGTTGCAGGTATGCGATTTCCATTTTCAGTCCTTTTATTCGTGCATGATTATATTGTTATGGTTCTGCATCAGTATCGGTATGAGTATTTTATTTTGAGCGGTTGAGTGTGATCGAGTTATATGTCATCTGCATGCCTGGGATATTCGAATGGTAGTTAAGGGATGTGCCCTATTGAAGAAGGTTGCATTGGATGCAGTAATTGTAGCATGCTTGGGAGGGACTTGGTATGTCTCGCTAGATCGGAGTTGTATAGTGTTAGAAATGGATTGGCTAGATCCCTAACTATGGTAAGCTTGGGTCCCTCAGCAGATTGATTATGGAATGGTAGCAAGGATTGGGATTTCTTTTGAGTTTTGAGCAACAAGGGGTAAGCAGGATCGAAGTGGGGGAGAATCCTCCGAGTGTGCAAAGGTAGGAGCACGCAGACCCAGAATGAGCGTGCGACCTCCGAGAAGGAAAAGAAGTGGTTCAGCGTTGATGGATCGAGGATTTCAGGGTTGGGAGTTTGAGAAACTCCTCATCAGCTAGTGCGTGTGATGGTAATGGTTGGTACGTGGTTGGGAATTCAGATTGATGGATCGCCTGTAGGACTCGAGGGAGTCGGAATGAGGATTTTGAGAGCTAATGGCACATCGGTGCCTCCGTATTAGCAGTCAGTTGTGGAAGGTGATGTAAGACTACGGGGCAGCCGTAGCATTCACTAGCAGTCAGCAATGGATGGTGATGTGAGGCTACGGGTAAGCCGTAGCATTCCTTAGTAGCTTCGTTAGCGGAGTTGGGGCGAGGCCCTTGTCTCCTAGTGATCAGTCAGGGATCAGGAATGGGTAGTGGATGAGAAGGATAGGGAGTTGCCTGTATAGCCCTAGAGAGGTGAGACCTTGGGAAGCCGCTCCAGGATAGAGGCGGGTGGGACCCGTGGGCGAGGCCCGTGAGTTTTAGCAGCGCAGGTGGGACCTGGTAGGGACCTTAGTGTCAAGTTAGGGGATCGGGGACCCCAGGTTTGTAGTGCCTGAATGGCAGAATAGATTTAGCAGTTATAGGTGGTCGAAGTTTCTTCAGAAGTCGCTGGGAGCGATTAGTGGTGGTGATGGGACTAGCTACCGGTGGGAGCCGGTAATCCAGACATTGATAGGTTGGTAGGGACGAGGGTGGTCTCAGTTCATCCGGAAGGCAGACAAGGAATAGCAAAATTTTCGGTTAGTAGTACCGTGGGTAAGCAGTGTATGGTGGAATTCAGTTAGTTGAATCGAGGGGTGCTCGGCACCAAATATTGACAGAGAGGGGTGTCAGTGGTTACTGGCAGTGATGACCCGTACTGGAAATAGTGGGGGGGGGTGATGGAGTTGGTGAAGGATAGGACCTTCACAGTGACAGAGGAAATAGTCGGTTATGGATTTTTGCCTTGGGAAGGCAAGGAATTTGCGCAAGGAAAGAAGGGGTGAACCCCTATAGGTTCAGTGTAATACTCGGTGAGTACCAGAAGGATTGTCGGTGAGTAAGTTGTGTTTCCAGGATGTTCAGGGTCAGGGTGACCCGAGTCTATTATTCTCAAGGATTAGTGTTAGCCGGAATGACCAAGCGGAAGGCCAGCGAAGGTAGGCAGCTGGTGTTGGATTAATTGGTGGAATATTGGAGGCAGATCGCAGGCGGTGGGCCGTAGCAAACTTTGAGGACGAAGTTTAATTTAAGTGAGGGAGAGTTGTAACACCCAAAGTTTTGAAGGCCAAGAAAGGAAAGAAAACCCTAAGTTTAGGGGACGAATCAGCGAGTCCAAGGAGGAACTCGGCAAGTCCGAGCGGGATCCGGGTCGAGGAGTAAGTGACCGACTCGGCGAGTCGGCCAAGGAGACTCGGTGAGTCTGGTCTGTATGAGGAAAACCCTAAATTCGGGACTTGGGGCCTATTTAAGCGTCTCATTCTCTCCCCTAGGGTTCCTTTGCAGTCTCTCTCACCCAGAAAATGAACCCTAAGCCTCCATTGTTGTGCATTCAAGCTTCTAAGCCATTTTGGGTGATTTGAAGGAAGAAGAAAGAGGGGAATTAGTGAAGCTTCAAGAATTGGCTTTAGATCTAGAGTTTGTGGAGCCTTTCTGAGGCATTTGAAGGTATTAAGTCGTTTCCCTTCCTTTAGATCTATTTTGGTTGTGAGTTTTGGGGCTTTTTAGCCATGATTAGTTGCCTATTTGAGTTAGAAGCCGGATCTGGAGTTGCTACTCCAGATCTAAGCATATTATGGTCTGGAGAAGCATAAAGTATCTGCCCCTGAGTTGATTATGGAGCCTCTTTGCCTTAAACCCTAGTTTATGGTGTATTTTGCCTAGATCTCCTTCTCTACACGTAAAGTTTGCAACTTTACGTGAGGAATAGGCTTGGGAAGGGTAGATCTACAGTTTGGAGTCCATGCATGACTCAAAAGTCCTCTGCATGTATGTAGACCTGAATGGACTCGGCGAGTCCTTCGAGTGGACTCGGCGAATAACAAGAAGATGAGGAGGAACTCGACGAGTGGGATGAACAACTCGTCGAGTCAGATCGCGAAACCCCAAACCCTTCGAGTTGAGACTCGAATAAGTGAGTCGAGTGGAGACTCGGTGAGTTGGACAGGTCAGGACTCGGAAATCGGTAGACTCGGCGAGTCATGGACTGACTCGGCGAGTCGAGTCGTGAATGGAAGGACTCTGAACATATGAACTCGGCAAGTCAGTATGGTGACTCGGCGAGTAGGGTTGACCTGGAAGGTTGACTTGGACCAGGACTTTGACTTTGACCAGAGTTGACTTGGTTGTCTTCCGGGGGTCAGTTAGACTCAATGTTACATTGTTATTGGTAGCTCGGGGAGCGGGTGGAGCAGGAGTTCAGAGAGTTGCCGAGCAGCGGCTAGTGGGATCATCAGGAAGTTCAGCCAGTGCAAGTGAGTTTCCCTTTTGTATGAATGGGTCTACGGCCACAATGTCGGCCCATGTAGTTATGAGTAGAAGACCCGGGGGCTAGCCCTATGCACAGTATGCTAGTACGATATTCAGGACGAGGTCCAGGGAGAGCGGGCGGGTGCCCAAGGAATGGTTTATGTGATAGTTTATACTTGTTGTCTGCGTGATACTTGTATGTGCCTGGTAGGGAGGTGAGTGTGGGCGAGGTCCTGTATCTCACCAATAGCAGAGTGTGGATAGTGTTCCACATCTCATTAGCAGCAGATCAGGGGCGAGGCCCAAGTAGGGAAAGAGTGAGTGTGGGCTGGGCCCTTATCTCACTATCAGTGGGAGCATGGACGGGGTTTCATGACTCATCAGTAGAGATCGGTTGTTAGGACCGAAGGGTAGTCAGACACCCCATATAAGTCTGACAGTATGTGATATTATGTTTACATGCTAGCATGATCTGTTATATGAGTTAGAGGCAGTAGGGGGAGACAGCCCCCCAGACTACCGGTCGATAGGGCCGAAGGGGCGGTCATGCCCAACCATGCTAGATAGATTATGTGATATATGTGTTATATGGTAGTAGTAGGGGGTGAAATAGTCCCCAGTATCCGGTCGAGAGGACCGAAGGGGGAGACCAGCACCCAGATATGCTAGTCAGTATCCGGTCGAGAAGACCGAATGGGAGGCCAGCACCCAGATATGCTAGCCAGTGTACGGTCGAGAGGACCGAAGAGGAGGCAAGCTCCTAGATATACTAGTCAGTATTTGGTCGAGAGGACCGAAGGGGAGGCCAGCACCCATATATGCTAGCTAGTATCCGGTCGAGAGGACCGAAGGGGTAGGTGGGGCACCCAGATACGCCTGACAATATGTGTATGTTATGTGATTGCATGGTATGAGGTATGATGGGGGAACTCACTAAGCTTCGTGCTTACGGTTTTTAGTTTTGGTTTCAGGTACTTCTGGTAGCGGATGATGGAGCTCGGGATGATCGCATGGCACACACCAAAGATTAGTCAGCCTGGGAATGTTTTACTCTGATAACGAACTTGTGCTTTGAAAACTATTACTTTGATTTTGCTGTGAATCGATGATTTTACTTTAAGTAATATTTTATTAAAAGAAATTTTTAGTCTTGAATTTTGGGACGTTACACTGTATAATGATCAATTTCACTCACCAAATCATGCATGAAATTACACTTTATAACACCTAGTTACGAGATGCGTTGGAGTAAACCAATGCACAACAAATATGCAAAATATGATTATATATGTTTGAAGAATAGAAGATGTTATCGTCTTAGTATTACTCATTATTGAATCCATGAAGTAATCTATACGCGCGGGTTTAACTAATACTTAAAATCCCTATTTTTCCAAGTACTCATGAATATTGCAGCAATCCTTATGCAATGTCCAATCCATATGCACAATCTACAATCAATTCATGGTAGTGGGTGGTGCCCGACTAGTGAAACCCTAATGGGCCTAATGAACCCTAATGGATCTAAGGACTTAACTTTTGGGCCTATTGGGCTATGATTGGGATGGAAACCCTAATTAGGGTTTAGAAAACCCTAATTTTGGAATCATGGACTTGGACTTTTTGGGACCCACATTTGGGCCATTGGAATGGAATTATGAACTACAACCAATCACACTATATGACTTATCTAGTAGAGTGATGGACATAATGGATTAAGTCCTTAATGGGTTAAGTGAGAAACACTTAACCCTAATTGTCATTTTATGTGAAACCCTAATTTAAATTGGGCCTTAAGTTGGGCCTTTCCATTGGGCTTTGGTAATTAGGTTATTAATGAGCCATCCAAGAATACTCATATGGACTAGAATATATTGATGGGCTTTAGAGTAAGGCCCATATGAGGGTTTGGGCCCAATTTGGAAAATTAGGCCATCGTTTGGGCCTTTATGATTATGAGATATTGGGCCATATGTTGGGCTTTGATTCCCAGTTTGACTTTTGGGCCTTGGGCTTGAATCAAGCCAAGATGGAGTAATGTAGCCTGTTACTCCAAGAACTTATGGTTATGTGTTGGGACCCAATTATTAATTGGGTGATGTTTTGATATTGACAGTTCGAGAACCTGTCATCCAGCAGCTGGGGTTGTGTCTGTGAGACTTTAGTAGTGTGAGATGAGTTACCTTCCAGTAGAAGTGGGTCTAAGGCCACAATGTCGACCTACTAGTAGGAGTTGTTTGTTAGATAATTATATTTGTGATAATTGTCTGGTTAGCCACTATCTGATATGTTTTATGTTCTAGCATGATATGACATTATGTGATAGTGTTAGTAGGGGGAATAGTCCCCGGTTACCGGTCGATAGGGCCAAAGGGGTAGTTTAGTACCCAGTTATGCTAGACAATATGTTTATGTTATGTTATGTGATTATGTGGTAGTGGTATGGGGTGAAATAGTCCCCGTAACCGGTTGAGATACACCAGAGGGTATGTCGGGCACCCAGATATGCCTGACAGTGGGGTAGGTTGAGCACCCCGGTATGCTCAGCAGGGTAGGTAGAGCACCCCGGTATGCTCAGCAGGGTAGGTCAGGCACCCAAATATGCCTGACAGGGTAGGCCGGGCACCCATATATGCCCAACAGTATGTGATTTGTATGGTATGTGGTATGATGGGGGAACTCACTAAGCTTTGTGGTTACGGTTTACAATTTTGGTTTCAGGTACCTCGCTTTCAAAAGAAAGGAGTCAGCTCGATCGCAGCGCATCACACTATATTTCCGCACATGAGATCTTTAGGATTACACTCTGACATTGTTTTATGACAACACGATTGATTATTTACACTTTCGTTTTGACATGGGATGTCACTATGGATGTTTTTATACTGTTGGTTTTATAATAACTTAACTAAAAGCGAAAAAAAATTTAGTCTCGGATTTTGGGATGTTACAAGTTGGTATCAGAGCCTTGGTTTGAGGGATTCGGTCACACTCTCGGGTGTGTCTGGACTCAAACTAAGGACTTGGTATGAAAATTTTCAAACGGAAAAACATTTTCTAAAAAGAATTTTGTAAAGAATTTGAAAAGAGAAAAAGGAACTTTGAAAAAGAACAAGATGTGTGATGCGTGCAAGTAGTCGTGCTAAAGTAAGTTTTCCCTAACATACCCATACATGTTATGATATGTTATGTTATGATATGATTATGATAACTGCATGCTAGATTAGGGCTGAGGATCTAGGAGGATGCCTAGTATGCCTATTGTATTTGCTTGTAGACTTGCATGCTAGTAATGATCAGTCAGCGATAGGATAGCCTGTTTAGGTTATGCCTGATTATATGTACCTTTGAATTTCATGTACAGATTCCTGATTAAAGGTTAGAATGATTTGATTGGAATATGTTGGTTAGATTTTCCATTGTCTGAATGCTGCTTGTTTTGTGCTTTGTGGGACTCTTAGTAATGTGAGCTAACTATTACGTGAATATGCTAATTCACATGTGGCACATGCTGGATAATCTCAGAGTGATAGATTTGACCCTATTACGCAGCTCTTGGTTGAGTCCAACTGTTCTAGGGATGGGTCTTTTACTCTAAGGATTATCTTATCTCTATTGTATGTGGCTATATTCATTAGGTAGCTAGTTAACATTACTGGAAATCTTTCAGCAGCTGAGGACTGGGTGAGTTCGGGAACCTAGGAAAGTCTAGGATATGTTTCAGTGGGTTAGTAGTGATGATTAGTGAGACTTGGGTGCATCAATTTGAGGAAGTGACTTGGAGGATTCCGGAGGATTGCTGAGGAAAGTATGGATAGGTGTGGAAGGTAGTATTGGGCCCGTACTACTGAAAGTACAGGATCCATACTCGAATCGGTGAGAGTCTTGGAGAATATGAGAAGCTTCGGGGAGGAGTTTATGACCTGGTTTGGGGTCAGTGGATGTTCCAACTATTGTAGTTCAGCCATTGGCAAGTGAGCGTGACAGGGTGTCAGACCCTGGAGGATATGACTTCTAAGTTCGAGAATGCGAGATCGATTTAGAGCACCTTGAGAAGAGAGGGTCGTGCCATGTGCACATAGTAGAGGGTCCCGGGGAGAGACCCAAGACTACTGATCATCGGTGAAAGGCCAACAGGGTTGGAGTCAGTACAGTACGTGCGGGAAAGTACGAAAGGGAGTTTGACGTTCTAGGGGTGTAGGCTGCTACAAGTGTAGCGGGGTTGGTCATGTTAGCAGAAGGATTCAGGCCCTGCAGTATCAGATAGGAGAAGTCAGAACTCCAGCATGCGATGTTGCGGGTATGTAACCTAGCATTCTTTCAGTTTTACCTGCACATTGTTGTGGGAGTTGTTCTATGGTTTGGGACACTGTAGCAGGATAATAAAGTGTATCCCTGGTTTGTTTCTTTGCTTCTCCTGGGTTAGATCGTCAAATATTGTCATATGCCAATTGCATACCGTGAATTACTAGTAGTTAGTGTAAGATTGCCTCCCTTTTTGCTGGTTCGGGGTGTTCAGTTTTCTCTCGATTCATAGTACATATTTGTCGCGGGGCAGTTAGGGACTCATCTGAATCCCAAAGCCTGTGAATCCTTAGCGTTCTTCAGGAAGGGGGGGTCCTATTGTTAGTTCTTGTCATCGAGGAGGAAGTGAAGGAGCAGTGAAGGCGCCTACTCTAGCTATTTTGCAAATCTCTGATGGTCGAGATATCTCAGGAGGAGGTGATCATGAATCCTCCAGATGACCGCGGATGTGTACTTTCTGCTACTTTCAGGTGGATGATGGGAAATTGTACCACATTGGAATTTTAACCGAGTTTGGATAAGTTAGATATCGGATCGGTTCTCTGCTACTGTCTGGGTTATCAAGGATTTTCATATACCAATCTGCATGCCGAAAAGTCCTTGATGAACCTACAGAAGGACGCATCTTGAGGAGTGGGTTCCGCGCATTATCATTCTGGATCTTCGTCAGGATCTGTATGGGGTATTATTCAGAGGATATTCGGTCAGGGTTAGAGCGATAGTTCTCCAGTGAATTCAGCGTTCAGTGGTTCTATCATGGTTCAGGTATGGTCGACAATTGTCTATGGATGAACTTTGGAGTTCAAGGCACTACCAGTGATAGGGAAGGACTGGTAGCATGAAGATATTGGAGTCATTTCCGAGTGTTAGACGCATGGGTGTTCGGTCATTGGATGTTCAAGAGAATTGCATTTCTCGCATGGGTTGTGTTTGGTCAGAGTTCAGTAGTGCTGCGAGATTAGGAATGGGAACGAGGATTCGTCGGCCAGAGTGAAGATTAAGTCCTTCAGTTGACAGCATGGGAGATGGATTGAGGTGTCAGACTAGACCATATCTCAAGGGTATTCTTCAGGATGTCAGATAATGGGCAATGTTGAGGTTTGACTGGTAATTGATCGTTAGCATTGGTAAGCTCAAATTGTTGACAGTGGATTATTAGAAAGCAAGAAGGATTGGGAATCCTTCAATTCTAACGTGTCGTGAAGACTTAGCTGAAGCTAAGTGGGGGTGAATCAACCAGGTACTTAGGAGTAGTAATAGGTGTGAGACTAGGATGAGTTTTGCATCCCCGATAGGGAGAAAGGCGGTCGAGTGACTGTCTAGGTAGAGGATTGGGTGAGTTGGGAGTTTAGAATGTTCGATAAGGTGTCTAAGTTCATAACTATATTTAGTATGTACTTGACCCGATTTGGCATGGTCCATTTAGGTTGCATGACATCATAACAATTGGATAGACAAAATGAGAAAATGACACTTACGATTTGTTAAAATATAATAAGTTCTAATATATTAATATGAAATCATATTATTTAATTAGTATTGATCAAGAATTAATTTGGAATTAATTTTGTGATCAAAAAGAGACTAATTAAATATATGGGGATTGATTTGTAAATCATTCATTCTTATATAGTGGGCTTATGGTTCATGATTCACTAGATTGGGCTAGACCCATTGGGTTCTCCATGGATGCTCCATAGAGGTTATAACCGATGGATCATGGGGGAAATGAAATCCATGCACATTAGGGTTTACTTGGTGTAACCCAACATGTGACACACTATATAAAGAACCTCATATGGAGCAAAATTAGGCACTAAGACAAAAAGGGTGAGGGCTACCCGGTTTTGTGATCAAGTGTTCTTCTCTCAAGTTATTCCAAGAATTGTGGTGTTGTGTGAGACATTTGAGGCATCACATTTGGAGTGCTAGGCTCACAAGGTCTTAAGGAATCCAAGCTACAAGAAAGCTTTGTCATTCTACTAGTTTTTATATTACAAGTACCCCATGACATGCTAGTTAGGATGAGATCCTTGGAAAAATCAAATTTGCATGAATATTAGAGAAAACATAGATCCAAGGTTTCTAGAGTTGCATGTACACCATAGGAGTGTTAGAATGCTCAAAACCCATCAGTGGTATCAGAGCCTAGGCTTGTTTTCTTTGTATTTAATGCAAATTGCTTGAAAAAATCGATTTTTCTGCCAACTGTTTAGTGGACTCGCCGAGTCCATGGGGGGACTCGACGAGTCCAAGAAGAGAATTCATCCTACTCGTCGAGTAGGTTCTTGCACTCGACGAGTATGAGGCCCTGTGTGCAGAATTTCGAGTTTTGCTGCTGGAAATGTACTAGAATCATTACCCTAAACTGTTTTGGACTTTTAAAACTTGTTTTTGATGTGGTAATGATTATGCTAATCCATTTACAATGAGTTATTATCAAAATTTCAAGTTTTATATGTGTTTATATGATTCTTGAAATTGTTGATATGAATGTTCATGCTTATGAGTTTTAGTAAGATCATAGAAATTATTTGCAAATTGTTTGATGTTATAATTCTTGATCTAAATGTTATTGATGGAGTTTATAATTTGTCCTCAAGTTATGGATTACCAAAAGTCACTTCTTTAAAGAGTCATTAAAGAACCATAGGTTAGTACGCCTCATTCACGAAGCCCGTCTATAAGAGGGGTATAAGGTTGTTGCCTATAAAATGGCAGCTTAATGGGAGTCCACTCTTACCCACTGCTTCCTTGACTGGTGGAAGGTCGTTAGCCGAATGGGTAGGATAAGGACTATAATCCTCATTAAAAGTATAATGAAAATACAAAGTAACTAAACTTTTTATAAATTCCCAATCTTAGTTACTTTAGGAAAATGTGAATTTGGTGTTATCCCATTAAATTACACTTTGTACCTTACCAATTTGTTGGTGGAGTGTGTGTGGGTAACCAACACACTAACATGGACTAGTAAGAGTGGAAAAGGGTGACTTAATGTTTATCATAGATCGATGGAGGGCGTGTGGGTAACCGGCACATTGATTAGGCGATAAAGATTAAGGGTACCAAGTAAATTTGCATGGTTATTCACACCTTGTTTGTGATCCTCAACATCCCAGCCACAAACTTGAGAGGGCACAATCGAGATTTAAACATGCCATTGAAAAGTTCAATGAATCTCAATAGAATCTAGGAGTTTCAATCCAATTAAAACCTAATAATTTATTTCGTTTTTCATGGTGGAAATTGGTGAATCGTCATTCTCCTACCTTCAAATATTTTATAGCTTGGATTACGACATCCTTCTTCCAAGTTATAAAGTATTGTGTTGGGTCCTAGCCTTAATATTAGATTTGGGTGTCTTATTAAGGATTCTATATCTAATCTAAACTTATCTTTCTTCTTTTCAGATGTCTTCCAACAATGCTGCTTCTGGATCAAACCCTACCGACTCCTTCTCTCTCATGAACCTTTATGAGAGAGTCATCTTTGATGGTTGAAACTTTAATGATTGGAGCAGGAACATCAGGATGGTCATGCGGTACGAGGACAGGGAATATTTTCTCAAAAAGGAGCTGAAAGAAATTGATGAGTCTACTGCTACTCTAGAGGAGATCGTTGAATTTAGGGCACATGAGAGAGATGCTACCAAAGTGGCATGTATCATGTTGGCCACAATGACAGCTGAACTCCAGAAGTCCTATGAGGACTTTTACCCTTTTGAGATGCACATGGAATTGATGGACCTCTACCATCAAAGTGCTTGTCAAGAGAGGTATGAAATCATCTCTTCCATGATAACAACTCGAATGAAGGATGGTGAATCCATCACGGGCCACATGCAAAAAATGCAAAGGTTTATGGACCGTTTGTTGAAGTTGAATGTGAACTTCCCTGAGGAGTTGGCTATTGACATCATATTGAACTACTTAACTACCTATTATGATCAGTTCTAAATGACATATCACATGAACAAGGAGGAGGTCACACTTAGAAAACTTCAAGGACTTTTGAATACCGCCGAAACCGGTCTCAAGGGTAAATCAATTGTTACTACTCCTAACACTGCCCCTGTTCTAGCAATTGGACAAAGTAGAGGGAAGAAGAGGAAGGCCCCTTCAAACGATACCAAGGGAAAGTCTCTTGATGACTCCTCTTCAAATGGAACCAAAGGTGGTTCTGTCACTCCTTCTTCCAACCCAAAGGAAGCTTAATGCTTCTATTATCAAGAAAAGGGAACTAGAAACTAAACTGCCCCAAGTACCTGTAAGATGTTAAGGGTGGGAAGGTCAAACCTACCCATGTAGGTATTTACACTACATTGTCTAATAACTCACCACATACTACTTCTTGGGTTCTTGATACAGGTTGCGGTGTTCACATATGTTCTGATTTGCAGGGCCTAAGAAGAAGTGAGGAGGTGGAGTGCGGAAAAATAAGCTTAATCATGGGTAATAGGAAAGCTTCACCTGTCACCAAGATTAGAGTTTATTCTTTGTTGCTCAATAGTGGGTTAGTGTTAGATTTGAATAAGTGTTGTTACTCATCTGAAATGGCGAGTAATATTATTTCTTTTCACGTTTTGTACAAACAAGGATTTACTTTTTCATTTGATAATGAATATGGTGGTATTAATGCTTTTTATAATTATGTTCTTTATTTTAAAGCATTACCTTGTGATGGTGTATATGAAACTGTGTCGGATGTAGATAACTTAGGAAATAATGTATTGCATATCGATTCATCCACTAGTTTGGATAAAGCATCCTTGTGGCATTGTCATCTTGGACATGTTAACAAGAAGCACATAGGCCAACTCCGGAAGGCTGGAGTCTAGGAGTCATTTGACTTCAAGTCAGATGATAGTTGCGAGTCTTGTTTGCTTAGAAAAATGACAAACTCACCCTTCACTGGTACTTGTGCTAGGGGTGAAGGTTTATTGGACCTCTTACATACAGATGGGTGTGGACCCTTCAGAACCGACACTATGGATGCTAACCGCTTCTATGTAACTTTTTTCGATGATTACAGTAGATATGGTTATGTCTACTTAATCAAGCATAAGTCAGAAACCTTTGAAAAGCTCAAAGAGTTTAAGCAGGAAGTGGAGAATCAGTTGGGCGGGAACATTAAGATGCTCCAATCCGATCGAGGAGGAGAGTATCTTAGTACAAAGTTCCTTGACTATCTTAAGGAATGTGGAATTGTTTCATAATTGACACCTCCTAGGACACCACAACTGAATGGTGTGGCTGAGAGGCGCAATCGAACCTTGTTAGACATGGTTCGTTCCATGATGAGTCGAGCTTCGTCACCAATCTCATTTTGGGGTTATGCCTTAGAGACTGCCGCCCATATCATTAATCTAGTCCCTACCAACAAGTTTGCCAAAACACCTCACGAGATGTGGACTGGGAAAATTTCCAATCTAGACCACATCAAGATTTGGGGTTGCAAGGATTTCATGAGATGTGAGACTCAGGATAAGCTCGAACCTTGAAGCGAGCGATGTATTTTCATCGGCTACCCACAAAATTCTTTTGGTTACCTCTTCTACAGACCCAGTGAGAATGTGGTCTTTATAGCAAGGAGAGGGGTCTTTCGAGAGAGAGGGTTTATAAGCCAAGGAAACATTAGGAGGCAAATTGACCTTGAAGAATTTCAAGAGTCAAGGAGTGAAGGAGCCTCAAACCCTAGCAATCAACCCGGGGAGGAAACTCCTGTTGATGAGTCCGTACCTCTAAGGCGTTCCACAAGAGTTAGGAATCCACATGAGCATTACTATGATTTTCATATTACTGCGGAAGGTGATGCATTTATTAGTGATAGTACACTGGTAAATTTGGATGAGCTTAATAGCTTTAAGGAAGCCATGACAGGCCTTGAGTCTGGCAAATGGAAAGAGGCCATGGAAATCGAGATTCATTTCATGTATGACAATCAAGTTTGGAACTTGGTTGACAATGTACCGGGTCGTAGGACGGTCAGATGCAAATGGATCTTCAAGAGACCGACATGGATGGGAATGTACACACTTATAAAGCACGAATGGTTGCGAAGGGATTTACTCAAACTCCAAGAGTTGACTATGATGAGACCTTCTCACCAGTAGCAAAGATTAAGTCTAGGTTTTTCTAGCCATAGTTGCATTTCATGATTATGAAATATGGAAAATGGATGTCAAAACCGCTTTCCTTAATGGAAAGTTGGCTGAGGATGTTTACATGAGTCAGCTAGAGGGTTTTATCAATGCAAAGCACCCTAAAAGAGTGTGTAAGCTTGAGAAATCCATCTATGGATTGAAACAAACATCTCGCAGATGGAATCTTTGTTTCGATGAGAAAGTCAAAGAGTTTGGTTTTTCAAGGAGCGAAGATGAGTCATGTGTATATGTTAAGGCTAGTGGGAGTATAGTTAGCGTTTTGATATTGTATGTGGATGGCATACTAATTATGGGAAATGACATTCCAACTTTGCAGGAGGTTAAGTCCTGGCTTGGGAAGTGTTTCACTATGAAGGACCTTGGATAAACTGCCTATATCCTAGGGATAAGGATATTAAGAGACAAGAGTAAGAGACTAACTGGACTTAGTCAAATTACCTATTTGGATAAGGTGCTGAAAAGGTTTAGCATGTAGGATTCCAAGAAAGGTGACTTACTGATCTAGAGTAATGCCAAACTGAGTAAGACTCAGAGCCCGAGTACAGAGGCTGAGATAGCTGAGATGAGTCGAGTACCATATGCTTCTGTTGTAGGCTCGATCATGTATGCTATGACTTGTACTCGCCCTGATGTGGCCTTTTCTTTGAGCATGGTCAACAGATATCAAGGGAATCCGGGCAAGGCTCACTGGACTGCGGTGAAGAATATTCTCAAATACCTACGAAGGACTAGGTACTGGGTCCTTACCCTTGGTGGGAGTGATGACTTGAGAGTATTGGTGTATAGTGATGCTGGCTTCCAGACTGATAGGGATAATTTTTGCTCTCAGTCGGGCTGGGTCTTTACCCTAAATGGAGGAGCAATTACTTGGAAAAGTCCCAAGCAGGAAACAGTAGCTTATTCAACTTGTGAATCAAAGTACATAGCAGCAAGCGAGGTGGCAAAGGAGGCTATATGGCTAAAGAACTTCATTAGAGACCTTGGAGTTGTACCAGCTATTAAGGAGCCTATGGAGATTTTCTGTGACAACGAGGGTGCAATTGCCTTAGCTAAGGAACCAAGGGATCACGGCAGATCTAGGCACATTGACAGAAAATACCACTTCATTAGACATCAGATAGAAGAAGGACTCCTCGTGGTAAAGAGGGTATCATCGGATGAGAACCTAGCAAATCCCCTCACGAAGAGACTGTGTAGGGTTAAGCATTTGCAGCATGCGAGGCGCATCGAGATGAAGGATGATATTTGTTTTACAGATTAGATAACTATTTCTGAAACTTGTAAAATGTAAATTGACATTTGATGATTAAATGAAAGTTGTTGTTTATTTATAAGTAAAGTGTTGCTATCTTGTGTCAATTGTTTACTATTGTTTCAATTTTCCATGTTTTGACTTCCAGAATAATTTCTTTATTCAAACTCTTCATAGTCAGTCATATGTTGGAAGTAGATATGAATCAAGACTGTCATGAATTAGGCTTGTAGATGTCTAAGATGTTAGACATAGCAGAAGTTGCTAAAAAATTCATGAGTGCTCATAAGTTCTGAGTATTGGACTCAACCCACGCTCACTTGTATCACTTCATGGAATTTATCTCGAATGATCGTGAGACGGTAATATCATATAAGTCTTCAAACCTAGAGATATGATTTGTTGATTATGAGTTGGTTGTGCATTGATTGTACGAAAATGCATCGGTAACTCGATGTTATAAAACGTGCTTTTGTGTATGATTCAACAAGTGGTTAGTACAAGCATATGAGTTGAAGTTTATCTGTTCCTTCTAGTCCTTGGAGGATAAGAAGCAATATTTGGGCCCCTCGATGATTTTGTTTTGACCTATGTACCGGGCCCGGTCAGAACCAAATTAATGTGTTCAGCTTAGTTCTACGTCAAACAAATCGGAAATCGGGAAGCAAACTGCTAGACAATAAGTACGACATTGTTCCATGTATTTGTCCGCCTGATATCTAGAGCAGAGGATTATATTATCACTTATCTTAAATGGCACATCATCATCTTAGTTTCGTGAGACTTTGAAAGAGCTACGATTGATGGTCGGTTCCTGAAGTCATACCTGTAACTATAGTTATTAGACTTATCCAAGTGGGAGACTGTTGGATACGGTGTCTAAGTTCATAACTATATTTAGTATGTACTTGACCAGGTTTGGCATGGTCCATTTGGGTTGCATGGCATCGTAACAATTGGATAGACAAAATGAGAAAAGGACACTTACGATTTGTTAATATATTATAAGTTCTAATATATTAATATGAAATCATATAATTTAATTAGTATTGATCAAGAATTAATTTGGAATTAATTTTGTGATAAAAAAGAGACTAATTAAATATATGGGGATTGATTTGTAAATCATTCGTTCTTATATAATGGGCTTATGGTTCATGATTCACTAGATTGGGCTAGGACCCATTGGGTTCTTCATGGAGGTTATAACCCATGGATTATGGGGGAAATGAAAAGCCATGCACATTAGGGTTTACATGGTTTAATCCTACATGTGACACACTATATAAAGAAGCGTATAGGGAGCAAAATTAGGCACTAAGACAAAAAGGGTGAAAGCTAGCCGATTTTGTGATCAAGTGTTCTTCTCTCAAGTTATTCCAAGATTTGTGGTGTTGTGTGAGACATTTGAGGCATCACATTTGGTGTGCTAGGCTCACAAGGTCTTAAGGAATCCAAGCTACAAGAAAGCTATGTCATTCTACTAGTTTTTATATTACAAGTACACCATGCCATGCTAGATAGGATGAGAACCTTGGACAAATTAAATTTGCATGAATATTAGAGAAAACATAGATCCAAGGTTTCTAGGGTTGCATGTACACCATAGGAGTGTTAGAATGCTCAAAAACCATCATAGAAAATGTTCCAGATTTTAGTTCACGCTTTTTCGTGGCATCAGATAACAGATTTTGGGAACCAGGTTATAGTTTCAGTTAGGACTCAAGTTCAGTTGAGTGTTGGTTCGAGTGCGTGTTCGACCCGGTATGGACAATGTTGTAAGACTATGGGGGTAGCCGTAGCATTCACTAATAGTCAGATAGTATGGAAAGTGTTGTAAGACTATGGGGGTAGCCGTAGCATTCACTAGCAGTCAGTTAGCATGGAAAGTGTCGTAAGACTGCGAGGGTAGCCATAACATTCACTAGCGGTCAGATAGTGAAAGAATGTTTTAAGTCTGCAGGTGTAGCCATAGCATTCATGAGGTTAGCAGATAGTGATAGAGTGTCGTGAGATTGCGGGTGTGGCCGTAGTATTCACTAGGTTGGTAGATGGCATGAGCGTGTTGTTAGAACGCGAAAGGAACAATAGTACCCACCAGTTCGGGTGTAGCAGTGAGGATATGGAAATCCACGGATTGGATTTCAGAATTACCCAGATGGATTAGATCTGGTTGAGACAATGATAAGACTATAGGTGTGCCACTACAGTTATGGGATCAGGGAAGCAATGGACCGTATAAGGTCGTTGGTAATATAAGGCTACCATCGATCAGGTAGCAATCACTTTTAGCCTTGGATTTGGTGATGTCTAGATTCGATGCATGGACCCAATCGGTTAAATCAGAAGGTTGTTAGAGCCACAGTGGCATGATAACTAGTGGTAATTAGTTATGGAGAAGGATTTCATTCAGAAGTCGTGTGAGGCGACTAAGTGGGAGTCATTTGGCTCCGCAGCTGAGCCAGAACCCGATATTTCAGATGACTTGTGAACGAATTGAGACCCGAAAGGTCTCAGTAGATTTTGGAAAGTAGCCATGGGGCAACATACTGCTTCAGGCGGTTCATGTTCGGGCAGTTTCAGCTTTTGGGCAGTGTTAGTATTTGTGTTTTTGGTTGCAAGTACGGACGGAATAGCTGATTGATTGGGAATTGACAAGTCACTCACAACAGGATTAGCTGAGTCTTGGCCAAGTATAAGTGATCTGCAAGGATAATTAGGTATGTGATCCTGTTTTATAGTGGGAACCTCGAGCTATTAGAATTTGAGTAGTTAGTGGAGGGATAAACGGACTGGATTCAACGATAATGATTCAGTATGAGCGGTCTGTCAGGGAATCAGACCATCTCAAGACAACCTATTTCAGAGAGAGTAGATTTTTTCCTGTTGCGAGGAATTCATTCACCTGCGAATTTTAGGGATTTACGAAGATTGGTCACAACTACCCTGGGAAGGCTAGGGTGTGCCCAAGATGGTGACCACGTAACTAGAGTGGTTGGGTGAGTAAGGAATGGTAAGGAATGATTTCGAGGACGAAATCTAATTTACGTGGGGGATAGTTGTAACACCCTGTTTATTAAATAAATAAATAAATAAATTAATGATTGTATAATAGCCCTAAAATCAATAATTATATAGCAAGGTGTCGGTCTCGAGGGGCTAACTGTCGCAATTTTAGAGATTGGGGGTTAAAAGTGTAAAATTCGGACTCAGGTTTTAAATATTTATGAAGATAGGGGCTCCGTGGTAATTATTGGAACTTAATTTGAAAAGAATGAGAGGAGGAAGGACTAAAAATGTTAACATGGTTGAATTATGATCATTTGACTTAAATTGAAAAGAATTTAGAATGTTGTGGGTTAAAGAGTAAATTTTGGACCATGGTCCAAAAAGAATTTTATGGAGAGGGACTGTTTATGCCATTATGGCAATAAGATTTTAGGACACCGGGTATATAACCATAGCACCACCGACCACTAAACCCTAACCCTACTCTCAGATGATACAGACGCCACCACCTTGTGACTCCCCAGCCACCACCTCCCTTCTACTCGTGTTTTCAATCCGATCAGGTCGCCATCTGCTGCCGACGACACCGTGAGCAAAAAGGACCAACGAGACCAGATTTCGAGCTGTAAATGGCGAAGTGTGGGCTGCGAACAATTGAAATATCGTCGGACGCTGTCACTCTCATCGTTGCTGTTCCAGCTCGCTGTTCTTCTCCATCCTCCTCAAGTTGCAACTAACGGACGTCCGCCGCCGCCATCTAGGGATTATTTCATCGATTTCCCTCTGACTTCCAGGTTCCACCATGAAGGAGGTAGTGTTTGGATACAATTTCGGCGTGAAATCGTGTCGGTTGAAGTGTTCCTTGACTGGGAACCAACAAAAACCACCGCCACCACCGTGAGGTGGTGGCTGCCATCGCAAAACAGTTGGTACCATCGCTATGAGCCACTAGGTGGGTGCCTAAGCCCTTTGAACAAATCAGAATCATGTAGATCGTGTTTGATTGGTCGGACAATCGAGTATAGCCACCACCACCACCACCACGAGGTGGTGGATGCCACCATGTACCACCGTGTGTGTATTTTAGTGAGTGTGTGTGTGTCCAGTTGGTATTTTTCAGTGTAACATTGTAACCGATGCTGGAATAATAATAAGAAAACTCGAAAGCACCACCGTGAGGTGGTGGCTGTCGCCTCTTGCCGCCACCAGCCGCCGTGTTGGGTGGCGAAACCCTAACCACCACCGTGAGGTGGTGGCCATTGCCGTGAGCCGCCGCTGACCACCACTACCCGAGGTGGTAGTGGGTGGTGCCCTACTAGTGAAACCCTAATGAGCCTAATGAACCCTAATGGGTCTAAGGACTTAACTTTTGGGCCTATTAGGCTATGATTGGGTTAGAAACCCTAATTTTGGAATCATGGACTTGGACTTATCGGGACCTACATTTGGGCCATTGGAATGGAATTGTGAACTACACCTAATCACACCATATGACTTATCTAGTAGAGTGATGGACTTAATGGATTAAGTGAGAAATACTTCACCCTAATTGTCATTTTATGTGAAACCCTAATTTCAATTGGGCCTTGAGTTGGGCCTTTCCGTTGGGCTTTGGTAATTGGGTTATTAATGAGCTATCCAAGAATAATCATATGGACTAGAATATGTTGATGGGCTTTAGAGTAAGGCCCATATGAGGGTTTAGGCCTAATTTGGGAAATCGGGCCATAGTTTGGGCCTTTATGATTATGATATATTGGGCCATATGTTGGGCTTTGATTCCCAGTTTGACTTTTGGGCCTTGGGCTTGAATCAAGCCAAGATAGGGTAATGTAGCCTGTTACTCCAAAAACTTATGGTTATGTGTTGGGACCCAATTATTAATTGGGTGATGTTTTGATATTTACAGTTCGGGAACCTGTCATCGAGCAGTTGGGGTTGTGTCTGCGGGACTTCAGCAGTGTGAGGTGAGTTACCTTCCAGTAGAAGTGGGTCTAAGGCCACAATGTCGGCCCACTAGTAGGAGTTGTTTGTTAGATAATTGTCTTTGTGATAATTTTCTGGTTAGCACTATCTTATATGTTTTATATTCTGGCATGATATGCCGTTATGTGATAGTGGTAGTAGGGGGAATAGTTTGCCGGTTACCGGTCGATAGGCCCAAAGGAGTAGTCTAGTACCCAACTATGCTAGACAGTATGTTTATGTTATGTTATGTTATTATGTGGTAGTGGTAAGGGTGAAATAGTCCCCGTAACCGGTTGAGATACACCGGAGGGTAGGTCGGGCATCCAGACATGCCTGACAGTAGGGTAGGTTGAGCACCCCAGTATGCTCAGCAGGGTAGGTCGGGCACCCCGATATGCTTGATAGGGTAGGCCGAGCACCCTGATATGCTCGACAGTATGTGATTTGTATGGTATGTGGTATGATGGGGGAACTCACTAAGCTTCGTGCTTACGGTTTATAGTTTTGGTTTTAGGTACTTCGTTTTCAAAGGAAAGGAGCCGGCTCAATCACAGTGTGTCACACTATATTTCCCCACATGAGATCTTTGGGATTACACTCTGATATTGTTTTATGATAACACGTTTGATTATTTACACTTTGGTTTTGACATGGGATGTTACTATGGATGTTTTATACTGTTGGTTTTATAATAACTTAATTAAAAACGAATTTTTTTAGTCTCGTATTTTGGGATGTTACACACCACATCCCCGAAAATCCTTGAAGGAGAGTGTGTGCGTCCCTGTCTGGCTAGATGCCATGTCGCTCCTGAACGCCCTGAGGCGATCCTCCATCAGCTCGATGATCCCTTCCTTGATCGACCTGAATATCACCGAGGTTGCCTCAAGGATGCCTCTCTTAATCTCTGATGCGAGGAACTCGCGTAGTCTGTCATCAACCGGCTCAGAACCCGCACCCGAACCTAAACCTCTTTCTCTGAAACGTGTCACCCCCATTCTTAAACAAAACACATAATCGTCAAGGTCATACATAATCTCGAGAGGTATTACACACTCTACAAGTTCCCTGGTTCTATATCATCCCTCCTTGACTCGAGTACGGATCCTCTGCTTTCAGTAGTACAGGCCCATACTACCTTCCACATCTATTCATACTTTCCTCAAGGATTGCCTTGACTTCACCAAGTCCTTTCTACTACTACTTCTCGATGCACTAATCTCATCCTAGGCTTACCCTAGGGTAACTCTCCGAACTACTCTCCGCCATTAGCTGCATAAGAAATCCTTGCTACCTTTACCTAACTAGCTTACAAATATCAGTACATGTTACTAAAACCAGATAATTCTTCGAATGAGAGGTCTTACCCTACAACGTTTGGACTCAAACAAGAGTTGCAAAATAGGGCTAGACCTAACCTTCTAAAATTATTTAGTCCTCATAATATGTAACTTAACGTATTCGTTTACTAATTAGTTAAAGATAACTAGAACTCCTAAAAGCACAAAGCAAGCAACATTCAGGCATCGAGTAAACCAACCCAAGCATATCCTATTCAGGCCATCATATTACTGACTAATCAGCTCTAGCATGTAATTCAATAAGAAAATATAGCAGACACATAAGGCATCTTCCTAGATCCTTAGCCCTAATCTAGCATGCAGTTCACATAATCATATCAAATATCATAACATAACATGTATAAGTATCTTGGGGAAAACTTACTTGAGCTCGGCTGATTGCATGCATCACACACCTTGTTCTTTTCTCAAAACTCTTTATTTTAATTTTTTATAAAATTATCTTCTTGTAAAAATCTTTCAAACCCTCAATTTGAGTCCAGACACCTCTGAAGGTGTCTCTGAATCCCTCAAACCAAGGTTTTGATACCAACTTGTAACATCCCAAAAATACAGGTGCGGAAAATCGTGTGTGTAATGCACTGCTACCGTGCCGACTCCTTTCCCTTCGAGGAAGAAGTACCTGAAACCAAAATTGAAAACCATAAGCACAAAGCTTAGTGAGTTCCCCCATCATACCACATACCATATAATCACATAATTCCTAGCATATCTAGGTGGTGGCCTCCCCTTCGGTCTCTTTCAACCGGTAACTGCCTAGCATATATGGGTGTTGGCCTCCCCTTCGGTCTCTTTCAACTGGTAGCCGGGGACTATTTCACCCCTACCACTACCACATAAAACATATAAGACATATACAACCTAGCATATCTGTAACGCCCGCAGATCCGGGCTAGTCAATTTAGAGACAATAAGCATCAAAAAATGAGTTTTTGATGGAAGATTATTTAGAAGGATTAAACTTAACCAAATTGTAGTATATGTTACAAGGGTTCAGTACATATAAAGAACGCCGAAATCCGAGTTATAACGAAGAAGTTATGCCCCGTCGAAGTTTTTCGGCAAAACCGGCATGACACCGGGAGACGTAAATAGTGAATTTACGATAGAGGACTTTTTAGCCTTAGTAATATAAAAAAAAGTCGTAGAATATGTTAAACTGAGAGCTTCCATAAAAAGAACGCCCAAATCTAACTTCTTATGAGGAAGTTATGAATTTTCTAACATTTGGCATAGCAATGCACGACCCAAAACTCGAATTTTAGTTCGAGCGGTTTTTGGCCTACGCGACCTAAATGAGAGTTGAAGATCTCATTAATAGGAACTCAACGGTAAAAAGACAGACGAAAACAGAGTCCGTATGTAGAAGTTATGAATTTTACGCGGGCATTTAACAGTATTAATCTCCTCCTACTTTTAAATTTAAGATCGGTCGAGAATTAGACGACGAAGTCTAAATGAAAGTTTTAGATATTATTTTTACCTATGTGTGGATATAAAGAATGTTGAGAGTAGAGCTTGTATGTTAAATATATGGACGAAACTTGGTCCCTACTCTTCGAGCGCGATAAATTCGATACAATTTTGTAAATCTGAGATAGAATGAGAATTAGTTGATGGCGTCTAAATGAAACTTGTAGTACTCGTAAATACCAAGGCGTGGATATAAAGAACATCAAAAATGGAGTTCATATGAATGAGTTACAAATTATAATAACATATTTATGTATTAAAATAAAGTATAAATCATATATACGTACACATATATATATACAAATGTATATATCATTAGAAAGGTATCGACGATGCAGTTATATTTCTTGCACCATTATCTTGATTCAAGAGTCTTTCTCTTCTTATCCCCCGAGCATTTCGGTCCCTCATGATTCGACTTCTCTTTCTGTAGTTTTAGTATAGTAAGGTGAGCGCCAAAGCGCTGCACGGATCTTTCTTAGAAAGATTCAGCGATGAAGTTCTGCCCCTGCAGAGCCCGACTCCTAGCTAAAACCCTCTTGTAAGTAAGTTATGCTTACCCTATTTTAATATAGCTTATATTTAAAATTAGTATTCTTATTATGAACTTATAATAAATATTTGAGCTATTATTATATAAGTGTCGTTATAATATCTTTTTAACTACTCGCGGTATGAGGAATCTGGTTTAAAGGGCCGCATATGGTTGTTGGATTTCAGAAGTGTTATATGCCAAAATGGTCCTGCCCTCCGGTGTTTTATGTCTGGCCCCTGTCTGTACATAGTGGTTGGAAAGTATTGTTTAAACGCTTATATAATAATAACAAGACTAATAATTAGTCACAGTAAATATTAGACTAAAATCTAGTGGTAATAATATTAGGTTTCGTCGAAGGAAATTATTTTTAAGTAAACGAAGCGCTGTCCGAGTACCGAATCACCACCTTATCAAGTGAGTGCATAGTTACTTTCATCTTACACATAGATATGAAATATTTTATATAAATTACGTGCTATGTGTGCATATTATCTGAATACTTGTTGTCTATGTTGGATGAATGATTTTATACATGTTTTAAATGATTCAAACTGTATATTTATTTTATATCTACAAATATGTTAGGATAAAACATGAGTAGATGAAATAGTTGGTGTGTGATGAAATAAAATGATGAGAGATAGGTGATGATAGGAAGGTGATGATAATTAGGTGAGGATAGATAGGTGATGATGAATCGGTGATGTAGGATGAAAGATACCATAACCTTGTCCGAAAATATGGAGATGTAGTCATCTACCATAGTATAGATGGCGACCACAAACTATTATAGGCAACCCCATGGAAACACCACCAAACCCATAACCTGTAGGTGATGAATTACGAGTTCAGGCGATGTTGTAACTACGTATTCATGTGATGATACTCTAACCCCTTACTATGAATTACGAGTTCAGGTGATGTTGTAACTACGTATTCATGCGGTGATACTCTAACCCCTTACTATAAATTACGAGTTCAGGCGATGTTGTAACTACGTATTCATGCGATGATGCCCTAACCCTTGTTGGGCACGTATTGAGGGAGTAATCCATGAATCAATATTGTCTATGCGATGTAGGCGATGATCCTTAGGGAGAGTCCTTAGGAACAAACATATAATGAAATGTGATGTAAGGAAATGTGATGTAAGGAGATGAGAGGTAAATATGATGTAGGAGATGACCCTTAGGATAAATCCTTAGGGAAGGTACTTAGGAATAAAGAAGATAATGGGGATGAGTAATTGGGTTAATTGTTTGATGATTAAACTTAATAATTATATTATTGTGGTTGAAAACCCTATGTACTCACCAGGTTTCCCAACCTGACCCACTAAGTTTACTTGTATCATAGGTGACGAGGTGAAGTTACATTACACTGAGAGATTAAGGAGATATAGATCACTAGTGTAAATGAATGTAAGTTTTGTTTATGCTTATGTTTCTGTATTGACGATGACATCCCAAATGTTTTAAAATGAATAAAAATACATTTCTTCGGAAATGCTTTGATAATGAAATTATCATGTTTTTCTAGGAACAAATTCCTCAACGTTTTTATTAAAAGAGATACTCTGATTTTTATAAAGCATAAACAAAATCGCTCTTTTCTGGCCGTGAAAATGGGGATGTCACAATATCTGGGTGTTGGCTTTCCCTTCAGTCTCTTTCAACTGGTAACCGGAGACTATTTCACCCCTACCACTACCATACAATAACAAAGCATACTAGCACATAAATCATATCAGATAGTGTCATACCAGACAATTATCATAAAGACAGTCATCTCAGCTATAAATCGCCAACTAGTGGACCGACATTGGTGCCTTCGACCCACTCCTACTGGAAGGTAACTCACCTCAACGTCGCGTAGTAGCTGAACTATCCTCGATGCTGGGATCAACTCCTCTCAAACTCCTACACATAACAATCTCCTTTAATTACCCTTCCATTCTCATAACCCTTCTAAGGGTTAAATCAGGTCAAAGTCAAAGTCAAAGATCAACACCCTCGTCAAGGTCAACTTTTGGTCAAAGTCAACGTCTGGTTGACTCAAATCACTGAGTTGGTCCATCAACTCGTCGGGTTCCATAATCCATATAACCCTGAAGTCCCACTCCTACTCGTTGAGTTCTTTCTTGAACTCGTCGAGTTCTTCCTTATAACATAGTCGGGACCTTTTACCCATAACTTACTAAATTCCTCCTTGAACTCATCGAGTTCTCCTTCATACAGAGTCGGGACATTTTGTTCATAACTCGACAAGTTCCTCCTGAATCGTCGAGTTCTTTAATCTTCAAGCCCAAAACGTGTCCAACTCGCTGAGTCATCTCCTAAACTCAGTGAGTTTACTGAGTAACAGAAAAGATTGGGGGACCATGACCTAACTCGGCGAGTCGTATGAACAATTTGTCAAGTCCCCCATAGTCTAAATCTATACAGTCGTTTTTAGTCGGGCTTAATGCATCCAAAACATAGATCTGGTTCCCTAGGGTCGATATATCACGTAAAGTTTCTAACTTTACGTGCATGCATGGGTTATTTAGCTCAAAAAGCCCTAAAAAGTGGTTCATATGATGTGTGGGACTCCCATGGCCATAAAGTTGGCACCTTTATGCCATAGAGTCCCTCAAAGACTCTGGATCTGAAGTTATTATCGTAAAACATGCTTGCATCTAAGAATGGTTCCATAATATGCTCCATATGGCCCCAAACTACCCTATAAAGAGATCTAGTAAACAAATAGACAAGGTATAAAATTTATACCTCAAATGAACTGGAAATGAAGTTCTTCTTCTGGATCCAAAGCTCCTTCCTTCAACCGAGCACTTCTAGCTTCCACTCCTTCAATAAAACACCAAAGAATCACTCATTTTCACTCACACACACTCACAAAGCTCAAGATTACGAATTAGGGGTTGTTGGACTATGGGAGGCGATAAGGGAGGCCACAATGGGGGTATTAAGGTCTTTAAATAGGGTGCAAATCCTGAAAACTAGGGTTTCACTGTGGCATCCCTACTCGTCGAGTCGAGGCTTCTCAACTCGTCGAGTAGACTTCAAGTCCCGTGTCCAAAAATCCCATTCCTACTCGACGAGTTTGGGGCCTCCAAATCGTCGAGTCCCTTTACAAGAATGAATAATTCTTTATTAAAATACATTCCAGGAACTGGGCATTACAACAAAGCAAGATTTAAAGGATTAAATAATAGATTTAATCCACATCTAAATCCTTTTCTTATTTACCATCAGGAAGCTTATGTAAACCCTAAAAAGGGATCTAAAACCATCCAAGCCTTGGTAGGTTCTAGAATCGCCTTGTTGTTCAGCTATTGAACAATTATAATTCACTAATGGCACCTTTAATTAATTCTGATTAAACCGAATGAATTTCAAATTAATTATGATTAATAATTATTCAATTATTAACCATTTCTAATTAATTTATTATTCATATAATAATTTAACAAATCAATATTTAACAATTTCTTAGCAATATATTAATCACATAATATATTAACAAAACATTTTATCTCTCTCTTTCTCTCTCTCTCTCTTTCTTTCTCTCTCTCTCTCTCTCTCTCTCTCTCTCTCTCTCTCCTTCTCCCTCCTTTGATCAATCCAAGCCATTTCTTGATTATGAGGGAAATCCAAAAAGGATACTTTTATTCATCAATATTATAACAACTTAGTTAGGACCTTAGACAATTAATCCAACACATTCTTATATGTATCAAAATGAAATTCAGATTGAAATCAAGAGAGCTACTAAGTCCAAGTGAATGGTTAGTTTGAAGAAAGAAGAGTTGGGTGATAATGCTAAAATTAAATGTAAGATGTGTGATGATTTGAGATATCCTTCATTTTAAAGAAGAGACCATCTTGGAAGGATCGTATGGGAGAACAACTTTATGAAATCCTTGCTGAATTGAGGACAATTTCTTTTGAAGGGGGAGGGGATGATACGATCATGGATTACGATTCTCCAAACTTATTTCCAACTTAATCGTGATTGGTTATGAAAGACAAATGTGACTGAGTGCAAAGGATCAGAAGCTATTGGAAGATAATTCTCAAACAAACACTTCAATTACAATTGCGACTGGTTACAATTGGTTGCGAATGATCGCAAGCAATCATAGTCTTTTGTTTTCAGATGCGAATGCGAACCGAGGAATGTTATCGGATTCAAATGCGAACCTTGTAGTACTATCAGATGTGAACCTCAAAGTATAACAAATTGTGAATCTCAGAACAAGTCCATCTGTGATTCTTGGAAGTTGTTTGGTTGCGAACCTCAAAAGCCAGTTGCGATATGAGGTTCTCCAATGCGAGTCTCAGATTTGTTGGATGCGAAGGTCGATTGGGATCAGTTCCTATTGCAAGGAGTTTCGCATGAACAAAGATTCTAAATTTTTGCCTTATTTTTGGAAATTATTGTCACACCCCAAAACCGGTAACGGCGGAATACGTTTCGGGGTGGAGGACGTCATGTACAGTATCATCACAATTGTATAATAGTAAAAACAAGAAACATGCAACCATTTCATTTACATAGTGAGTTTAATTATAGGTGTGTTCTGTAATGTTCATCAAACACCAAAAGTAATACAAAAATAAGAGATGGGTCTTGTATGCTCCATCTTCTACAAAATGCTACACCTGTACCTGTCTATCTTTGACCTGAGGATACAAGTTATTTTGAAAACGAGTATCAGCATAAATCTGGTGAGTTCATAAGGGTTTAGTGTAAATTTTAGTATAAAATGTATTAGTGCAGATAGTGTGAAAAGCTGCACTTTACATTCGTAAGTAGTAGAAAACTCTAGAAAATCCTATATTTTCCAGAAAATACCTTGTAAGTGAAAGCCTTTAAGTTACATGTACTTATCTTCATTTAAAACCATTTGTTGTAAAGGTATATTAGTGAGTCTCCAATAAGTAGTGTAATAAGAAAAGTTATGCCTGATATCGGTAATAGTGGGGCAAACTCCCATAAGAAATAGATACTTATTTACCTCGGGATTTTAACTTCGTCTTTAGTGTTAGTATTTTAGTGTGAATGTAGTGTATTCCTTGTATGCTACTGATAGTGTGAGTAATAGAGTACTCCATGACCTTCCTGGTCATGCATAGTGTAGAGAAGTAGCGGCATCCCTGGGCCTGCACGACTCGGACTGAGGTTAACAGTCGGGATGTAATAGTGTCTGCCCCGTATAGATCTATACATGTAGCATCGTCTTCCTGTTGGAAAACTCTGGGTATAGTATGTAGCGAATAGCATATCTTGTAGTGAGTTAGTGTGTTATCCCTTGATTAGTGCTTTCTCTTGTATTATAGTGTAGTAGTCTTTTATATAGATCGTAGTGAATTCTCTTACTAGTGTGTCGTAGTGTAGTAGTCTTTTGTATAGCTCATAGTGAGTTCTCTTACTAGTGTGTCGTCTCGTAATAGTGTGTATTATAGTATGTAAAGTAGTGGCAGTAACGAGTAGTAGTGACCTTAACTATACCTATTATAGTTAACTTAGTGTGTATGGTTCTTGGCATTTTAGTAGTATAGGCATCGAATGAAATGAAAATACTCGTATCCAACACCAATATACATGATATATAATTAAGAGATCAACGACAGTCGGACGGATAACAACTACCCTACGCCCATAATCAAACAAGAACAGGAAATAAGGCGAGCTATCGGTCCTAAGTCCTTCAAGTCTTACTTATATAAATATATTAGTGTGGTTACATTTAATAAGAAAATATATTTTATAAAAATCTTGTAAAAAGGGAACATTTAGAAAATAGTTTATTTATCCAAAATAGTTTTGAAAATGCAAAGTTCTTTTATAAGGAATAGTGATAAATCACATGTGATTTGAACTACTGATAGTGAATCACATGTGATTAATTTTTATAAACATCTATATTTGACTTGTACCCCCCCCCCCCCCCCTAAAACATTAAAAACATTTGAAAGGTTCATTAAAGGGGTATGAACTCACAGTTTATCGTAGGGTTCGAGTGTCAACGGATGCTCTGAATGCCAATGGTCCCTATAAATCATGTGATGACACATAATTGGGTTAGAACTAGGGTGTTTCACGCTTAAACATGATGGAAAAACATCCTTAGGGCTCGGCATTACTGAGTACAAGTGTCTCATGATCCATACTTAATGATTCATGCAAGTTTAGGGCCAAAAGTGGGCATTTGAGTAAGTGCATGACCTTGAAATTGAGTGTGCGGCTGAGGTGTGCGGCCAGAAGGGTGTGTGAGGCTGCACACAAGTGTTTGAATGTGTGCTGCCCCCTCATGAATGTGTGTTGCCCCCTCATGAAGGTGTGCGGCCGTACACCTTCAAGGGACCATGAATATGATGAACATGATGAGTTTTAAAGCTTGGGATTCAAGTGTTTACCACTAATAAGCTTGAAGATGAACTAGATCACAAATATGAGGCCTTCAAGGTGTTCTTGGTTGAAGATTTTAGAGAGAGAAAGTAGAGAGAGAGTAAGGAGCATCCAAATGAATGAATGAAGTGGGTATCCATCTATATATATGTTTGGGTGTGAGGCTGGAGGGTGTGTGGTTGGGTGTGCGGCAGCACACATGGGTGTGTGGCCGCACACACCTCTTTTGGTGTGTTTGATCCGATTCCTTGATGCAAAACACTTTCCAACACCTCCTAAGACCCATAACTAGACTATAGTAGGTCGAAAACATGCATTTGGAACCACAAGATTTACAAAGGATGATGAATTCAAGATTTAAAGACAATACGTAGACCAATTACATAGGATGAAAGTTTCGGGTTGCCACATTATCCCCCCGTTAGAGGGAATTTCGTCCCGAAATTTAGAATTCCTACAGAGGGTAATTACAAAACTACTATGCCAAAAAGATGGGGGATATTTGAGTTTCATTTGATCCTCGCGCTCCCAAGTGAATTTCGGTCCCCGCTTGGCGTTCCACCGAACCTTCACAATTGGGATGCAGCTTTGTTTCGTTCGTTTCACTTCTCGGTCCATAATCTCCGTAGGCTCTTCCACAAAGTTGAGGCTCTCATTGACCTCTCTCTCGTCGAGGGGAATCACGTGAGTCTCGTCAGACAGGCATTTCTTCAAGTTTGAGACGTGGAAGGTAGGATGTATGTTGCTTAGCTCGTGGGGTAATTTGAGTTTGTAAGCTACACGGCCGATTCTAGCAAGAATATCGAAAGGCCCTATGTACCTTGGGTTCAGCTTTCCACGCTTTCCAAAGCGTATCGTGCCCTTCCAGGGTGAGACCTTCAAAAGGACTCGGTCTCATACATGAAACTCCAAGGGTTTTCTTCGTTTGTACGCGTAGCTTTTCTGTCGATCCCTAGCAACTTTTAATCGTTCACGAATCTGTATAATCTTCTCGGTCGTTTCTCGAATGATCTCCGGACCAGTGAGAGCGCTGTCAGGAACTCGTCCTTTAGCCAACTGAGTGTCACCCACCTCGGCCCAGCACAGAGGGGATCTGCACTTTCGGCCGTAGAGGGCTTCAAATGGAGTTGCCTTGATGCTCGTATGATAACTATTATTGTAGGAAAATTCCACAAGAGGTAAGTGTGTATCCCATGATTTACCGAAGTCGATCACACAAGCTCGCAGCATGTCTTCTAAAGTTTGGATCATCCTCTCACTTTGTCCGTCGGTCTGCAGATGGTAAGCTGTACTCATGTACAGCCTCGTCCCTAGAGCCTTTTGTAGTGATTGCCAAAATCTCGAGGTAAATCTACTATCTCTGTCTGAGATAATAGATATAGGGATGTCATGCAACCGTACTATTTCCTTAAGGTATGTTCTCATGAGCTTCTCCATCTTGTCCGTTTCCTTGATGGGTAGGAAGTGTGCAGACTTGGTCAATCTGTCGATGATGACCCAAATGGTATCCAATCCACCCGTTGTCTTGGGCAGTTTGGTTATAAAGTCCATTGTAATCCGCTCCCACTTCCATTCCGATATTTCTGGTTGTTGGAGGAGTCCTGATGGCTTTTGATATTTGACCTTGACCTTCGCGCATGTAAGGCACTTACTCACGAAGGTAGCGATCTCTGCTTTCATGTTAGGCCACCAGTACAGCTTCTTGAGATCCAGATACATCTTATCCGAACCTGGGTGGACGGAGTATCGAGTGTTGTGAGCTTCCTTCATGACCACCTCTTTGAAACCTCCGTGGCGCGGAGTCCAGATTCGGTCCATAAGGTAGTAAACTCCATCACCCTTGACCTCCAAACTCTTATCCATTCCGCGCAGGGATTCTCCTGTCACATTCTCAGGCTTTAAGGCTTCAAGCTGAGCCTCCTTGATCTGTGCGGATAGATGCGAATGGATAGTCATTGTTAATGACTTGGTTCTTCGGCCAGAATACTCTTTCCTACTCAGGGCGTCGGCTACCACGTTGGCTTTCCCCGGGTGATATCGAATTTCGCAGTCGTAATCGTTGAGTAGCTCGACCCATCGGCGTTGTCTCATGTTGAGCTCTTTCTGGTTCAGTATGTGTTGGAGGCTTTTATGATCAGTGTACACTACGCTCTTCGTTCCATACAAGTAGTGTCTCCAAATTTTTAGTGCGAAGACGACCACTCCTAGCTCAAGGTCGTGAGTAGTGTAGTTCACCTCATGCGTCTTTAGTTGTCTTGAGGCATAAGCGATGACTTTACCTCGTTGCATCAAGACACAGTCGAGTCCCTGATTCGATGCATCACAGTATACCACGAAGTCTTCTGTTCCTTCGGGAAGCGATAATACTGGTGCGGTGCATAGGGCTCGCTTCAGGGTCTGGAATGCCTTCTCTTGATTCTCTTCCCAGTCGAATGGTACGCCCTTCTGGGTCAACATGGTGAGAGGCTTCGCAATCCTAGAGAAGTTTTGAATGAATCTGCGGTAGTAGCCAGCGAATCCTAGAAATTGACGAATCTCCGTAGGCGTCTTCGGTGCTAACCAGTTCTCAATAGCTTTAATTTTGGAGGGATCCACGTGGATTCCTTCTTCACTAACCACATGTCCTAAGAATTCAACTCTTCGGATCCAAAACTCGCACTTAGAGAACTTCGCATATAACTTCTTTGATCGCAGTGTTTCCAGGACTCGTCGCAGGTGATCCTTATGTTCTTCCTCGCTCCGAGAGTAGACGAGTATATCATCAATAAAGACGATGACGAATTGATCTAGATACGGACGACATACCCTATTCATTAAGCCCATGAATACTGCGGGAGCGTTAGTCAGTCCAAAGGGCATTACTACGAACTCAAAGTGTCCGTAACGGGTTCGGAAAGCTGTCTTCAGAACATCTTCCTCAAGCACCCGTAACTGGTGATACCCGGACCTAAGATCAATCTTGGAGAAGTAACTCGCTCCTTGCAGTTGGTCGAATAGGTCGTCGATACGAGGGAGAGGGTAGCGATTTTTGACAGTGAGTTTGTTGAGCTCCCTATAATCGATGCACATACGGAACGATCCGTCTTTCTTCTTTACGAACAAGGCCGGAGCTCCCCAGGGTGAGAAACTTGGTCTTATAAAGCCCTTGCTGAGCAGTTCGTTAATTTGACCAGATAGTTCTTGCATCTCTGCAGGTGCTAAACGATAAGGCGACTTAGCTACGGGAGTAGCTCCTGGGACTAGGTCGATTCTAAACTCAACCTGACGTTTGGGAGGTAGACTTGGAAGATCCTCTGGGAAAATGTCAGGGAATTCGCATACAACGAGAATGTCTTTTGGATTTTTTGATTTCTGGCTTGTGTCGACGACGTGAGCAAGAAAGGCGCAACATTCCTTACGCAAGTATTTCCGAGCCTGAATACTGGAGATGATACGAAGGCTCGTACCGGGTTTATCTCCATAGACCAATAGGGTTTCGTGATTCGGAAGGTTCAGGCGAATGGCTTTATCGAAGCATAGGATATCAGCGCGATGAAGACTCAACCAGTCCATACCAACAATGACATCAAAACTCTTGATCGAGACTGGTATGAGGTCGATTGGAAATGAGGATTCGTCTAACGTGAGGGTACAACCTATGTAGATTTCGTTAGAGCTTTCAGTTTTCCCGTTACCCATTTCTACAACAATGTTTCTTTTAGTGGTTGAGGGGATTGTTTGAGTAAGTGTGTAAAGTTTTGATTTATGAAGCTTCTTTCTGCACCACTATCGAATAATACACAGGCATAAGAGTTGTTGAGAAGAAACGTACCCGTGACTACTGTAGGATCCGCTACCGCCTCATTGTGACCAATGGCGAGTAGTCTTCCAGTTCCCCCAACATTTGCAGTCTTCGGACATTTCTTCTTGAAATGACCAGCTTCACCGTAGCTGGAGTAGAAGAGACTTCATGGTTGATCAAACTTTGGGCCAATTCCTTGGCGCTGTCGAAGGTGGTAGGGCGTGAGGCTAGAACATTTCCTTGATACGGGGGCATTAGACCCCAGATGTATCGTTCGATCTTTTTGCTTTCGGATGGGATCATGTTGGGACACATAGCTGCCAAGTCGTAGAACCTGGCCATGTAAGCTATTATGTCAGTCACTACCATCTTGAGGTTCCAGAGTTCCTCCTCAAGTTTCTGAATATCGCCCCTCGGGCAGTACTCCTTTCTCATGAGATCCTTTAGAGTGTCCCAGCCCATGGCATTGGCTGTGACCAAGGAGAGTGCACTGACATGGCCGTTCCACCATGTCAAAGCCCTGTTAGTGAGGGTGGCAGTAGCGAACTTGATTTTGCTCTCTTCGGGGCAAGAGCACATTTCGAATACAGCTTCGGTTCTTTCGAACCATTGGGATAATGTCAGAATTCCTCCAGTACCATCGAAGAAGGTAGGTTTACAGTTCATGAAGTCCTTATAAGTGCATCCCTGTACTATTTGATGGACTTCACCAAATCTAGAGTTACCACCGCTCGCGTCCCCGGAGTTCATTTGAGCCATTGCTGCTGTCACAGCCGCGGTCACTGCCGTTTGGAACAACACTGGATCGAACTGTGGAGGAGGAGGTGGTCTATTGCGATAGAACTCTGCTTGGACGCTTTCGTGGAGGCATCTTTTACTGGAAGATCATAGGAATGATAGAAATAGTAAGAGTCTATTGCGAAATAAGAATAGAGTGTTTCATGGATTAATTCAACATAATCCAAAAATCAGAATGAGAGTCATAGCAATAGAATAGTTAGCTGCCAATATACTGGTATTGATGATGTAATACAAGTTCAGGAAAAATTGACCTATTAGAAGGTCTTACATCAAACCATAGGGAAAAATGTTGGCACTCTAGAGGTCTAGTTAGGGTACTTTTTAGAGCTAGGAATGTTTACAGATAAGAGATCTACAGAACATTGAGAGAAAAGGCTAGTCCTTTAGACAAAAGAGTGAGGTAACTAGATGTCTTCTACTGGCGACGATTACTTGTTGGGCGAACCCTCAGATTCGCTAGCTGACGCATAACTTCCTGAAAGTGTCGATCATGAATCCTTTGGCATACTCAGAGTTCCCTAACTTCGGCTCGGGATGCAGCTAGTTGTTGCTGCAGAGCCTCGTTGGTCCTCCTTGTGTTGTCCATGGCTTGGCGGATGCGAACGGTGTTGAGATTCGAGTTGGCATCCACTTCTACAACTCGACCAATGGCTGCTTGACCCTGATCGACATTCCTGGCAATCCTTCGGACCATGATGGGCAGAACTCGGTCCGCTAATCCTCCTTCGCTTGTGTTGTAGTAGCTTCGGTCTCCATTGTAAGGTAAAGGCTGGCCCTGCTCCTCGCTCCATCGGTGCAAGGATATGGCCCACATAGGAGTGGGTCCCTGAAATGTCGGACGAGGGTTGGGGTTCGGAGCCTCAGTAGGTAGGTTGTTAACTTCTCGTTCGGAGCTGGAGCTATCCGAGAAGCCTTCAGCATGATGATCATCCAAAGGTATCGGGTGATCACCATCTGACTCCTCATCGAACCATCCTCCATTGCCCTGGTTTGGATAGTACGGATCACCGGGATGGTGGAAGCCAGCCATGCTATCTATGCGAGAAAGGGGAAAAGAAGATTAATATACATACTAACCTAAATTACTTATAAGATGATCGTCACGAGTTAGACCAATATTTGCATAATGCATACTAATTACATGCGATCGGGGCAGGATAGTCTGTCGAATAAGTGACCCTAACTCTAAATCCACAACCAAACAAGGAACAGGAAGTAAAGCAAAGATCACAGATTCTAAGTCTATAACGCCCTAATCACAGGTAACCGGAAAGTATCCATTTAGCAACTATTACTCCACTAGTAACGCCCTTTCTAGTTCTCACATATGTATGTTTTAGAGATACATAATACTCCTATAGTATTCTTATACTAACGTTATGGTGGTAGGGTTGGTAAGTTATAGACTTGTTGCAACACTACAACCAAGCTTAGGCACATGCTATTCACTCCTAGGAAAACATAGTTGATTAGGCTACACCCCCCTAACTGTGACTATATGCCTCTATGCCCAATTGTGCTGTCCAAAAATCTTAATACTTTTGTTCTTTTCTAGTGTGATACTAACTTCTGTGTTTTATAGAGATGTGTGCATATATATACTTAGTTAAATCTTTTAGATGCTTAACGATATATATTCTTGGTCAGAGTGTTTTAGTCCCGAAGTGTTTATAATTCGTACATCTTTTATAGGTTGATATACTTGATTCACTATAAACAATGCTCTGATACCAATCTGTCACACCCCAAAACCGGTAACGGCGGAATACGTTTCGGGGTGGAGGACGTCATGTACAGTATCATCACAATTGTATAATAGTAAAAACAAGAAACATGCAACCATTTCATTTACATAGTGAGTTTAATTACAGGTGTGTTCTGTAATGTTCATCAAACACCAAAAGTAATACAAAAATAAGAGATGGGTCTTGTATGCTCCATCTTCTACAAAATGTTGCACCTGTACCTGTCTATCTTTGACCTGAGGATACAAGTTATTTTGAAAACGAGTATCAGCATAAAGCTGGTGAGTTCATAAGGGTTCAGTGTAAATTTTAGTATAAAATGTATTAGTGCAGATAGTGTGAAAAGCTGCAGTTTACATTCGTAAGTAGTAGAAAACTCTAGAAAATCCTATATTTTCCAGAAAATACCTTGTAAGTGAAAGCCTTTAAGTTACATGTACTTATCTCCATTTAAAACCATTTGTTGTAAAGGTATATTAGTGAGTCTCCAATACGTAGTGTAATAAGAAAAGTTATGCCTGATATCGGTAATAGTGGGGCAAACTCCCATAAGAAATAGATACTTATTTACCTCGGGATTTAAACTTCTTCTTTAGTGTTAGTATTTTAGTGTGAATGTAGTGTATTCCTTGTATGCTACTGATAGTGTGAGTAATAGAGTACCCCATGACCTTCCCGGTCATGCATAGTGTAGAGAAGTAGCGGCATCCCTGGGTCTGCACGGCTCGGACTGAGGTTAACAGTCGGGATGTAATAGTGTCTGCCCCGTATAGATCTATACATGTAGCATCGTCTTCCTGTTGGAAAACTCTGGGTATAGTATGTAGCGAATAGCATATCTTGTAGTGAGTTAGTGTGTTATCCCTTGATTAGTGCTTTCTCTTGTATTATAGTGTAGTAGTCTTTTATATAGATCGTAGTGAATTCTCTTACTAGTGTGTCGTAGTGTAGTAGTCTTTTGTATAGCTCGTAGTGAGTTCTCTTACTAGTGTGTCGTCTCGTAATAGTGTGTATTATAGTATGTAAAGTAGTGGCAGTAACGAGCAGTAGTGACCTTAACTATACCTATTATAGTTAACTTAGTGTGTATGGTTCTTGGCATTTTAGTTGTACAGGCATCGAATGAAATGAAAATACTCGTATCCAACACCAATATACATGATATATAATTAAGAAATCGACGACAATCGGACGGATAACAACCACCCTAAGCCCACAATCAAACAAGAACAGGGAATAAGGCGAGCTATTGGTCCTAAGTCCTTCAAGTCTTACTTATATAAATATATTAGTGTGGTTACATTTAATAAGAAAATATATTTTATAAAAATCTTGTCAAAAGGGAACATTTAGAAAATAGTTTATTTATCCAAAATAGTTTTGAAAACGCAAAGTTCTTTTATAAGGCATAGTGATAAATCACATGTGATTTGAACTACTGATAGTGAATCACATGTGATTAATTTTTATAAACATGTATATTTGACTTGTACCCCCCCCCCCCTTAAAACATTAAAAACATTTGAAAGGTTCATTAAAGGGGTATGAACTTACAGTTTATCGTAGGGTTCGAGTGTCAACGGATGCTCTAAATGCCAATGGTTCCTATAAATCATGTGATGACACATAATTGGGTTAGAACTAGGGTGTTTCATGCTTAAACATGATGGAAAAATATCCTTAGGGCTCGGCATTACTGAGTACAAGTGTCTCATGATCCATACTTAATGATTCATGCAAGTTTAGGGCCAAAAGTGGGCATTTGAGTGAGTGCATGACCTTGAAATTGAGTGTGCGGCTGAGGTGTGCGGCCAGAAGGGTGTGTGAGGCTGCACACAAGTGTGTGCGGCCGTTCAGAGTGTGTGTGCGGCCGTACACTCCTCTTTTGAGTCCAAATGAAGTGTTTTCTCTTCACTCTAAGGAGATTTGAATGTGTGCTGCCCCCTCATGAAGGTGTGCGGCCGTACACCTTCAAGGGACCATGAATATGATGAACATGATGAGTTTTAAAGCTTGGGATTCAAGTGTTTACCACTAATAAGCTTGAAGATGAACTAGATCACAAATATGAGGCCTTCAAGGTGTTCTTGGTTGAAGATTTTAGAGAGAGAAAGTAGAGAGAGAGAGTAAGGAGCATCCAAATGAATGAATGAAGTGGGTATCCATCTATATATATGTTTGGGTGTGAGGCTGGAGGGTGTGTGGTTGGGTGTGCGGCAGCACACATGGGTGTGTGGCCATACACACAAAAGTGTGGCCGCACACACCTCTTTTGGTGTGTTTGATCCGATTCCATGATGCAAAACACTTTCCAACACCTCCTAAGACCCATAACTAGACTATATTAGGTCGAAAACACGCATTTGGAACCACAAGATTTACAAAGGATGATGAATTCAAGATTTAAAGACAATATGCAGACCAATTACATAGGATGAAAGTTTCGGGTTGCCACAATTATTTTATTTATATTTTGTTGCATTCTTTTTAAGCCTTTATTAGGTAGTTTTCTCTTTATAGTTAGTTTCTTTTTTGTAATAGTTTGTAAGGCTATAAATAGCACTTTTTATTCGTATCACATGTGACACATTTATTTTTATTTATTTGGTAATATGTATGTGTGTGTGTGTATATATATTTATGAAATATTTTGAGGCCCATGCTAAGCACAACCCATGGTGGGTAATATGGATATGTCCTTCACCCTTATCTAAAATCTTTGAATAAATTTAAGTACATTGCTATTTTGGGTGGAGAGTTTTAAGTATGTTTCTATTATCAATAAAGGAAAATTAGTGATGCTATTATTGGTAAAGAAATGATAATACATTGATATTACAAATGAAAAATGAAATTACATTGTCTTTAAAAAGTATGTTGCCATCAGAAATATAAAAGTAGCCCCAGATAGAATGGTAATCAATTATATCATATCATATCATCATATCATATCATCATATCATCATAACATATCATATCATACTATATTATAAAACTAGCATTTTTTTCTTTTACCACATTCATTTGAAACTCCCATGCATTTTTCCTTTCACCACATTCATTTGAAACTCCCATGACTTTTTAGTTTCTTCATAATAATTACAAACTAAATTTCAATATTAAAAGAATATCTTTATTTCTCCTTATAAAGTTATATTTTTTAACTTTTAACATATTATACTTAATTTATTAGTTTTAATATATTGTTGGATGTAAAGCATTATCATTTTAAAGCTACAACTTTTGAACAATTTTTATAAAATAAGTAAATTATAAATTTAAATATAACATTACAGGATCAACTTAAATAGAAATTTTAGTTTAACTTAAATAACCCGAATAATATTTTGTAAATAGTTAAAAGTGATAAATTATAGTGTCTTTTTAATAATGATTATAAGTTGGTTAATAAGGCTAAATAAATATCAAACCTAAAGTGTAATCATAAATAAACTAAATTTCAATATTAAAATAACATCTTTACTTCTACTTATAAAGTTATGTCTTTAATTTTTAACAGATTATATTTAATTTATTAGATTTAATATGTTGTATGTAAACCATTATCAGTTTAAGCTACAAATTTTGAACAGTTTGGACAAAATACTTAATTTGGTAATTTAAATATAACATTACACTGTCACCTTAAATTTAAATTTCAGTTTCACTTAAAAAAACCAAATGAATATTTTTTGAATAGCTACAAGTGATAAGTTGTAGTGCTAAATACAAAAAACTAAATTATAATCTCAATTTAACTAAAAATTTTCCTAAATATATTTTTATAATCGTTAAAAGTTTTAAAATAAGTAGCTTAAAATAACTTATAATAACAATAGTTAAAAATAACTCTATATAAATGATTATATTGTTACATTTAAAATAAAAAAACAATGTTTAATGTTTTAAGTAATTATAATGATAGAAATTAAAACGTTAAGCAAATAAATTTTAAAAAATTAATTAACGATAACAAAAACTATAAATAACGTTAAAACATATATTATATTTAATTTTATTCATGAGTAATTCACGGGTAGAGGTCATTCAAACAGTTGAGATTATGCAGTTATAATAGATGTATATAGTATCATATAATTCAAAATAATCAATATATTATATCAATTTAGTATACAAATAATTATATCAAATTTAACAGCTTTATTGTTATATTAAAAAAAACATATATTTGTAAGAATTTCTACTATAATGATAGAAATTAAAACGTTAAGCAAATAAATTTTAAAAAATTAGTTAATGATAACAACAACTATAAATAACATTAAACCATATATTATATTTATTTTTATTCATGAGTAATTCACGGGTAGAGGTCATTCAAACGGTTGAGATTATGCAGTTATAACAGATGTATATATTATCATATAATTCAAAATAATCAATATATTATATCAATTTAGTATACAAATAATTATATCAAATTTAACAATTTTATTGTTATATTAAAAAAACATATATTTGTAAAGATTTCTACTATATAGGTGTTTCTGCGCAACGCGCGGACATTCACCTAGTTATGATATATAGAGATGAGTACCAACTGGATAAGAAAATGATTTTCTCTGATGCGGTTTATAATTTGAAGCATCCTAGGTGATTAAATGTAATCTTTCAACAACAATTTTCCTTAATTTGTCTCCCTGATTGAATTTTTTTTTTCATATTAACAATATTCAAGGTTTCGGCTAAGAGATTTCTTTGAGCACCACTCATGCTAGGTGTCAAGCTCTACACAATCACAACCAACCTACCCATTCTCTCTACCTAACTTCATGGTAAAACACCAGGGAAAAAATCAACATTTTAAGAAATAATCAGGGAAGTAATATCAATACTCCTGCAGGCTGGCCGGAATCATGAAAAAAACATTTAAAAGACCATAAAAGTAAAGTGTACATATTATACCAAAGATATAAAGAATAGAGTATAATATCTGAAACCTGGAAGCTATAGATGACAGACATTTCCCTGTATATACTCATGACTTTTCGAAGTCCATTACAAAACCTCTCTTCTAAATAAAAGCTTGAAGCATCTTGATCATTTGTTGATGCTGTCATTTTGTTACAAAATGTAAGATTTATGAATTCACACTTATTGCACCATTAATGTAAGTGAAAAAGCTATACCACCTCCAAAACTCCATTAAGGAATGAAACTATCTTCATCAAAGGCAACTAATGTTTTCCCATAATGATTATTGCTTGTTCATAATGATTTAATCCATCTCCTATATGATGTTGACTTTTCTGTGGAAATAGTTCAAAATCCTTGTTAATAAAAGAGGAGCCTAATGTGAAGATTTCTAGGATTCTTACTGGTTTAAACATACATTAGTGACACACATAAATTAAGAAAGAAGGGATATCATCTGTGACACTTCATATTTGTCTCAAATACATAACATCGTAATCTCATCCGAGACTCTCCTGAAGCATGGGGAAAATATTACATTATGGAGAAATTTGCTGAAGCATATCATTTATTAAAAACATATTTGTCAAAATCATAAATCTCAACATATTGAGACTCCAATTAGAATAATTGTACCTCACAAAACCCCATGAAAAAAATTTAAGAAAACTATTTCGAAAAGAAGATCAAAATGATCAAAAAACTTACCACGAGAAAGTTGAACAATGATGCAGTTGAAGTAACCTTCATATGAATGATATTTTCATGGAGAAGCAAAATCATATGATCATATTTAAAAAAAAAAAAAGAAAAAAAATGAAAAATGAAAACTACAAATACTATTTCTTGTATTGTTCTCTTCGGCTAAAATCTAAAATTCATATATTGTTAACATAAACAAAAGCATAAAACATTACCAAAATATCTTCAAAATAATCTATTATAGCCATATGATCATCATTTTTAAGGGTGAGCAAAAACCGAACCGCAAACCGAAAAAACTGCATAAACCGAAACCGAAATGAAAACCGACAGTGCGGTTTTTAATTTTGTAAAACTGAAAATGTTTGGTGCGGTGCGGTTTCTAATCTTTCAAAACCGCAAAAAACCGAACCGCACTGAATATATATATATATATATATATATATATATATATATATATATATATATATATATATATATATATATATTAAGTGTTGATATTTTTAAGAACGAAGAACTCATGACAATTAAAATCTCTATAAATATAAATATCAATTTTATCAGAGGATGATTGTATATTTTTAAGTATACATATAGTGATATTTACAAGAACAAATAATGTTTATTATATTTTTTGACATTTTAATATTAAGAGTACTAGTGATGATAGTATCATTTTTATAAATACATTAATTGATATTATCGTATGTATTGTGAAACAAATATTATATTATATTCAAGCATTAGAAGAATATTAGATGAGTGGTTATGTTATTTGATTTCAAACCAAGAGGTGGTGGTATCGGTTAATCTTCAAGATATCATTTGGACTTTAATTTTGTCAGCCTTATAAGAGTATCCTTCATCGCATTTGAGATAAAACCTTCACCATTCTCACATTTCATATAAGAGAGTCAAGTGTATGACTTTTAACCCACATCTTTGAGGAGTCGCACATTGCTGGAGATGAAAAATTTGGCGCTCCTCATCTTTACATAAATTCTCTAAAACAATGATTAACACTTCTCGTCCGGGTCAAAGTAACTTGTTGAGTTACCTGAGCTTTAGTACAAAGGCAAAACAAAAACCAAATAAAAAACTGACAAAAAACCGCAAAGGAAAAAACGAACCGCAAAAAACCAAAAAAAAACGCAAAAACCGAACCGCATAAAAACCGAACGGTGCAGTTTATAAACTTCAAAAAACCAAAGTTGCGGTTTTCGGTTAGGTTTTGGCCAAATACCACATCGAACCGCACCATGCTCACCCCTAATCATTTTTTCCAATTCATCGTAGGAAGTAAAAGTAATAAAAAATAGTGACATTCAAATCCTTATTCGACTCACATGTAATATGTTATATGCTTGTGCTACCAATTTGTGCCATATCTAGAACCAATACACAACCAAAATCCTTGATTTAGTGCTAATTTGTAGTTAATAAATATAAATTAGTAATAAAATTAGGTGTTTAATTTGCTGAGGGTTGTGAAATTTCTTTTACACCTAACATAAAAAATAACAGGGCACGAAAAGAGTTGCCAAAAAAGTTTGAAGAACAGAGACCAATTCAAAAAATAAAATTAATTACCAACCAAACCATGAAAAACTAAAATTAAGACGAATCAAGTCATGGAAATCTTAAAAGATATCGGAAATACTTGCTTGCCTCGTTTCCCCACTATTGATTGTTCTAAATTACTTAGAGAAGAGGGTGTCTTGATTGTTGAGGAAAACCTATTTACCTTCAAATTGCCATATAGGTTAACAACCGAAGATTATGTCTTCTTGATTGTTCTGATATGTTAAGAGAATAAGGCGGATCAAATTATGAAATCCAGAAGAGTGGAGAGGAGGCAAGAAAATACAAATATAACATTAACCCTAACAACTAATAAAAGTTGAAATAAAATCAGGGTTCATGTTGATAATATATCAATAACAAAGATGGTGGCAACAGATGGAACGATAGAGTCATTCCTTTTTGGTTCCACATTGAAAACCTTCACCGTTGTTCTAGATTATGTATGTAATAAATTCAAACACTAATAAACATAGAATCTAGCACAAAGCAAAGATCACGTACATAATGTATAGGGTGAATGAGTCACCAATGATGATTATAAACTGAAATGTATGAGAAAGCGAGAGTAGACATAATACTATGCCAAAAACTCTTGTTACGGAAGAATATCTTGAGACATAAGTTGAGTTTCAAGAATCGAGTACAGAGAGAAAGAACTTACAGGGGCATATGAATTAACCAAGAAAGTGAATAGGGCTTTTCTTTGAAAACCCCAAAAGACCAAATTAATCGTGTATAACTTAAGAACTTGAGAAATCGTGAAGTTAATTTTGGATCGATAGGAATAGCGATGGATTTTGAGAAACATACTGAAGAAGAAAAAGCATATATGTTTTTTTATGAAGTCGTCGAAGTTGATGTTGGGAGGAAGCCGAAAAGAAGGACAATCAATGGATGTTTTGATGTGCAGAACGTTGAAGGAAAGATGAACGTGAAACGGTATGGAGCGACGATATGGTACATTGCATCGGCCTATAGGCAGTTTACGTGGCGTTATAGGAACCTTATGAATTTGCTTTAGACGACACGAGAATAATAAGGTTTTCATACCTATATATATATATATATATATATATATATATATATGTGTGTGTGTGTGTGTGTGTGTGTGTATATATATATATATATATATATATATATATATATATAGGTAGAGGTTCATTTGAGACCACTTATATTTTGTGAGACATAGGGACCAAATCTTAGAATTTGATGAAAACTAATCTTGTGGCTCATAAAAAAACGTGATTAACACTAATTAATCTAATGGATTAGTTCAGTAGGGGTAGATTAGTCACTAGGTTAAATTAAAGATGATCAGATATAATGTTAGTGTCATCTTCACTCCATCAAGAAATCATATGCTTTGATTCTTCTACCAAGATATTTGCTAGATCAATATTCCTTGTTATCCAGTTCATTCTGATCGATCTTCTATCTCCTTAATTCATCTATTCTTCATTATTCTACATCTCCGATTAATAATTTGAGTGATTGAGGTTTATGTTCATCTATCGACACCAACAACTCATTACAAGATTGTTATCGATTTTAGCTCTGTGAGCATCGATTTCATCCAAGGTAGAGTTTCAAGTGTTTAGACGATTTCTACTAATCTTCATCTTCAACAATTACTATCGATCTTTCAATCTATGATTTTACTCTACATCATGATTTCATCAATTGATCAAGGTTTGAGTTTTCTTTCTTGAGTTTTCATCACTTTCATTGTTACTTACATATAACATTTTTAATTGTTAACCTGGTAACATGAACTGATTGAATCATTAAGCTACTAGTGATTTCTCCAATTCATATATGTATGATTCGTGATTTCAGCAATTAAAATCATATTGATTGATTAAAATTAATTACTTTTCCTGTTCAAATTCTCTTAAACTATACATGCATTCTACCTATTTGATGAAAGTCCTGATTGAATAAAGATTATGATGTATCACCCTCTTTAAGAATGTGTATACTTCCAAAATATGAGTTAGAATTGCAGTAAGATAATTCAATATTAACAAATCTTATTAAATTTACCTTAGTTTTGTTAAAATATGTCATTTTCTTTAAATACAAATTGTTGGAGATGTATTTTAGCACACTTTTGTTTGAATATGCTCTTGTTAACCTGTTGGAAATGGGATGTACTAAAGAAAAGATTAGATGCTCATATGAATGTATATTGTCCTTATTAGATCTAATGGATACCATCATTGATATGTTATTACATGATGTGATTCTCTACTAGTGTATATTATTCTGATTAGACTAATTTAATTCAATCATTGAAATGTTATGAATATAATTTGTAAATCCTAATCCATGTGAAGTTTGAATCACTTGTAAAAACATAACATTTATTTTAATGCACATTGATTCTAAAAATTCATTCATTTTTTTTGTAGAGAAATTTAGTTAATAAAGTCCAGCTCGAAAGGAACTTGAATGTTTCAAATTAGAAGTTTTTACAACCATGTTGAGATTAATCAGCATGTAATATCTTAGTGAAAGCTCCAGGTTAATCATAGTCCTCTTTGTCAATTGCGTGTTAAGTAAAAGATGCATTGACTAGTTTTGCATGATGTACAACAGGTTCAGGTTAGTTATAGTCCTCCTTGTCATGTAATTTTTTACTTTATTCATTAAAACTTGACTGAAACTATAATGTTAACATTATACTATATGTTAAATATATTTAACAGTACCAACCATAACTATAATATTATGCTACAAACTAAAACATTACAATAAGAAGTAGAATTTATGACTCTGTTTCAATAATAATTGACATTATGACTGTGTTTAATGTTATATATTTGTCTTTTATCTGGTTTTCTATAGAAACCAACTCTTTAATATAATGACATGTTATTTTTAAATATTTTATTTCAAACACAAAAGATTGGAGATGGTTTTTTTAGCATAAAATTGTTTAAATCTATATAGAACTATATATTTTCATAATTAGAACAATATTATGTTTAGTGTTTTATGTTAAGTATTGATGATTCATATATTCTCCATAATGAGGAAAATTAATCAGAAACCCATGGTAATTTTGTTACCAATATCAATTATTCTTATAGAATATTGAACATAGATCTATTAATTCCAATTATTAACATCATGTTGCCGATTATTTCATGTTACTACATATTATTCTTATAGAATATTAAACATAAATTTATGATTAAAGTCATATGAATGCATATTATTATTATTATTATATATTAATGTGGTGGCATATTATTTTTTGTAGTTAAAAGTGACAATGTTACAACCCAATGTGTCTCTTGCAAATAAATTATTTGACCTGATGGTTATTTCATTTGGATTCTAGAGGTTGTAAAGAGCTTGAATATTTCAAGCTAGAAGTTTTCAACTATAAGTATCGTTATTAATGGATATGTAATAGATTTTTTTTATGGTTTTTGGTACATTATTATCTGACTATAACTTTATAAGACTTTTTGATATTCATATTCATCCGTTTATCTAACAAGGTAACCATATGATGGAGTTTTATGATACTATCTTCAAACGTTGTTTTCAAATTATCAATGGTTTTCTAACCATATGATATTCCCCAGTCAACATAACAGAGAAGTCATCCCCTTTGTCGTCTGATGATTTCTCAATCACAACCAAAATTTACCAATCCTTCGTAGAAAGTTGTCCCCTTCATCTAATGGAATCATAACAAAAAGTATGATACTAAACAACTTCAAGCTTCAATTTTAATTTCAGGTCAACGATTTTTAACCATTCGTCAACATCGGTAATCGATCATCAACTGATATCGATTTCCATCAGATTGATGATTCGAGTTTTACTCTCAAATCAGGTGTTTTAGAAATTTAAATTCATCCTAGATCTATTAGCATTCCAGATATTTGATTTCAGTCATCGATTATCAATTTGAAGCTTTTGGTTTTTTTTGCTAATGAAGAGAAGCAAGCAAAAACAACGTGTTTTTGAGTTATTTTGTGCTCATTCTATAAAATCAATGAGGTATGTACATAACTATTATTGTTATTAAGCCAGTTCTCGTACATTATACATGCACTCTCGCTGTTTGATGAAAGTCTTGAATGAATAAAGAGTCTAATGTAGAGTCTAATATATCACTCCTTCCTTCCCACCATTAAACTTTGTTACTATTTAATGATATTGACCCCAAATCCCAAGATGGTTTTTCTTAACTTAGTGATGACTGGTGTACTTCTTTTTGTCAGTGATTGAAGGACATACAACTGTTTATTGATGCAAATGTTCAATGCATATGTTGGAAGAAGCATATAATCCATATCTTACCACCATTAATTAATGATGAGAACTTCAAGAAGTATTTTAACATTTTGGTTTCAATGGTGCTTGTTCCATAAAGATTTAAAGTGGCTAAGAATTTTATATATCCCAATACCCATCAAATCTCTTTCACAGTGTAAAGTGGTACATACAATTATAAAATTAGCTAAAACTTTGAGGTTTTCTATCATTACAACTTTTTAGGTAAGTCTTGATTGGAACTATAGAGAATGTGGCTTGATAATAATTTCCTAGAGAGTCTCATTTTATGTAGTGGGATGTTGTAAATTTGTTTTTATTTTTCTTTGTTTGGTTTCAAGTGATGTATTTGAGGTAATTGAATAAAACGATAACACTAAATTCTAAGTTTTATTTTTACATTGGTATTTACAAATAAATTGTGCATTATTTTAATTTTCTTACATATGTATTGTTATATTCTAGTTCGATATTTGATGTTCATATAATCATTTAGTGTTACATTCTATTTAGAATGTTCTACGGATACAGACAAACTATAGCATTATTATATAAGACCTAGGCAAATATCCACGCGTTGCGCATAATAAAATTAAAACTTTTGGTAATCTTATGTTAATGAAAATAGTTATATCATTTATATTAACTATAAAATAATAATTATGACATTTAGTTTATATAAAATTATAATTAATTTGAACAATAAATAAATGATGCTTATTAAAATTAAATCATTTAATGGTCTCTACTCATGTTTTACGTGTGTATAACATTAGTTATATTTGTCAACTATTTAAATTTACTATTGCTATGATTTATTAATTTTTTTTTAAAAAAAATTTATGGTATTTTAATTTCACCATGATGATTATTTAAATTATCAACAACTGTTTGTAATCTAACATAATTTAATTTCTAAGTTTCTATTATTTTTAACTATTATTATTATAAATTAATTTAAAAACATCTTAACTGAATTTTAGTTATTATTAAATATAGTTTTTAGACATCTTTTAGTTAATTTGATTCATCAATATAGGTTCTTTTATATTTATTATATTTAATGTTTTCCTTTTAACTATGTGTATATATATATATATATATATATATATATATATATATATATATATAGAGAGAGAGAGAGAGAGAGAGAGAGAGAGAGAATTTTTTTAAACATTATTTGATATTATACTTTAGGTTTTAAATTTTACACTAAATTTTTAAGCTTATTTGATATATTAATATAGGTTATTTATTTAGCAATATATTCAAGTTAACATATTAAGTATATCATATTGATAAGTCATAAAGTCTTCTATTTATGATAATGTTTACAACTAGAAACATATTTAATTAAATAAATTAAGTATATTATATGGAAATATGAAGAATTGGAAGTTTCAAATAAATATAGTGAAAAAAAATTAATATAATATGATATTAAGTTGTAACTTGAATATAGACAACCTAATTAAATTATTCTGTTAGAATGTTATGTAAATTCAGAATATTACATATAATATTAGAATCTTATGTAATATAAGTTCATTGTACATGTTATAACACAATTTAGAATATTACACTTTAATATCAAAATATTCCATACAACATAATTTTAGAATACTACGCTTAAATTTCATAATATTACACATAATTTTATAATATTACATATTAACGACACATTATAAAAATGGTGAATAGCTATATTAATATCATATCATTGAGTATTAAAAAAGCCAAATTTTATTTAGGCATTGTTGTATTAGAATATCTTGCATATACCTTACAATGTCATAGAATACTATTCTATTAAAATATTCTACATATAGATTATAAAAACATACAACAGATAATATTAGTCTATTAGAATATTATACACATATATATTACTTTCATGTAATAAATCAACTTATTCAAAGGGAAACCTATGACATTATTATATTAGAATATTATATATGTTAAATTTATGAAAATAGATAACATATAACATAATTGCATTTGAATATTATACGTATACATATTATTTTCATGTAAATAAATGAACTTATTTAACAAAAAACCTAGAACTTTATTTTATTAGATTATAAACATCATACATCATAAACTACAACATTCTAATGATTTTATACATCATACACTCTACTTACAAAATTTACCTTGAATGGTGACTTAGATTCTAAAAAGACCTAAACATCAATTGACGATAACAAATAACACATAAAATTATTCTATTAGAATATTATACATATACTTATTATTACATAAAACATACAATATTATCTGAGAGAATATTTTACATAGAGAATTTAATTTTAAACTCATCTAATATGTGAAAGATATTACTACCATTATACGACATAAACTATTAGATCTAAAAAAGACATAAACATTAATTGACAATAAGAAACAACACATAAAATTATTCTATTAGAATATTATGCATATACTTATTATAACATAAAACATACAATATTATTCGGATAGAGTATTTTACATAGAGACTTTAATTTTAAACTCGTCTAATATGTGAAAGATTACATGTAATATCATTTAAAACATAACTATTGTTTAACCACAATATTATTTTATTAAATATTAACCAATCTTCAAACCTTCAAACCATAACTATTGTTTACCAAACATTCAACTATACATGTTATTCAAAATATAAAAAATATAGCCAATATTCAAAAAGAAAAAGACTCCAAATTCATTGACCATTAAATTCATTCAAATATTTTATCAATTAGATCGACAATCTTCATTTCACTACATCACTTCCTGCACCAAGTTAAGATGCTTTAGTCGGTCAGATTTTGCAAAATCCTTAGCTTCTTCAATTAGTTTAGGTGACCATTCAATTTGGCTGCATCATGAAAAGTAAAATCAATGTAAACAAATATTTACCAGAACAAAATACCCAGAATATACATACTACAGTCAAGTAATAACAAAAATCAAACGTTTTGTAACATTCTAAGAATTTCATTCACCGCTACACATTTCCAAACTTCCATCAATTTTATTTTTGGATACTTTATGCTTTCTTTTTTCCATCAATCTCTTCCCTTCATCTTATACCAAGTTTATTTATCAAGATTTCCAAATGCATCAAAACATATATCATAACTTTATTAAAAAAACTAAAACAAATGCATTATTTCATAACCCAATATAAAATCAAATATAAAAATATGTACATTCTAAGAATAATCAACATCGTGAAAAGAAGAATATAACACTTAATAATATGTTAACTTAGAGTATTTATATCAAATATACGTATACGTTAATGTGTTTAATGTTATACCTTGTCCTTATTTCACTTTATGATAAAGATCTATCAATTGAACTATCAATATTTTATTAGTTTTAGTATCAACAACATATTTTGCTATTGATTTAGTCATTCTTGTCATGTGATCTGCATCAAAATATATATATCATGCTTAAATTAGAACAGAATGCTAGAATATTCACACTAAATACCATAAACCAGAATAATATGTGAATTTGTTTATTAAATACTTGACAAAAACTAGAATATTGCTATTATAAAGCGTAAAATACATAATCAACATTATAGACACTCCAAATAAAATATAAAGAACTTTTCTTTGAATTATACATTAAGTTATGGTGAAATAAAATCTAGTATATTATAATATTAACATTATTAACCATATAGTTCATTTTAATAATAATCAATATCATACATTCTCCTAATAAAGTATAAAGAACTCTTCTTTGAATAATACATCAAATTATGATAAAATAAAATATAGAATGTTAGAATGTGCTACATATAAACATTAACTTTACACAATAAAGTCATTGGTGTATGAATTAGTTCGGATTTATCAAAGTAAATAGTAACATCTGATTAATCAATAAAATAACACCTGAAACCAAATTATGAAGTAACACCTAACTTAATAAATCAGAATACCTAGAATATTAAGTTACCAAACATTATTTTACTAATATTTTTACTCGATCATCTAAATAATCAAACAAAGTAACATATGGATCAAATTAAGAAGTACCATATGACTTATCAAACTATCAAGTAATAACAATTCATATTTTGAAATATATAATATTATGTACTGCGTGGAAGTTCAAGGCTTATATAGAAGTGCAAGGCCTTTAACTAATGAAAATATGTAGAATATGATATCACACATTCAATTCAATGAAGATTTTAGAAATTAATCATCAGTTCACAACTTCTTTAGCAAACGACTGTGATGTACATGACAAATTGGGAGAAAGAATTAAAGAACAAGAATACATATTCATATTATATAGAATACTATACTAACATATGTAGAATATTGCACATACCACAGAAAATATGAAGAATATATAGAATATTATATTAACATATGTAGAATACTATACGTTCCACATTACAATTTATAAAATAATTAGAATATCACATATTCATATTTTAAAATATATGGCATATTGTACTTCATGGAGGTGTAAGGTTTATGTAGAATATAAGGTGTTTAACTGGTGAAGATATGTAGAATAGTAGACTTAATATATAGAATTTTATATTAAAAACACATTTCAATTCATAGAATAACTAGAATATTATGTAATAACATTTCATAATATGTAGAATATTCTACAAGAACGTACATTATAATAATTAGAGTAGTAATCAAGAATATATATATATATAATATCAATACAAAATATATAGAGTATTCAAATACATCATACATTACAATTTAGAACATATCAAAAATTATACTAAACATACATTATACTTCATAGAAGAATTAGAATTTCACATAAAACATTCCAGAATATGTAGACTTTACTGGAATTATCAAGTTCATGATGGGGATCAAAGTTGTTATTATAAAGCATCACCAAATTTTTTGTAGAATGCTATATTCTAGAATTATCAAGCAACATAATATTCTAAAAATATCAAGTTTATGATGATGATGATCAAGGTTTGTATTATTAAGCAACGCATGTTATCTATAATTACCAAGAAACATTAATTTGTTGGAATTATAAAATCCAGAATTTATATTACGAAATTATCAAGAAAAACGATTAGGGTTGAAAAGAAATTAGGATTTAGGAGATATTACAAGATAACAAATTAAAAGACAAGAAAGAACCTGTCAAATTCTTTTATGAGGTGAAAATGGATCAAAATTAGAATTAGAACACGAATCCAAACGAGATGTATTTGAAAAATGATTAAATCGATGAAGTCTTGATGCAATCACAATTTTATCTTGACGAAACCTGAAAATATATGAATCGTAATCAGCAAGATGAAATCCGAAAAAGATGAAATTAGAATCAGTTTTCTATGGAGTTAAATGCATGATAAAAGCATGGGATTCCTGATTTTTCAAAGCATAAATATATTTTAACCATGACTATTATTCTATGATACATTCACTAGCCATTCAAAAAAGCATACCAACTGTTCAAAATTAAAAAGATAACTAACATTCAAACAAACAAAACACTACCATGTCATACATAATAAAAGATTTCTAAATCTTCCAGAAATTTTATTCACACTCATTCTAATGTGTTCCTTGATTCGATTCATTCCCTCACCATTTTTAATGAGCCTCCTTACCAACCTTTCCATATTCCTTTGATTTGTTAATTTTTTTTTCTTGTGCTTGTTTATTGTATGTATATAACACTTTTCAACATACATACAACATAAATATGTAAGCTTCTTATTCTATAGAAAACCTTATGTACTTAAGTCAAAATTCCATATTTCCACTTACTTACATGTTACCAAAATACTTTTACATCTGTGACATTAACAATAGACCAGAATTGGTTATAAGTTCATTAGTTTACTAAAGCAAGTTCATCCTACTTACTTTAAAGTAACTTTGCTGTATTGTACTTTAATAAAATACATTATTTCTTATCTTCTAAGAAAAATCATACACTAATTAAAAACCATAATATTGTCAAGATGTGGAATTTTAATTTGAATCTGATTTATTCTAACTATCCATAATTAGTTATAGTTACATACATATTAACCAGAAGACTAACAAAATATATATTCTTAAAAAATATCTTAAATTAACAACAAACATTAATCATTTTAACATTTTATTAATATTTATAAGCATAAAACCCAGAATAAATATATAGTAAGATATAATGTTGTTAAGTCAATTGAATTTGAAACAAGTTAACTGAGATTAATTGCAAACATAAAAAGTCAATAACATTCTATAGCTTTACAACATTCAAGAGATTCCATTAGTTACCAAATCAGGAAAAATAAATCAATAATCCATGGATTCATAGAAATCGAAATCATAAAGAAAGAAAAATCATATAAATATTGAATTCATAGAAATCAAATTCATAAAAAATAAACTAAATGATATATAAGTTTCACCTTACTCGATTGTTGAAATATCCATTCTTGATGATCATAATCGGAATCAAGAGATTCAAAATCAGAGGTATTCAAGCTTTGATTTGTGGTAGAATGAAATCATGGTTTTAAGAAGAAGAACCAAAATCGGTTTCTTAGGGTTTTATCGAGGGGTTTTGGAGAAAAGTATCATAATCAAAATCGCAATCGATTCAATGATGTCACGAAGATTAATGCGAAGCAAAATTAAAATCAGAATAATAGAAAGTTGAAATGTATCCAGTTCTTCCATCGAGATTATCAAGAAATATGATTTTTAGGGTTCGGTGGTAGGTGAGAGTTGAAATGTATCCAGTTCTTCCATCGAGATTATCAAGAAATATGATTTCTAGGGTTCAGTGGTAGGTGAGAGTTTTTATGGAGCATGAAGAATGAATAAAATTGTTTGAATCACAATTACAGATCAATTAAAAAGTAAAGTTACATTACTATCCCTCTGTGTCTTTCACTAATCCTAAAGTTTGAAAAAATTGCATAAATGTCATCGCCTCTTTATGTTTTGTTTTGATTTAATCTCAGCTATAGATCAAGGTAGTTGAATGGTTCAGATTTTATCTCCACGTCTCACAAAATATCATTTTCTCAAATGAACTTAACCATCTATATATATATATATATATATATATATATATATATATATATATATATATATATATATATATATATATATATATATATATATATATATCAATGTTTTAAACAACATCAGGCGTGCCTTTGTAGCAATATCAAACCTCAAACTTTTTCGAGTCGTGACGAGCCACGTTGTTTGTAAGGCATAATGTAAGGTGATAATTTTGTATATAATTAATAATTATGTGTATATTTTCTACTATTATTCATTTTTATATACATGTATGAGTTAATGCTATATTTTGTTAAAGCTTGGTGGCAAGTACAAGCGTTGGAGCGATGACGCGCTATGACGAGTTTTTTAGAATTTTGATATATATATATATATATATATATATATATATATATATATATATATATATATATATATATATATATTGAAAATAATGAGATTAAAGATGACTCTCCATGACCACGATCATGGGGTTATGCTGTATTTATAGATAAATAATTACAAGGGTACACCACAAATAATAAATATAAACAATTAAATGTATCATACAACACTTTGGTCTAATACTTCCCCTCAAGCTTAAGGTGGTGGACCGAGACGAAGCATATGACGAAACTGTTCAAACTGGTGTCGAGAGAGACTCTTTGTGAATATGTCTGCCACCTGAAGCTTGGTAGGAACAAACATGGTGACAAGCTTGCCGGAAGCCACAAGCTCACGAACAAAATGATAATCAAGATCAATATGTTTAGCGCGTTTATGAGCCACCGGGTTTTGAGTAAGAAATAATGCACTCTGATTATCACACAAGAGAGTTGGTGAACCGGGCGGCAGAGCATGAAGCTCCCGAAGCAGATGAGTGACCCACATAAGTTCAGCAGCAGTGTTGGCCATGGCTCGATATTCAGACTCGCAACTGGAGCGGGAAACCGTAGGTTGCTTCTTAGCACTCCAAGACACGAGATTACCCCCCAGGAATATCGAGTACCCATACGTGGAGCGGCGAGTATCGAGGCAACGAGCCCAGTCAGCATCAGAGTAGCCAACAATGGTTGTGCGAGAAGGCCGGGAGAAGGTGAGACCATAAGTAATGGTGCCTTTGACATAACGAATGAGCCGCTTCACTGCCTGAAAATGATCAACGGTAGGGGCAGCAAGGTATTGGCTGACTTGGTTAACAGCATAAGAAATATCTGGCCTGGTAATAGTGAGGTACTGAAGTGCCCCAACCAGAGAACGATAGTGAGTGGGATCATCAAATAAAACACCATCCCGAACCATGGAAACAGACGAAGCCAACGGGGTGGGCATAGGTTTGGCATCGAGCAGACCAGCACGTGAAACAATGTCATGAGCATACTTAGCCTGACTCAAAAACAGGCCGGAGGGAAGATGGGACGCCTCAAGACCAAGGAAGTAGCTCAAACGACCAAGATCTTTGATGCGAAATTCGGCATGAAGCTGAGCGACAAAAGAGGAGATAACAGAGGTGTCAGAGCCGGTGAGAATCAAATCATCCACATATACCAACAAATAAAGGAGGCAACTACCCTTGCGAAATATAAAAAGGGAAGGATCAGCCCGACTACAAGAGAAACCATGGGCGACCAAAAACGCGCTAAGACGATGAAACCAGGCACAAGGGGCCTGTTTCAAGCCATAAATAGCCTTATTAAGCTTGCAAACATGATCCGGATACCGAGTATCAACAAACCCAGGCGGTTGTTGCATAAAGACAGTGTCACCAAGCGTGCCATGTAAAAAGGCGTTATTGACATCAAGTTGCCGCAAAGACCAACCGTTAATAATAGCAAGAGTGAGTACAATTCGAACAGTTGCAGCTTTAACCACCGGACTAAAGGTATGAGAGTAGTCAAGACCCGGAACTTGACTAAACCCCTGTGCCACAAGGCGTGCTTTGTAGCGCTCAATGGATCCATCCGCCCGATATTTGGTGCGAAATAGCCAACGACAACCAACGATATTGGAAGACTTAGGACGGGGAACCAAGGACCATGTATGATTTTGTTGTAAAGCAAGCATTTCGGACTTCATAGCCGAATGCCATTTGGGATCCTTAATAGCAATAGAATAATTTGCCGGCTCGGGTGTAGAGAGAACCGCAGAGAGTAAGCCATGGGACCCAAAATGCGCAAGATCAACCCGGTATCGAGGCTTAAAGATACCCGCTTTGGCCCGTGTTATCATAGGGTGCGATGGAGCCGTGGGTGACGTAGGTGGAGGGGGCGGAGTGTTCGGGTCAGCAGCCCCTTCGTCATCAGAAGACGAAGACGAAGAGCTACTCGAGGAGTCCGAATCAGAAGAATGGGGCGCGGGGGTAGGAGATGGAGCTACCGGATCAGCGGCCGGGCCAACCGGGTCAGCTGGGTCGATGCTAGGCGGACCAGGCTCAGGGCACGCCGGACACGGGCCGGAGGGAGCAACCCCAACAGATGCGGGGGGAGTGATCGGAGCCGGAGCAGGTGCGGAAACAACCGGAACATCCGACAAAAACTCTTGCAAGCGAAGAGAAGCAAGCGGTGTCGTAACGGTGGGGCCACCAAGCGGGAAATTAACCTCATCAAACCGAGCATGGCGCGTGATAAATATGCGAGAGGACACCGGATCAAGGCATTGAAACCCTTTATATTGCGAGTGATAACCAAGAAATATGCACGGGATGCTCCGGGGTGAAAGTTTGTGGGGCGAATAGTCGCGCAAATATGGATAAACCCGACACCCCAACGGGTGAAAAGTGTCATAAGTCGGAACTCGATTGAACAAGACTTCAAATGGTGATTTGGTGGCCAACACTTTGGTGGGCAAACGATTAATAATATATACCGCCGAGCTAAAAGAATGCACCCAATAAGAGGTCGGAATGTGACCATGGAACATCATGGCAAGGCCAGTTTCGACTATGTGACGATGTTTGCGCTCAACCCGCCCGTTTTGTTGAGGGGTGTAGGGACATGAGACTTGGTGAAAAATACCACGGGCGCGAAAAAAGTCCTTAACCCGATTATTTAAAAATTCCATACCACCATCACTTTGAAATATTTTTATTTTGGACGAAAATTGTGTCTCCACAAATACAATAAAAGTCTCAAGCACCATGCAAAATTCGGCCTTTGTTTTAAGTGGGTAAAACCACGTAAAACGAGAAAAATCGTCCACAAAGGTAACATAATAGCGATAACCATCAACCGAGGTAACTGGAGATGGGCCCCAAAGATCGCAATGAACCAAATTCAAAACTCTAATAGCACGTGTGTTATTATTATTAAATGGCAAACGATGCGATTTCGCTAATTGGCACGGAGAGCATAAAACCGGCTTAGGTAAAATAGATGTAACAAAAATACGTCCGAGTTTATTTAATAACAAAATGGTGTCAAACGACACATGGCCCAAACGAGAGTGCCATAACTCAAACGACGCCTTGGACCCCCGACTAGCAAAATAAGCACGTGCAGGAGGTTTGGTGGAGAGAACGTATAATCCATGGTCACGCCTTCCTCGGGCTAGCACCCGTTTCGTTTCCCGGTCCTGAATATCACAGTAAAATTTTGAAAAAAGAACATCCACATTATTATCATATGTCAATTTGCTAATCGATAATAAATTTTTGGTGAGTTGCGGAACCACCAAAACATCCTGCAAACGAATCCCATTATTAAGATAAGAGGATCCAATAGAAGAGATAGGAAGGGTATTACCATTCCCAAAATGGACCGAGCCATCACCACCAAAAGGCACGGGTTGATTAACCGAGGCGGAGGACGAAACCATGTGACCGGAAGCACCAGAGTCCACATACCAATCCGGGCCAGAAGTGGAAACATTACATTTGGCTAAAAATGCCTTCACCAAATCCGAATCATTTGCGGGAGGAGAAGATGCAAAAGACGGGAGTTGAGGACATTGACTGGCATAGTGACCATTATTCCGACAAAGTTGGCAATGAGGGGGACGACGGCCACGACCACGCCCGCCACAACCACCACCCCGACCACCACGACCACGACCACGAGAGGCAGTGGCAGCCGCGGAGGCGCCGGGGGCAGCAGCAGCAGAAAATGCGATGGGTGGGGTGGAGCCACCGTGGAGCGAAGAAATGAACATGTCATAGCCCTCGGCCTTTGCAAGGAGGTCACGAAAGGAGTGAGGCATCCCGGAGGCACGTATGGCAGTGGAGAAGGCCTCAAATGATCCCCCAAGTCCTCGCAAAAAATGATGATTTTTGTCCTCGTCGTCAACGGGGTGGCCTATAGCGGCTAGTTGATCACAAATGGTCTTGAAACGCCTACCAAAATCTGAAACCGAGGCGGAACCCTTGGTAAGGAGGCGAAGAGTGTCACGAAGGTTATGCACACGTTCCATGGAGGAATTCCCAAAGGAAGCCTCAAGTGCCAACCAAATGGAACGAGCGGTGGTGAGGCCAATAATTTCTGAGAAGGCCTCCTCGGTGAGAGAGGCTTGAAGCAAAATAACAGCCCGTTGATCCGCAGCTAGCCATTCCGCATGAGCCGGATTGAGAGTAGGCTTGCCATCAACCACAAGGTGGGATGGCGGGGCTTGAGAAGAGCCGTCTATATGAGCAAAAAGATTCTGATAGGTAAGGAGAGGGGTCATTTGGTTGACCCACAGCAGATAGTTTGAGGGAGAGAGGCGAATGGTAATGAGGTGAAGAATTGTGTTCATGGGTAGGGTGGTTTCAGTGGAAGAAGACGCCATGGGAGGGGCAGTGGGGTGGTGGCAGATTTCCAATGGAAGGAGGAGAAGGGTGGCAGGAAACTGAAACAGGAGGAAGAAGAAGGAGAATCGGAATTTTAGGGGGTGGGAGGTGAAGGGAGAGAGGCTCTTGATACCATGAAAATAATGAGATTAAAGATGACTCTCCATGACCACGATCATGGGGTTATGCTGTATTTATAGATAAATAATTACAAGGGTACACCACAAATAATAAATATAAACAATTAAATGTATCATACAACACTTTGGTCTAATATATATATATATATATATATATATATATATATATATATATATATATATATATATATATATATATATATATATATGCCATTTTATGTAATTTTATATATTTCAAAAATGTCCGACTACTTATGTCGAACACTCTTATACAAAAAAAAAAAAAAAAAAAAAAAAAATACAAATTTCAGCTTTTAGTTTTCAGTTTTCAGCTACCAACTACTAGCTTCTAGCTATCAGCTACTTTTATCGAACACTCCTTTTACGTCATCATCTTTTCATCAACTCTTTAGATCAAATTCCAAAATAGAGTATTTGTGATTTTTGTTCTTTGGTAAAATAACATTACCTTTTATCGAAGTGTTATCATTTCATAAAAGAATTTCATTTTCCAAAAAGGATACAAATATGGTGTGAAATGATGCGGAAATAACCACAATCAAAATATCTAATGGCAAGAACTTGATATGAATCACTTCGAAATAAACTTATATAATATAATCAATGAAAACACAATACAAATCTATAACTTTTTTTTTACTAACATAATAATTATTTAGTGATAATTTTCCAAGAAAATATATTATATAATGACATGAAGCTCTATTTTTTATATTTTTGTCATTTATTGTATTTTGTAACAAATAACTCATCAAGGTTTCTATGTTCCAAAGATGACCAGCCCAATTTACATTGGATTATTAAAAGATAATATTTTGGCCCATACTTGTTTATTTGGGCGGTTTTGAATAATATTTTGATGGGCTTTGGATATTTTCTTAGAACATCACCCAATGGCGAAACCGGAAAACAAAATATAAAAGAACCGAAATCATCAACTATCAAGCGAGAGATCGTTTCTAAACCAAACAAACAAAAGGATATCTATCATTTTTAGTCAATATCCATATTCCTATGTACTCATATTCATATTACGTTATATAATAATCTTAACATGATATCAATATCAGACGATATCTTTTTTTATTTATTTTATAGGTTTTATTTAGCCCATAGGTGTGTTGTATTCGGCCCATGAACCTTGTACCCATATTCCGTGTATTTACAGATACCAATGAAATTATTTCATGGGAAAATACCTTTTGTTTGATATGGTATCATGATAATCATTTTCTTAAATTTCTCATCCTTCTCTTCTAACGATTTAAGACCCTACTCCTTTCTTTATGTTTTCTTCTTCGATCCTCAAGTTTACCATGGCCTTAGGGAAAGGTTGACGTGAGCCGCTCAGATGATGTGGTTTTCCATTTTTTTCAAAGTTCACCATGAACAATACTGCAATCAACAAAGATGTAACAGACGTACATATTTGTTGATTACAGACATACATCTCGATGACCCTCCATACATACATCCCGATCACCATTAACCTTGACGAACTAAACCGTGATGCCTGGAGGGAACCCTTCCAATCTGTTGTCATAGCTTTGGTGTTGATCATCACCTCCACGAAGTCCAACGTGGCAGAAACTTGACGCGCTTGCAAGTTGTGAATCTACAGGACTCTAAGGAAGCCACTCTTCCAAATGATACTCCAAAAGGGTGTCAAGGCTCATAGTGGTCATAGTGCTTGGCATATCATTGAGTAGGGTTGAGCAACATAACATTTTCTGAACCAGAACCGTCTCGAAAATGTTTGTTTCAGTTTTTATTTTTTCTGAACGAGCTCTGTTCGATCGAAATTGGTGACATGAAGGTAACCGAGTTTGTCAAAAAAATCAAGATCATTTTGGATCTTTCCATAGAAGAATCTCAAAACTTACATGATTGTCAAGTCAATCAAGGTCATAAAAACGTTAAATTAAGGTCTTGTTTGTTTACCTCTTAATTGTAAAATTAAGAGGCAATGTCTTACAAATTCAGATTCAGATCATTTGTTTGTGTCTTATTTTTTACCTCTTAAAATTAAAAACACCTCTTAATTTTTCAGATATGGAACAAAGTCTGAATTAAAAAAAAAAAAAAACACGCGTTTCTTGTTTTGCCCTAACACACAATCGAACACCTTGCCCCCTCTTATCTTCTTCCTGCAGCTTCTTCCCCCTTCACGTCTGCTTCCCTTCCCAACTGCATACTTCGACGACGTCGTTGAACGACGCCACCCAACCAAGCAACACCGACGCCGACGTCGCTGCAACCTAGCAAGGCTGATGCTGCTGCACCTTCTCGCGGTTGCCCTGAACTCGAAAATCAACAATCAAAAACAGGTTTGTTCTTTCTTCTGAAAATCAATTGCTCTTCTTCTGTTTCTTCCTTCTTTCCCCCTAAAGTCGAAAATCAAAAATCGAAATAAGTGGTTATGTTATGCTAATCAGATTAATTAAATTGTAATCTATAGTTGATGTTATGCTTGATTTTGATGTTTAATGCTCGATTTTGATGGTATACCATCGAATTTGAATGTGTCCATTTGTTTACTGATGGATACTTAATACTCTGTTATGAGTCCACCCTAGCTTTTAATTTCTAATTTCAAGCCTATTCCTTTAGTGTATCTTCATGGTTTGTGATTTTACTCATTTTTAAAATTTCGAAGGATTACAACAATGATTTTAGTATATGGCAATATGGGGAGAAATTTGGATATGAGTCTGGAAGGGGCTTTCATGGGGTATGGTGAGTTATTATCAATCCCAACTCCCTTTATTTGTAATCAGTTCACTCATTTTGAGTCCCCCATTGTTGTATAATATGTATGCATAGCATAATGAGTAAATTGCATCAGGTGCCTTTACTAGGAGGAGCATTTTGTACGTGTACTTGGCATTTCTTTTATAACTCGGAATCACTAGAGGTATGATTGATTGATCCTGTTCATTTTAATTGAATTTAAAACGCATTCATATTCATATACGATTCACTGTGTTTAAATCGTTTCTATAAGTAGAAAGAAAATAACGAACTTTCATCAATTTTCATCATAAATTATAGGTTTTGGTTGCAATCCAAGGGGCATTAACGGTTATTGGCAATGCTACAATGTGCATAGCTGCATACCAAATCTATAAATCATCAAAAGAACGACCCCTTGTTACATAATCATCTGTAATTTTGTATCTTGTTGATTATGATTTCCCTCAACATGTGTTACATTTATAGATTAATCATTTGTAGCATTGTATTTGGATTTTAGTATGATTTTGTGGATTTAAAAATATTTATATTTGATTTGGATTTTATATGGTGTTTATATTTTTTTTAATACATGTTTAAGAAATTTATTAGGTTATTTTCTAAACAAACAGTTGAATCAATACAATATAAAACAGAAGGATAAAATGATCATTTTAATAATTCAGCACAAAAATTCAGAGGTCTCAACCAAACATCATATTAAACATTCAGCTCTTAAAATTTCAGGCCCTCTTAGAAATTCAGATCTCTTAAAAATTCAGATTCTACCAAACAGGCCCTAAAACTCCAAAAATCTAAACGATCATAAAAGTTATTTTTGGATAATAAGTTTTCTTATTTAAATAAAAGCGAAAATCTCCTATTTACTTAAATGTAAAATTTTATTTTTTAATTTATTTTGAAAGGTAAAAGCTCTAAAAAGTTCCAATACCGACAAACATATAAACAAGGAGATGAGGTCGAGGTAAGATATTTTCGAGATTATAGTTTTTGCTTCCGAAACATTCTTATGGAAACGAGATATTTTATTGTACTTTGTAGGTTTTTAAAATTATAAAATTTTAAGATAAAAAATTAGATCTCAAAAACTATGGCTGAATCATTAAAAACTATACAGATTTATTAAACTCATTTCAATGATTAATTGTTTTTTCTTACAAATCGACGTCAATAAATAGTTAAAAATCAATTTATAAATATCTACGTCAACATTTGGAGTAATGTGAATCTCACATCACGAGTAACCTCCACCATCTCCACAAAATATTTAATTTGTGACCAAAATTTTATGGGGGATAGGTTTTAAAGAAAAATAGAAATTCTTTTTATTTATTGACTAAAAGAAGGAAATCTTTATATTGCCTTTTCATGTGTCTATGCATGTTTTACTAAAGTCTAAAACTTATCTTAATATGTTTTCGACTTTTTTAGGCGATAATAGAAAAAAAAAAAAAAAAAAAAAAAAGATAATCATATTCTACTTATATTCTGCAGTTGAAAAAATAAAGAAAACGTCATAGTTTTTATATTTTTGGGTTGAGGAAAAAAAAACCTAATTATTTCCAGTAAAATGGTGAACCTTTATTTTACATTATAATTTTTTACAAAACATTTACCTAATTTTTCTTATATTGTCTATGAAACTGGAAAAGAAGTAAAATATATTTTATTCGATTCATTCTTTAACAAACATGGAGAACACAGTTTCTCTTTGATTTTTTTTTCTTTAAAAAAAACTCAATTCACAATAATAATTGTTTTTTTTTTTCATATAGAAACTATCAATTGTTAAATGCGTGTCAATTTTTTTCATGAAAAAGTTTACACGTTTGTCTTCGATAAACATTTGGTCCCACGTAATAATCTAATTTAATGTTCTCTCAATTTTCTTCAAACGGATGGGAAGTCTTGTAAGACTTCTTATGTTCAACAATTTTGTTGGTAAACGTCTTTATTCAGGTTTGTTTCTCCAAGTTTATAAGTTATAACCATTAGGAGAGGATATTTAATTTCTCTTTCAAATAAGATATATCAATTAAAATTTTTAAAAATATCATAAATCTATTTTAAATTGGTACAAGTTTATGGACAGTGTTAGAGCTTCTGACTTTAAATTTCTAATAAAAAACTCGTATTTATAAAAAAAAATCCGTTTGGTATCTTTTAGTTTAAACAAAAACTTCAAATTTAAAAATTATTTAACGTAGCTTTAAAAAAAAAACTATTGAGTCTTTTCATAAATTTTCAAAATTATCCTTCAAAATATATTTATATATTTATTTTTTTAAACAATTATTTTTTTTATGGAATTTACATATTTTAAAAGTTTTCAGCTATCTTATCAAATATTAATATAACAAATAAAAAAGGTTGTGCTATAAGTACACATTCCCCTTCATTCATATAAATAATCACATAAAGGGTATACAAACACTGTTACACTCATATGGAAAGGAGAGAAAAGAGGTACACAACATTGGGGATACGTATAGAAATTGCCATAAAAAATACATATTCCGACTATGTTACCAGCTATCAACTATCAACTAATTCTGCAAAACACAATTTATTATATTTTATGTTGCTTCTGCCCAACACAATTTATTATATTTTATGTTATTACTTTTCATATCGATTTTCCAACAATAAAAATATGATTAGTGTATGTGGATGGATTTGAGCTTATATTCAAGGGTGGTGTTCTTGATTCTTGGTCTTCTGGGGTGCATAAAGTCCCTATTCTCTGGATGTAGATGAGCTTTTTAATGTTCAAAATACATAATAAGAATAATATAAAGATATTTCTTTAAGAAATCAAATAAATAAAATAACATAAAATAAAATTGGTAGTTGTGTGGTTGTGTGGATTGATATTGACTTTATATTTCAAAGAAACTAAGCAATGAGTAGATGCAATTGGTTACCCTTTTTCCTTGTAAGTGCACATGACTTTACCAACAATAAAAAGAAACATCTCATTGGTTCAAATCACAATAATTAACCCACCAAAATCTCAACCCATTTTGAACCCCATACCTAACTTACAGTTTCTTTACAAAATTATAAATAAACTAAATGTCCCTATTTGTAGCCCATACATATTTTATTTATAGTTTCTTCAGAACATTATAAAGAAAGTAAACTAGAAAATGTTGATATGACTTGTTATTCCCTTTGGTTTTAATCTCTAAATGGTTTTTTATTATTACGAATAGTGTTTTATTTTGGATTCGTCTTTTTCTTTTAATATCATTAAATAGAATTTGTTAATTCATTTTAAAATTACCATTTTATTCACGTTTTATCGTTTTCATTCAGATTATTAATTTAAATTGGGCCCACCAACCCATTGAGGCATTGACCTCTTATCCTTCATCTACCATAACCAACGACAGATTGAAGACCACTTTAATCTAAAACTTCAACAATTTAATCAAACCAGTACAAAATCATGTTTGAATTATATTAGATGACAACCCATTTTCACTAACTTGGATGGCAAGATGAAAAACAAATTAGAAATCGCATCTGCACATGCAATGAGAACTTTAATGCAACAAAATTTTGTTTCTTGCAGATCATATAGACTCATACTTGTATAATGGACAAGTCGGTTCAAAGATATGATGAGCCCATAATAAAAAGAAAAATGAGCCCTCAAACGTCATAAATATAATAAAAATTAGTTCGAATTAAAATGCTATAAAATTCACTATTAATATTAAAAAAACATAAATACGTTCACAACATTACAAAACAACTAATTTAAAGGAAAATATTTCTCCTAGCCTTTCTAGATGCAAAATCATTAATAATACTATCCAAATCAATTTTATCTAACATGTCTTTCTCTATACATAATATTGTTAATCCGTTCAACTTTCTTGTAATATCGACGATCTTAGATAATTCTTCAATAACATTAACTTTGAAAAACTTCTCTCTGCAGATGTAACAATGACAGGAATGGTTAGCAAAATGTTATATGCAATAAAAGTCTTTGGGTAACAATCAACAGCTTTAACAAAGTCCAAAATTTCAACAGCTGAAATTATATCATTAGGTAAAGTAATTTGTTCAATTCTGAAAAAAAAAATTCACTTGAATCCACATCAGAAACATTGTCTTTAGAAAAAGTAATAGCAAACTTTATACGACTTTCTTTAAGTTCATTTTCACTTAATGATTTTAATTCTTTGAATCATTTAAAAACCCAAAAATACTTTCAAAGTTTTTTAATTGTTCAAATCTATTTTTTAATTGTTCAAATTCACTTGAATCCACATCAGAAACATTGTCTTTAGAAAAAGTAATAGCAAACTTTATACAACTTTCTTTAAGTTCATTTTCACTTAATGATTTTAATTCTTTGAATCATTTAAAAACCCAAAAATACTTTCAAAGTTTTTTAATTGTTCAAATCTATTTTTTAATGAAACAAATGTCATATCCACAACAACCAAAAAATAGTGAACTTTTAAATACTCTTCAACCGATTGTGTTTCTTGTACATGATCACCTTTATCAAATTGTTTTTTCTAACAATACGAAGTTTTGATGGAAATGTAGGCACTACGCCCATATCAAGTGAAAAGTTGATATGGGTACATTTTTATTCTTGAATCTTTCCTTTTTATGTCCAAATTAGTCCCTTAATGTGAAAAGTTGGCAAGTCAGTACGCGGGGCGTATGCATGAGTACGTGCATCGTACTTCTGCACCATGTAGGATCGCGGAGGCCACCTAGTACACTAGGCGTACCCCTTGGTACGCTGGGCGTACTAGGATAAGATGCAAACCCTAATATTCTTTTGTCCCCTTTAAATAGAACATGATGGCCTCATTTCTAGCCACCCTTATCAGCCTCTAACCCCCTCTAAAACCCTAATTTCGTCTGTGTGGCTTGTGAGTGTGATTTTGCAAGTTTTGAGTGATTCTTGGCTCTTGTAGTTGAAGAAGAAGGTTAGAGAAGAAGAAGAAGGTTCCATCAAGCTTATAGATCCACAAACCTCCCACCTTTGTAAATCATTTCAGGTATAAAGCTTATACCTTGGCTAGTGTTCTTCTATATATCTTTAGTGCAAGTTTTGTGAGCTTAAGTCCCCAAAGTTTAGAACTTTTTGAGTCGGAGACTCTCCAAAGAGTTTAAGTTGTCCTTTTATGCATCCTTGGGCTTCTATGTTGATAAAAATGTTTGCTTGATCTTTCCTTTGCCCTCATACAAGAGTAATGTACCTTGGAATTGATGAAATGATGTTTTAGCCACTCTTAGCCATGAAAAGGCTTAAAGCCCAAGACTTTATTGTTTAAGAGGTCTTAATTTAGTCATATTTATGGATGGAGTGGTTATCTTAACGAATTCAGACCAAAAAGTAAGGAAAAAGGAAGTTCATGGAATACGTCGTGCATACTCCCAGCTACACACAACATAGCTCGGTGATGCCCCGTCGCATGATTAGCCAGGTTTTACGCCCAACATTTACACCCAGTGTACTCGTTGGGTGTTGACTTTTTCTTATTTTGACTTTTGGTCAAAGTTTAGGGTTTTGGACCAAGGGAAGGGCAAAATGGTCCTTTTTGCCCTTAGTAGGTTTAACTGTGGACTTTGGACTCGTGAGTTGTTTGAACCTTAATCTAATTAAGGTTAATTATTTGTTAACTAGGTGGAGTCTAGATCCAACAGTTCGGGTGCGAGGTTTTCGTGTCATTAGTATCAGGTGAGTCCCCTCACTTACTTTTATATGTATGGTAGGATAGCTGTAATATTATGAAAAGTTGGGTCTAGCTGTTAAGTGATGTTATGTTATGTTATGTTATGTTATGTTATGTTATGTTATGTTATGTTATGTTATGTTATGTTATGTTATGTTATGTTATGTGTTGATATGATAATTGTTTGTGACCGGGGCTGCTGATAGCCAACTAAGGGTTGCGAATAACCTTATGATCATGTTGTTAGCATACTAGGACTGTTGATAGTCCCATGGTTGCAGATAACACATAATTGTTTACTTATGTTGTGTTATATGTGGTATCTTTGGGGAACTCACTAAGCTTTGTTCTTACAGTTGTTGATTTGTTTGTGGCAAGTACTTCACAGGACCACGGGAAAGCGAATATCTGATTGTACACGCGCACTAGGAATTTATTACTGGGACATGATCTTTATGTACTCTAATAACTATGACATCTGTGTTGTGAAATGAATTGTAATTAATCTGCCTGATAAACTATGTTTTTGGAAGTTTTAAAAATGAAAATTTTGGTCTAAAATTTGAGATGTTGCAATTTGGTATCAGAGCCTTGGTTTGAGGGATTTGGATGAGCCTTTGGGTGATTCCAAACTCAAACTGAGGGTTTGAATTTTAAGAACTTAACAAGGAATGAAGACTTTTACAAGAGGAAAAACCCAGATAAGCTGTGTGTACAATCGACCAGTGCTCGAGCGGCAGTTTCCCAAAAATACCTCATTTTCATTTTGGTATTGCAGAGCAGACATGTTGTATTATGAGCAAATAGGATTGCATGCTAGTAAAGTGTAGGCTAAGGAATCTTGCTGAAATAGTATAAATGTTGCTTGATTAATGATGCCTTAGCCAAGGAATTCATTCCTTATTTAATTATTTGTTTGGCGTATGGTTTATAGTTGTACATAGATAAGATTTTATAGCATTAGAATGCATGATTTAGCCTTTCTTCATGTTCCTTGTTTGGTTGTGGATTTGAGGTAGGATCATTTATTTGAGTGTCTATCGAGTCTCGTACTATGTACAATTGGCATACTTGAGGCAAATGGCAAGGGCAACAGAGATCTCGTGAGGTAGAGTAGTGTTGGGAGTGGTCTAGAACTAGTATCTAGACATATGTTGAGGTTCTTAGGAACTAGTAGGGCGATTCCATAACTGATGTGAGGAGGTAGAGTTCTTGGGGTCTCGAAGGTGCGACCCGAGACGAATACGAATTAGTGTAGAAGGTAGTATTGAGCCTGTACTAGTGAAAGCACCAGATCCTTATACGACTCAAGAAATAACCTCGAGGGACTAGAGAGCATGTAGGGGTGAGGGTCGATAAATGTGTTTAGCTTGTGCTGATAATTTTTCTTATGCATTTCAGTATGGTGGTTACCCGAGGTTCAGGCTCCAGCGACCCTAAGAGGTCAAGTGCCAGTGATGATGAGATGCGTAGGATCATTGCCGCAAAGGTGGCCGCGTCAATCCGGAAAGCTATCCCGGAGATGTTTGGCTCTATAAAGACCACGCTGATTGAGACCTTTGAGGAGCGTTATGTCATTGTTGCTACCGTAGCCACCATAACTCTCACTGCTGCGAGACCGTTGGGGGGGTGATTCGTTGTGGTACCGGGAGTTCACCAACACAAAGCCACCCGATTTTGATGGGACCCAGGATCCGATTGCCGCTGTGATATGGATCTCTGATGTTGAGGGATGTTTCTATACCTGCTCCTGTCTGGAGATTTTGAGGGTTTCGTTTGCATTGAACCTGATTCCCTTGGGAGTGAAGGACTGGTGGAAGTTTGTGAACGCTGACTACACACCTGTAGAGCATGTTGCGATGACTTGAGAGAGGTTTACTGCGATGTTCAGGGATGAGTTTGTGCCTACAGTTGAGCGGGAAAGGTTAGCCCATGAGTTCCTATTTCTCAAGCAGAAGACAGAGACGGTGACTAATATCACCAAGATGTTTCATGAGAAGGCTTTGTTTTTCCCTGAGCAGGTATCGACGGAGCAGGCTCATGTTTCCCGGTATTTGAGTATTATGAGGAGGGATATCAGGGATTTTGTGGCGAATACAATGTATAGGACATTGGCTGAGCTGCAGACCAATGCCAAGAAGAGAGAGATCAAACTGCAGACTCAGGTTAGGGAGGAGAGGGAGGACCAGGTGATGTGTGTGAAACTAACTAGTTTTAATCCTACTAACTTAGACACAAAATAAACACACGAAAGGCAGTGTACCTATCGATTAGTAATATAGTTCAAGCGAGTAGGGTATCGAACATAGGGAACGGTAAACAATTAAAATAAATGCTAATATTATCTAAATAAATCAAGTAAAAAAGGGTTTTCTCTAGTTTTACAAGACTAGAAACTTAAATACTTAACTAACACTTAAACTAAGCAACTAATAGCTAAAGCAAATAACCAATTAACTAAATTCAATAATGAAGAAGACTTATGTTTAGGTTTTGAATCATCTATTCCTATGGTTGATTTTATGACAAGTGCAATGGATTAATTGGCTTTGGCTACCGATTAGTGTGATTAGGTTCATGTTCGCTATTACTAATCCTTAGAAAACCAATTAATTCAAGCAATGGCCAGTTGTCTAAATTAATGAATTTCCTAGGTTGTTGATTCGAGTTAAGTAAGACTTGTAATTAGCTAATCAAATTGGTGATTCAATTATCCTCTTGTTGATGGTGTATCACACAAGCTCACACATTAACTTACCTATCTTCTATTTAATTCTAGTTTCACATTCGTTATTCCTAGACATATAACTATGTGGTCACATAAATCATATGAAATTAATAACTAAGAGATGTTCATACAACTTAATTACTGATTTATTAACAGAGAATAGTTGTAATTAACACATAAGGTTCTTTAACAAGCATAACAAAACAAAATCACCAAATTAAATTAATCCAATCATAAAATCAAACCATATTCATAAAATCATCTATCCTAAACAAAAGTTATGAGTTTTTAGCTCATATCTACAGAAAATAACAAACTAAAAACATAATCTAATGATTGAAACTTGGTTCATGCAAAAGATTAAGATAAAAGTAATGTGTTATTGCCTTTGATCTTCTTCCAAATTGATATCTAAGTTGAAATCTCGAAAACCACAGCTTCTAAGAACCCTTCTGGCCTCCAAAAATCGTCCTAAACTTCCCCCGTTCGTTAAGGTTCGAATGAGAAGCGTTTCTATGTATATTTTATGAAAACAGGGGCGACTCGGCGAGTCCAGTGACCTACTCGACGAGTCCATCACTTAAAATCCCGTGTACGGCAAGTCAGCATCAAGAATCGCGAAACTTCTGACCAACTCGTCGAGTCCGTTTGGAATCAGCATTTTCTCAAAACACGAAAGTCGTCCGAAATTGTGTCTAGTTTTCAGAACATTTTGAATATCTTCAATCGGAGTTATGGTTCATGAGGTATGGCCAAAACACTGACGAGGGGTCAAGCTGTCCAGCAACATCCTTCTTTCTTCAAAATCCAAGATCCAAGCCTCCAATCGCTAGTTCCGCTTCCTTTTCCATCCGAGCATGTCATTGTTGCTGAAAAATGAAATGATAAACTAATTAAGCACCTTTTTTCATTAAATGAGACAAAAACAACATAAAGTATTAAGATAATGCATAAATTATATGACTAAATATGCCCATATCAAAATACCCCACACTTGACTTTTGCTTGCCTCCAAGCAAAACTGAATTTTAGCACACTAATATCATATAAGACAATCTCAATCGAACCCATCTATTATGTCAAGACCGCAATGCATGCATTTGTGTCTAAAATTTTTCCTAAGGAACCCCCCATACTCTAAATACTCACAATCCTCATAAACACTCGCCCACTTCTTTTGAACAACGCTCATTTTATGCATCCCTCTGAATCCATCCATAGAAAACTGCCTAACCTCAAGGTATTTTTGGTCAAGCAACCCAATCATACATAATCTAGAAAAAATTACAACTTTTTTCGATACCACTATGAAGCTCTTTGGAATTCTTCACTTCTTTAATAATTTGATCTTGATTTCTTTGAATTCACCACCTTTTTGTTTGATTTTTGGTATCTTCAAATTTTTGAATTTCTTTAGAACTTTGATCTTTTGATCTTCATTTTGATTGCTCCAAAATTTTTACAACTTTTCTTGTAATTCTCTATCTTTTTTTTTCACATGTAACTCACTTTTTTTCACTCAAAACCTACATGCTTAAGCAGGGGCGCTCAACTTCAACCTTTATTGGTTAAAAATAATAATTTTCCTGGATACATTTCAAGTACACGATGCTAAACATATCGAATCCCTCAAACTAAGTGAGGTTGTGTTTTTGTCCCATGATTTCACTAGAATAAGGGAGGCCACAAATGCATTATAACGTATATTGGTTCAACTAAACATTTGGGTGTTCAAAGAATCATCGAACATAATACTAGCATGAACCCTAATTGCTTTTACCAAAATTTTCTAAATTAACCCTAGCAATTTGTATGCAAATTTTTTTTTTCAAAATTTAACTAAAATTCTAAAATTTCAACTAATGTAACCAACCCCTACCCCACACTTAGTTTATGAAATGTCCCCAGTGCATATTAAAACAATTAAAGAACATAAAAGTAAAGAGAGAATTGGAACAAACTCCCCTGCGATAGTAGTTGTGAGGTTGATCTTCTTCATGTAAAGCTCCAACTTCAGCTGACTCTGGTATGAGAACAGCGCATCCATGCCTTGGGCGTCAAATCTCGTGTGGTTGACAACTCTAAATATGTGGGAAAAAACATCTTGGAATCGCCTAGAAATGGTCTTCAAAAATATAGCCAATTGCCACCTTGAATTGAATCAAATCGGCGACTCAAAGATAAAAGAATGATAAACTCGTCGAGTTTTATATGGAGACTCTCCGAGTTGAATCTTCATATGGGCAGAAATCGTGAATTTTCGCTGGAACTCGTCGAGTTATAAGGGTGCACTCGACGAGTTTTCGGCTCTGATCGTGCAAATTCTTCTTTTTGCTTCAGGTCTGTTTTTGAGGTCAAAGAGGGTATTAAGGTAATACACCTCCGTATATTCTTAAGTGACGAGACTCCTTTTTAACCATTAAAACCATCGAACTTATAAAATCACTCAAATCTTCTAATATTCTCGTCCACGACTCGACCCCTCACTTTATTTCCTCACGCTTTATTCATTCATTCTATCCCCACCCTATATTCTGAAAAGATCAAAAACAAATACCAAGTAATAACAAAAATAGCAAAATAGAAATCCTAAATTATCCCCAAATAATAAAAGTTTAGAAAGAAAAAGAAAAGCAAACTCTAATGACGGGTTGCCTCCCGTAAGCGCTTCTTTTTGTGCGAGTCTTTAGCTGGACTCCCAACTTAATAAACTTCTAATAAATTCGATGCCCATCCATCCATTGCATTAAATATTTTCTTTGGACCAATGTAACATCCCAAAATTCAAGACCAAAAATTTCTTTTTAATAAAACATTACTTTAACCAAGACATCATTCCAAAACATAATCTGAGTATAAGTTTTCAAAACACATGTTTATTATCAGAGTAAACATTCACAGGCTGACTAATCTATGGTGTGTGCCATGCGATCACCCCGAGCTCCTCCCTCCGCTACCAGAAGTACCTGAAAACAAAACTGAAAACCGTAAGCACGAAGCTTAGTGAGTTCCCCACCTTACCACATACCATGCAAACCATATACTTCACATACTGGGCCACGCCCGCTATCCTGGGCCTCGCCCTCTACTTCGGGCCTCGCCCGCTACAACGGCCCCGCCGCTCCAGGCCCCGCCTGGCTTCGAGCCCCGCTCGGATACAGATCTGTTTCACTTAGGCCTCGCTTGTCACAGGGCCTCGCCCACTAACATATAATAGTACATAAACATATCACATAACATTACATAAACTAAACATATACTAACAACTCTTGCTCTAAGGCCTCGCCTATCTCTGGGCCCCGCCCGTGTCCTGCTACTGATGAGTCATGGAACCTCGTCCATACTCCTACTGATACTGAGATACGGGCCCAGCCCACCTTCACTCCTTTTCTGACTTGGGCCTCGCCCCTGCTCTGCTGCTACTGAGATGTGGAACACCATCCACACTCTGCTATTGGTGAGATACGGGACCTCGCCCACACTCACCTCCTTACCAGGCACATACAAGTATCACACAGACAACACGTATAAACTATCACATAAACCGCTCCTTGGGCACCCGCCCTCTATCATTGGACCTCGTCCGAATATCATACTAGCATACTGTGCCTAGGGCTAACCCCCGGGTCTTCTACTCATAACTACATGGGCCGGCATTGTGGCCGTAGACCCATTCATACAAAGGGAAACTCACCTGATACTGCTGAACTGCTGCTGCTAACCCCTTTGACCGCTACCTGACCACTGACTCCGAACTGCTGCTCCGCTAGCTCCCCGAGCTACCAATATCAACATAACACTTAGTCTAACCGACCTTCAAAGGTCAACCAAGTCAACTCCGGTCAAAGTCAACGTCCTGGTCAAAGTCAACCTTCCAGGTCAACCCTACTCGTCGAGTCACCCTACTGACTCGCCGAGTTCATAAGTCTAGAGTCCTTCCACTCGCGACTCTACTCGCCGAGTCAGCCCCTGACTCGCCGAGTCTACTGATTCCCGATTCCTGTCCTGTCCAACTCACTGAGTCCTGGCTCGACTCGTTGACTCGAGACTTAACTCGAAGGGTTTGGGACCACGCGACCTGACTCGCCGAGTCTAAGAACAGACTCGCCGAGCACACGGCAATCTTCATCCAACTCGCCGAGTTGTTCATCCAACTCGCCGAGTTCATGCCTATCTTCATCCGACTCGACGAGCTGTTCATCCCACTCGTCGAGTTCCTCCTCGTCTTCAAGCTACTCGCCGAGTCCACTCGAAGGACTCGCCGAGTCCAATAAGATCCACTTACATGCAGAGGACTTCCGAGTCATGCATGAACTCCAAACTGTAGATCTACCCTTCCCAAGCCTATTCCCCACGTAAAGTTGCAAACTTTACGTGTAGAGAGGGAGATCTAGGCAAAATGCACCAATAACTAGGGTTAAAGACCAAGAGGCTCCAAAATCCACCCAATGGCTGATACTTTACGGGATTCTAAACCAACACAAGCATGGATCTGAGGTAGCAACCTCAGATCTGGACCTCAAGCTTGAAATTGATCTTAGGCATGGCTTAAAAGCCCCAAAACTCATAACCAAAGAAGATCTAAAGGAGGGAAACGAATTGATACCTTCCAATGCTCTGAAATGCTCCCCAAACTTCAGATCTAAAGCCACTCCTTGATGCTTCAAAGATTCCCACTTCTTCTTCTTCTTCTAAATCACTCAAAAATGGCCAAAAGAATAAATCATCACAATGGAGGCTTAGGGTGCGGCGTTCTGGGTGTGAGAGACAGTAAAGGAGCCCTAGGAAGAAGATTGAGACGTTTAAATAGGCTCCAAGCCCCAGATTTAGGGTTTTCCTCGCACAGACCAGACTCGCCGAGTCCACTTGGCCGACTCGCCGAGTTGGTCACTTACTCCTCGACCCGGATCCCGCTCCGACTCGCCGAGTCCTTCCTTGGACTCGCCGAGTCCCTCCTAAAATTTAGGGTTTCCTTTACTTTCTTGGCTTTCAAAATCTTGGGTGTTACAACTCTCCCCCACTTAAACTGAACTTCGTCCTCGAAGTTTACCATGGCCCACCGCCTGCGATCTGCCTCCAATACCCAACACCAGCCGCCTACCTGCGCTGGTCTCCCACCTGGTCATTCTGACTAACATCAACCTCGCGGGTAAACCTCGGGTCAAACCTGACCCTGAACAACTTAGAAACAGAACTTACTCAACCGATAATCCTTCTGGTACTCACCGAGTACTGCACTGAACCCGCAGAGGTTCTCTACTTCTTTCCTTGCGCAATTTCCTTGCCATCCCAAGGCAAAGCCTCATAACCGACTTTTCGTCTGACACTGTGAAGGTCCTATCCTTCACTAACTCCATCACTGGTCGCTCTCAGCGACTTCCAAAGAAACCTCGACCACCTAACTGCTCAGTCAATCCTGCCATCCAGGCACTACAAACTTGGGATCCCCGATCCCCTAATCTTGACACTAAGGTCCCTACCAGGTCCCACCTGCGCTGCTAAAACTCACGGGCCTCGCCCACGGGTCCCACCCGCCTCTATCCTTCTAGTCTCACTAGTCTAGTCACTCTCGCTCGGGCCTTGCCCACGGGTCTCACCCAACCATACTACTGAGCAACCCTGCTCCCAGGTCTCATCTACACTGCTAATCTCATACGGGCCTCGCCCACGAGTCTCACCCAATTATATCCTGGAGCGGCCTCTCCCAAGGTCTCACCTCTCTAGAGCTGTACATGCAACTCCCTATCATTCTCATCCACTTACCCAATCTTGATCCCTACCTGATCTCTAGGAGATAAGGGCCTCGCCCCCAACTCCACTAACGGAGCTACTAAGGAATGCTACGACTTACCCATAGGCTTACATCACCATCCATTGCTGACCTCTAGTGAATGCTAGAGCTGCCTTGTAGTCTTACAACACTTCCACTACTGACTGCTAATACGAAGGCACCCATGTGCCATCAGCTTCTCAAGATCCTTATTCCGACTCCCGCGAGTCCTTCAGGCGATCCACAACCTGAATTCTCAACCATAACTAACCATTACCATCATACGCGCTAGCTGATGTGGAGTTTCTCAAACTCCCAACCATGAAATCCTCAATCCATCAAACGCTGAACTACTTCTCTTCCCTCTCGGAGGTCACGTACTCATTCTCGGTCTGCGTGCTCCTCTCTGGGCACACCCGGAGGATTCTCCCCCACTTCGATCCTGCTTTCCCCTTGCTGCTCAATACTCAAAGAGATCCCGATCTTTGCTACCATTTCATAACCCATCCACTGAGGAACCCAAGCCCGCCATAGCTAGGGATTTAGCCAATCCATCACAATCACTGCACCACTCCGAACTAGCGAAACGTACCAAATCCCTCCCAAGCATGCTACAGTTACTGCATCCTTCGAAACCTTCTTCAATAGAGCACATCCCCTAACTACCATACAAATATCCAAGGTATGCAGATGACATATAACTCGATCACAATCAACCAATCAAAATAAAATACTTTTACCGCTAATGATGCAGAACCATAACAATGAAATCATGCACGAATAAAAGAACTGAAAATGGAAAATTGCATACCTGCAACGTCCGGCGTTGCTCGCGTCTCCAAGGTCATCATCTGAAAAGCCCTGCTCCGTGCCGCAGGTGCCTCTACCCGGCCCTGACGGCCATCTGTGATCCTCAAAGTTGCAGGGGCGGGTGCCATCACCTGTCCTGCCGAAGACAAACTGGGGCATTGGGCCTTCTTGTGGCCCCGCTGGTTGCAATGAAAACATATCAAGTCTGATCCCTGCGCGGCGGTAACAGTACAATCCCTGCTAAAATGACCAGTCCGACCGCACTTGAAACAGCCAGACTCACCACCGCTACCACTCCTGCACGCGCCCCCGTGCGCCCTGCCACACTTTCCGCACCGACTGCGGTCCTGATGATCCCTCGATCTCGAATCCGATCCCTTGGGCCTTTTGCCCGGACCCGTAGCTACCTGAACCTCATCCGGCTTCCTCTTCCGGATCTGCTCCAAATCAATTTCCCTCTCTCTAGCCCGAGAAATCATATCTTCCAGCGTCTTACAGTTGGATCTGCTCACGAACTCCCTGATGTCATCCCTCAACATCTCATGGTACCGAGCCTTCTTCATCTCCTCATCCGCGACATACTGCGGTACAAGCAATGGGGTCCCTAGCCCCATGATAATCTGGTGCCCCGCAGGCTCTGAACTCTCAAAATGTCAAGGTACGCGCTCCCATCAATGTCATCATCTCAGTACGGAAGGCTCCCAGCCTCTCATCCAAGATCTCCAGTATGCCCTCCTTGACCGTGCCAAAGATCACATGAGTCTAAGCTAAAATACTGCACGTAACCTCAGCTGATATCAACTCTCTCATCCGCTCCTCGAGCTGCTCGGCCCCTGAACCTGAGCATGATCCCTCTCTGGCGCCTGATCTGCCCGCTAGTCTCTCTCGCAATGTCATCATGCTGAAAAAATATACTACAACCACTATCAGAATACTCATCACTGATGCGAGACCAAACATGCCCTACCAGGTTCCCGGTCTTGTCTCTGCCCTTCCCGAATCGAGTACGAGGGACCATGTCGGTCTAGGTCGGCTTGCTATCTCTATGGAAAGGAGGTGCATATGGCTAAGGAATGCCCTAAGGGATTTCGAGTTTGCTTTAGCTGTAATCAGACGGGCCACGTGAAGGCCGATTGTCCATAGATTGCATCCAATGCAGTTCAGACTCCCGCCAAAGTGAAACTGCGTATCACCGATGGTTGGAAGGGGAAGGCCGAGGCACCGAGGGCTCGGGGTAGAGCCTTTCAGTTGACAGTAGAGGAGGCCCGTGCAGCTCCAGATGTCGTGGCTGGTATGTATTCATTATATTTTTCTGTTGATTTATTTATGTTGCTTGTATTGTCAATTGTGTAGGTACATTCCTTGTGAATTTTGTTCTTGCACTTGTGCTATTTGACTTGGGTGTGGGTCGGTCTTTTGTGTCATCCTCTTTTAGTTGCAGTTTTAGTATTCTGTGAGAGGTCTTGGGCAAGCTCTTGAGGGTCTCGATATCGGATGAGCGTCCTGTATCAACTACGGATGTCTATTGGGGTTGTGTGCTAGAGATTTTCGGTGTTGGATATCTGATTGATCTCATCCCTATCTCGATGGGGGATGTTTATGTGATCATGGGTAAGGATTGTTTGAGTAAATTTGGGGCTCTGATCGACTGCGAGTGTCACTTAGTGACAATACCAGATCCTAGTGGGGGAGTGCTAACTATCTATGGCGAGGGTACTAGATCGGGATCACCCTTCTATTCTGCCGCCAGGGCAAGGCACAGTTTATAGCATGGGTGTATGGGCTTTCTGGCATATGTGCTGGATACTCAGGTTTAGATGAAAGGATCAACTTATTTTCCTGATGTTCCGGTGGTATGCGATTTCCCTGATGTTTTCCCAAGGAGTTACCGGATGTGCCTCCTGAGAGGCAGGTGGAGTTCCAGATCGATCTGATTATGGGTGCGACATCGATCACCAAGGCACCGTAACATCTTACACCTCCTAAGATGCAAGAATTATCCTCTCAACTATAGGAGCTGTTAGGGAAAGGGTTCATTAGATCGAGCAGTTCTCCGTGGGGAGCTCCGATCCTTTTCATCAGGAAGAAAGACGGTTCGCACCGGATATGCATTGATTATCAAGAACTGAACAAGTTGACGGTGAAAAAACGTTACCCTTTGGCGATGATAGATGATCTTTTTGACCAATTTCAGGGGGCATCTTGGTTTTCCAATATTGATTTGAGGTCCGGCTATCATCAGATGAGGGTACGAGAGGAGGATATTCAGAAGACGACATTCTGAACTCGTTGTGGGCATTATGATTTTGTGGTGATGCCTTTTGGGCTCACCAATGCACCGGGAACGTTCATGGACCTCATGAACCGGGTGTGTGGGCCCATGTTGGATCGATCAGTGATCGTTTTTATCGATGACATTCTGGTATATTCGAAGACTAGGGAGCAACATGAGGAGAATCTGCAAGAGATTCTTAGGGTTTTGAGGATGGAGAGGCTTTATGCCAAATTCTCCAAGTGTGATTTAAGGTCAAGGGAGGTTCAGTTTTTGGGGCACCTCGTCAATCAGAATGGTATTTTGGTCGACCTAGTCAAAATTAAGGCGGTGATGCAGTGGGAGGTACCGAGATCTCCATCTAAGATTCATAGTTTCCTTGGTTCAGAGGGCTATTATCAGAGGTTCATCAGAGATTTCTCCAAGATTGTTGTTCCTCTCACCAAGTTGACCAAGAAGGATGTTTCCTTTAGTTAGGGGCCTGAGCAGCAAGCATCATTTGAGACTTTACGTCAGAGGTTGTACGAGGCTCCAGTGCTTGCCCTCCCGGAGGGAGTTGAGGGTTTCATATTCTATTGTGATGCATCCATTGCGGGATTGGGTGCAGTGTTGATGCAGAGAGGGCATGTGATAGGATACGCTTTGAGGTAGATGAAGCCTCACGAGGTGAGGTACCCTACTCATGGTTTGGAGTTAGGGGTGGTGCTTTTCGCCGTCAAGATTTGTCGCCACTATCTCTATGGTGTTCGGTTGTAACGCCTGTGTTTCTGGGCTTGGCATTTTTATCAATGTAATAGTATAGGTTAACCTTTGTAACCCGTTTTGAAATAATAAGAATGTGTTATTCGAGTATTATGTGTTTTGTGCTTAATTGCTTAATTATGTGGTCTGATTAATTAAGAATAAAAATAAGCGTCAAAATTTAAGTGTAAAATGAACTTAATATCTTTGGTTAATGTTGTAGTAGTTGAAACGAGGTTTCCGAATATATATAGAACGCCCAAATCTGACTTCGTATGAGGAAGTTATGATTTATCGAAGTTTCGACTTAGTGGTATGCAGCCTGAAATACTCGATTTGAGATCGAGCGGTTTTTAGCCGAAGCATTCTAAACGAGGATCGAAGGTCTCGTTGTTGGTATCGAAGCGATAAAAATTTAGGCGAGAACGGACGTCAAACGAAGAATTTATGAATTTATAACGAAGTTTTTCTGTCGCGGCCTATTAAAAATAAATAATAAAAATAAAGTCAAAATTAGCCGACGGAGTCTAAACGAAAGTTGTAGAGCGTAGTCTCACCTTCGCGTGGATATAAAGAACGTCGAAAACGGAGTTCGTATGAAGAAGATATGAATTTCCGAAGTTTATTAAATAATTTGTATTTATTTTTAATCTTTAATTCCGGTATTATCCGAAGAGGAGTCAGCGGTCCGATCCGACGTACGCCCCGCGTACTCCGAAGGTGTCGACATCGCAACAAGTGGCTTCGGATACGTAAGCAGTGACGTTTCTCGGACCAGTACGTCCCGCGTACTCCGAGGCTCCAGCCTCATATAAATAGGATGCGAGGGCATCCGACTATTTTGCTAATTTCTTCTCTTCTCTCTCCCGTTTTGCTTCGATTTTCGTGCCAGAAATACCCCGAATCCCCGGTATTATTCTCGAGCCCCGAGGCAAGTCCCGAGATCCCGAAGATCCCGAGAAGTGCGGTTCCCGAGTCGAAGCTCTGCCCGCGAGAAGTTCGATTTTTGTGAAGATCTTCCAGATCTACTGTGGATTACTACTTCTGCAAGTCGTAGTGTTGTCCGATCATCTTCTGATCAAGTGAGTGTATACTACCTTTCATAAACATGATAATAATACAAGTATGGTTCGAGTGTACTAAGTATATTATTGTTTATAGGTGTGAGTGTGTAGTTACTTTCTTCTAACGCATGATTATGAAGTATTTTATACGAAATACGTGTTATGTGTAGAATTTGTTGTTATGTGTGTGAATATATGTTCACCCTCTTCCATCTCATAGATCTGAATTGCTTTCTATGAAATACGTGTTACGTGGGTATGCCTCATCTGTTATGTGGAATATATATTGAATGAAAATGATATACAGGTTTCAAACTATGTATGAAAGTATATATTTTATCTACTAATATGTTGGGTAGAACATGGGTAGATAGTTGGTGTGTAATAAACAAATGAGAGGCCTCGATGTTGTTGATGTTGTTGATCTAGTTATTCAGCGAAGTATGGATAACGACCACAGACTCTTTCTAGACAGTCCAGTGGAACGCTAGCAGATTCATAACCTGTAGGTGTTGTGAACGATGTGTTCACTGGTGTACTCTATCCCCCTCATGGTTGCCTTTAGGATATCTATTGTCGAGGAAACCCCTTCGCAGTGATGTCCGTCCCGATGAAAATCCTAGATTAGGTCCCTTGAGATAGATGTTATTTTAGGGACGTAAAGTGAGGATAACGGGAATGGGTAATCGGGATAGTGATTGGTTGGTGAAATTAAATATAACTTATTTATTGTGGGTTGAAAACCCTATATGCTCACCAGGCTCCCAAGCCTGACCCACTCAGTTTTATTTGTATTACAGGTAGTGGCGCGAGGGCATAAGATGGTTGAATCATCAAGTTGTTTTGTTTACAAGTCTGTATATGTATATATTTGTTGAATGACTTGTAATGTTATCGTTTATGCTTTATGGTCTGTATCGGAACATGACATCCCGAGTTTTGATTATATAATGAAAATGCATCTCTTGATGAAATGCTTTGATAAATATTATTTTATCATGTTTTGTTTTGGGAACAAATTCCGCAACTCTTTCAAATCAAAAGGATTTACTCTGAAATTATTTAAAAGCATAAATGAAAATCGGTCTTTTCTGGCCGAGATTTTGGGGATGTCACATCGGCGTACCATCTACACTGACCATAAGAGCCTGAGATACCTTGTGGATCAGCCTAATTTGTACATGAGGCAGAGGAGCTGGTTTGATGTAGTGAAGGACTATGATTGTGACATATTGTATCATCTAGGAAATATCAATGTGGTGGCCGATGTCTTGAGCCGGAGGGCAGCGGGTACCTCGATGCGAGATGTATGTATGAGGATGACAATGACGACTCCAGATTTAGAGATCATCAAGGAAGCACAATCAGAGGCCATTAAGGAAAATAATAGTAAGAGTGACGGGTGATCGGTCAGGTTTCAGCATTTGATATGGACAATAGAGGGCTTTTGACTCTCCATGGGCGAGTATGGGTGCCATATGCAGGAGGGGTGACAGATTTTTATGGAGGAGACCACAAATCGAGATTTTCTATCCACCCGGGGCCACAAATATGTATCTTGACCTGAAGCATAATTATTGGTGGCCATGTATGAAGAAAGCTGTGGCATGGTTTATGGATAGATGTTTGACCTGCCGAAAGGTCAAGGCGGAGCACCAGTGCTCTCATGGCAAGTTGCATCCTATGGAGGTTCCCCTATGGAAGTGGGAACATATCATTATGGATTTCATTATCAAGCTACCAATGACTGGGAGGGGTGTTGACACTATCTGGGTGATAGTGGATCATTTAACAAAGAGTGCTCACTTCTTAGCCATTAGTGAGAACTCTTCTGCGGAGAAGTTGGCCGGGATTTATGTTCATGAGGTGGTGGCTTGGCATGGGGTGACGACTTCTATTGTTTCTGAATGGGATGTGTGCTTTACTTCCAGATTCTGGAAGAGATTCCATGAGGAGTTGGGTACTCGGCTACATTTTAGCACCGCGTACCATCCGCAGACGGATGGGAGTGAGCGGAAGATTCATACGCTCGAGGATATGCTGCGTGCGTGCGTTATTGATTTTGGTGGGAGTTGGGACTTCTATCTTCCTTTAGCTAAGTTCTCTTATAATAACATCCATCATGCCGGTATTGGTATGCCTCCATTCAAGCTCCTTTATGTTCGGAGGTGTCGAACTCCTATTTGTTGGGGCGTAGTGGGACAGAGGGTCATGGGGAGCACGGAAGTCGTGCTCAAGACAACTGAGCTTATACAGCAGGTTCGGCAGAGACCTTTGACCGCGCAGAGCCATCAAAAGAGTTATGCGGACCGGAGACACTCTGAGTTAGAGTTCCAAGTGGGGGGTTTTGTGTTCCTGAAGGTGCCACCCTTGAAGGGTGTTATCCGCTTCAGGAAGCGGGGCAAGTTGGGCCCCATATTCATTGGTCCTTTTCGAGTGTTGGCCCGGGTGGGCAAGGTGGCTTACCGGTTTGACCTACCAGACGATTTGAGTCAGATCCATGATACCTTCCATGTATCTCAGCTGAGGAAATGTATAGCCGATGAGGCGGCTATGGTTCCCATGGAGGACATTCAGGTCGATGATCGCCTGAATAATGTAAATAATCTTGTATCCATCTTGGATCGTAACGTGAAAACCTTGAGGAACATGGTCGTGAACTTTGTCAAAGTTTGGTGGTAGTACCGCAAAGGTTCAGAGTGGACTTGGGAACCGGAGTACAAGATGCGTGAGCAGTATCCTGAGCTATTTCCGGAGGATGACTTTGAGGGAGAAGTCTGTTTTTAGTGGGGGAGAATTCTAACATCCCGAAATAAGGTATATTTTTATTCTTGAATCTTTCCTTTTTATGTCCAAATTAGTCCCTTAATGTGAAAAGTTGGCAAGTCAGTACGCGGGGTGTATGCATGAGTACGCGCAGCGTACTCATGCACCATGTATGATCGCGAAGACTACCTAGTACGTTGGGCGTACCCCTTGGTACACTGGGCATACTATACTCAGATGCAAATCCTAATATTCTTTTGTCCCCTTTAAGTAGAACATGATAGCCTCATTTCTAGCCACCCTTATTATCCTCCAACCCCCTCTGAACCCCTAACTTCGTCTGTGTGGTTTTTGAGTGTGATTTTGCAAGTTTTAAGTGATTCTTGGCTATTGTAGTTGAAGAAGAAGGTGCCATCAATCTTAGAGATCTTGAAACCTCCCACCTTTGTGCATCATTTTCAGGCATAAAGCTTATACCTTGGCTAGTGTTCTTCTATATCTCTTTAGTACAACTTTTATGAACTTAAGTCCCCAAAGTTTGACCTTTTTGAGTTGGAGACTCTCCAAAGAGTTTAAGCTATCCTTTTATGCATCCTTGGGCTTCTAAGTTGATAAAAACATTTGCTTGATCTTTCCTTTGCCCCCATGCATGAGTAATGTACCTTGGAATGGATGAAATGACGTTTTAGCCTCTCTTATCCATGCAAAGGCTTAAAGCCCACGAATTTATGGATTAAGAGGTCATAATTTAGTCAGATCTGTCGGTGGAGTGGTTGTCCTAACGGATTAAGACCAAAAAGTAAGGAAAAAAGAAATTTGTGGAGTACGCCGTACGTACTCCCAACTACATGCAACGTAGCTCGGTGATGCCTCGCCGCATGCTTAGCTAGGTTGTATGCCCAACGTTAGGGGTAGTACGCCCAACATACTTGTTGGGTGTTGACTTTCTCTTGACTTTTGCTGATTTTGACTTTTAGTCAAAGTTTAGGGTTTTGGACCAAAGGAGGGGCAAAATGGTCCTTTTTGCCCTTATTAGGTTTAATTGTGGACTTTGGGCTCGTGAGTGGTTTGGACCTTCATCTAAATAAGTTTAATTGTTTGTTAACTAGGCAGAGTCTAGATCCAACAGTTCGGGTGCTAGGTTTTCGTGTCATTAGTGTCAGGTGATTCCCTTCACTTACTCTTACCTATATGGTAGGATAGCTGTAATATTATGACCAGTTGGGTCTAGCTGTTATGCTATGTGCTGATATGATATTTGTTTGTGACCGGGGCTGCTGATAGCCAACCGGGGTTGCGGATAACCTTACGAGCATGTTGTTAGCTCACCAGGACGGCTAATAGTCCCAGGGTTGCAGATAACTCACAATTGTTTACTTATGTTGTGTTATATCTGGTATCTTTGGGGAACTCACTAAGCTTTGTGCTTGCATTTGTTGACTTGTATGTGGTAGGTACTTCACAGGATCGTGGGAAAGCGAAGGTCTGATTGTACACACACACTGGGAATTTATTACTAGGACATGATCTTTTTATACTCTAATAAGTATGACATAAGTGTTTTGAAATGACTTGTAATTAATATGGATGTGTAACTTTATTTTTGGAAGTTTTAAAAATGAAAAGTTTGGTCTAAAATTTGAGGTGCTTCAGGTAGATTAAAATATTTTATAGCAAAAAGAAAAAATTATATCTAAATTTTTGTAGTATACTAACCATTTTCGATCACGTGACAAACCATTATTTAACTTTTTAATATAAAATGCATAAGAAAAATGTCTAGAAAATTTATCTTTAGGAAACACAAGAATCATTTCTCTTATTGGCCATTTTTCAATTAGAATATCTCTTGATTTAATATCAAGAGAATCCCAATTTCTAGGATAAAAATATCTATAGATTCATTTAAATTAGTATTTTCTTCATTTATATTAGTATCATGTTCATTTAAATTAATATTTTCTTCATTCAAACTAGCAACATTTTCATTTATTTTTGTATCTTGTCCATTCAGATTAATATTTTCTTCATTCAGATTATTATCATGTTCATTTAAATTAATGTTTTCTTCATTAACACTAGCAACATTTTCATTTAAGTTAGTATCATGTTCATTAAAATTAATATTTTCTTCGTTAGAACTCATTGGTTTTAAAAAATTAACCGTAGACCCTTTCTCTTTTTGTAAAGAAGCCTCAACAAGTTTTTGTTTTTTTTTTCGTTTTTCACTACTGGATAAATGTTTTTTAGAAAACATTTTATGATTGACAATAAAGTAAAAACTACTGTAAGAAAAGAATACACCTGATTTCTTTGTGAAATATGTTGAACTGTTGAAGCCTAATATCAAAGCAAGCTGAAAAAATTAATAACAAAAAACATTAATATGACAACTAAAATAATATCAAAAATCAAATAGCCAATACATCATATTACAATGTAACATTGTCAAATACTCAAGTCAGATATCTAATAGTGTATTAATACTTTGAAGGTTTGAACTTTGAAGCTGAAATTCTAAAAGAATCAAGTCAGAAGCAAAACATTAGAAATTTTGAAAACAGAAACGTTTATTTTCACTAATTCAGAAATCTAATACAGTAAAAGAATAGATATAAGATTTCAGAAACTAAGAATCAGAATCTGAATTACTAAGCAGAAGGCTAGAAACTAAAATGAGAAATTAGATATGCAATTGAATTGAATCAATTTGATACAAAAATAAAATTATCCTAAATTAGTGAAACAGAAATCAGCTTTCTGCTTCCCTAATTTTTCATATTCCTCTTTACTTGAATATAATGAAACGAATTGAATGAGAAACTGAAATCGATTAGACGATTACCTGGTGTCCTTTTCCCTATGTCGGCGTGTCAATATCAGTTTATTTTTATCCTTCTGCAACTGAAATCGATTAGAAATTGAATCTAATCGTCGATTTTCAGCCTACCGCAACTGAACTCGCAAGTAAGCACTGTAGCAACCGAAGAATAGAAATTCAATCGATTATCAATATCATTTTATGATTATCGAAGAGAGCAGAGAGCTGCATGAGACTCTGAGAGACAAAGTGAGAATTGAGATTTGAGAAGGGAGAAACTAAAAACGAGGTATATTATATCTAGACTCAAGACACTTAGCCTTAGAGATTAAATATTAGAGAAAATCAATGATTCAATATCAAGGCGTGAGGCATCGATTCAATTACCTACCGATTCATATGGCGCCCTAATCTCATTCCTATTTGATATTCACGGAAATCGGAATCACGTTCAGCGACATCAAGATTCAAGCAACCTATTTTATTAATTTGTTTGGGTTGACGTGACTTTGGACATGACATTGGACTAACTTTGGGCCCCTAAATAAATATATAGATAAATAAAAGTTATATATATATATATACACACACACACTACATATTCTATAAATTTTGGCCCCCCTTGAGTTGTAGGCCTTGGGCAGTCGCTCGGGTCGCCCACAGTCTAGACGAGCCCTGGACAAAAGCAATCAAGCATTACTAAGATCCTAACAACACTTAACTATGTTTTCAGTAGTTGTTTAATGTTAAATGGCTTATCATTATGTCCATTTGTTCTAACATCATTAAACATGGGGTGCGGATTGAATCTTTCTCATATGAGTTCAGGGGCGGTTCTCAGTGGGTGCTAGCAGCGACACCGACAACGCATGCTATTTTTGTAGGTAGTGGAGAAAATTTTGAAATAATTTTTTACCTATTGGCACTTTTGGTCTCCTGACCGGCTGGTCAATGTCTGGCTGTGTGTCCTGGGACACGTGTTATGTTACTCAAATACTTCTCAAACATTTCTTTCTCACCGCTTCCTCTTATCTGTAGCTCCTCCTAAATCAACATAGCCATTCCCACCACTTCTTTTTTCTTCTATCTGTTCCACCTTACAGGAATAGCGATTTCCTTCACAATCAATAACGTTGTTGTAACCTCTCTCTATGCAATTCATGGTTCAGAGATTGATTCATTCCTTTGTAACCTTTGCATAGTTACAGTGGACCAAAGATACAATCAACGACACTTGATTTCATTTGGTTCTCTCCGAAGATTATCATCACCACGCCACAAGAACCACTGATTGAAACCAAATTTTTTCGATTATCACCAGCATGCCATACGAACTATCAGGGCATATTTTACCGGTAACGAAATCGGTATTTCTGACGATGAGCTCGATAACCATCGAAGATTTCGATACTTTTCCTTCGTTTTTCTCGTTATTTTTCTCTTTTGACAAAGAAATCAAGTTTAAATGCAAGTTTATTGTGATTTGAGGGTATGCCATACACTCACCTCGCATGCCTTTTCCTTTTCTGACGACTAACCATTCATTCAGCAACCACCACCACCACAACATCAACATTTGATTTTAGGTTCGTTTAACTTCAATTTTGTAAATAGATGAAGGTTAAATGTTTGTAAATGTGTGTTTATGTTGGTATATATGTGTGAATATTGGTAAAAGTAGTCATTATTTCATAGGAGAAGGTAAAGGTAGTCACTAGTGTTTGAATACAAGTCGGTTCAAATTTATTTGCTTCATTGTGTGGATTGTAAAGTTTTTCAAAGACTTTTCTGAATTGCAGTATCGTAGCATGTGTAACATCCCGAGCTTTCAGGTATTTTCAAATCGTTCCATTGGTTTTTAAATATGTCATTTTGGGTCCTTGGAGTATAAAGATGTAGCCCTAGTGGCAAAATGGTAATTTAGGGGGGGGGGGGGCAGGAGTAGTACGTTGGGCGTACATGTGAGTACGCTTAGCGTACGTGGGCATGCCCTAGTACGTTGGGCATACACATATGTATGTTGGGCGTACCAATGTCCGGGTTAAACTCTAATTTTTAGGGTTTGAAGAGTATTTAAGCACCTTTATGGATCTTTTAGCCTCACTCTTTCAGCCTCAGAGTCCTTGAGTTGTTCTTAGCAAACCCTAACCCCATAAGAGAGTGTTTTGAGCTTAAAGTGTGTTATTTGTGTGCTTAAAGGAGAAGGAAGTGCATCAAGGAGTCTAGGAAGGAAATCAAACTTGTAGCTTTGGGATCATCATCTCCTTGGGAAGCTTCAGAAGGTAAAAAGTTGCAACCTTTATGTTTGGTTTGATTAGATATCATCTTGGTATCTTTCTGATGTTCTTTTGTCCCTAAAAGTCCCATTGTTGTGCAAGTTTGGTTTTGGACATTTTGAGTTATCCTTCTAGACCCTAGAAAGGGTCCTTAGTCATAAAAATGAGGTCCCAATGGCCAGAAGTCTCTCATGCATTTGGAAAAAGGGTCTTAAAGGATTAAAACTTTGTATTAAGAACTTATGGACATATAAAGTCATAAAGTTGGGGACTTTATGACTGTAATATGGGATTACGTGCTTAAGCCATTAAGCACCTAAAGGAATTTTGGGATCTACGAGGGTACGCCCCGCGTACACAGTCAGTCACCCCGATGGTGGTCAATGTGAGGCTCGTGTACGCCCTGTGTACCTCCCATGTACACCCAACATACGTCGTCTGTTGGGTTTTTGAGTTTGGGCTTCAAGTTTTGGCCCACCTTTTTGGCTTGAATGCTTGGGCCCTCATTGGTCTATCAGAGTATGAGTGTTTTGGGCTATTTGGAGAGTTAGACCTTAGGATAAGGCCCAATAAGGAGTTTGGGCCCGGTTTGTAAAATTGGGCCAATTATGGGTCTTGAAGTAATTTGGGCCTTTTGGATAAGAAATTGGACTTGGGTCTTGGCCCAATTAAGGAAAGGGTAAAATGGACATTTACCCTAAGTATGGATCTTTATTCAAGGATTGTAATCCACTTGTTAATTGGATGTTTGTTTTGTTGTGATAGTTCGAGATATTTCATGAGCCAACAGCCGGAGGTTTTCAGTGTGATTCGACATTATAAGGTGAGTTTTCCTCGCTGTACTTGCGGGTATGAAGGCACCAATGCCGACCCCTTTGGATTGATATCCTGTTTTGCATGATGTTACATGGTAGTGATCTGTTTGATCAAAATCCTGGTAGATAGGATGATGTGATGCTTAGTGATCTGTAAGATCTGTCTGTTTGTTTGTTGGTTGGTTAATAGTATGTTTATCTGTATTATGTACACATGATTAGTTAGTATTTGAGGCTTCACTACTTTGTGCGTAAGACAACAGGCCATGGCATTCCAACCTGATGGTTAAGGGCCTAGGGTATTCCATTTCGAGGATGATTGGACCCATAGTATATTTGCATTCCAACCCGATGGTTGAGGGGTATGGGGTATTCCAACCCGATGGTTGATTGGACCTATAGTATGTTGGCATTGCAACCAGATGGTTGAGGGGCCTGGGGTATTCCAACCCGATGGTTGATTGGGCCCATAGTATGTTGTTTTGTTTTGTGCTATTTGTTACATATTGGTATTTTGGGGGAACTCACTAAGGTTTGGGCTTACAGTTTTGGATTTTGTTTCAGGTACCTCAGAGGATCACGAGAAGACGAAGGCATGATCATGCAACTCCTCATGTTTTGTTTTATGAATTTGGGATTTCTCTAATATTGAACTCATTTCGAAAACAATATGTAAACAATGATGGTTTTTGGGCTGTTTAAAAGTTCAAAATTTTCATGAATTTAATGGATGTTACAACATGACTACAGTTTTGACAAATGATTATCTGGTAACACAAAAGATAAGTTTGACATATTTTTTATTCTCATTTCACTCCAATAAGTGAAGCTTTCATTTTCACTTCTTATTAAAGTCACGTTTTTTAAAGGAGTTTATTTACTTGTCTTATAGGCATTGTACTTTGAAATTTTGTTTAGTTATAGCATTGATACACAAATTTTTATTTTTTCTACTTAGAGGTTGGTTAGAGTTTAATCATTTTTACTCTAATGTTTAAGGACCTAATGTAATTTTTTTATTGTCTCACATTCCAGATGTAATTTAAGGAGACAAGGTTGATAATGGACTATTATATGAGGTTGTTAATGTACTTATTTGCTTATAGAGTGCTATGTTATATTAACTTGTAAAATAAGAAGCACATTGTTACTTCTTGCATTTAGTCTTTTCATGGGTTAAATGCAAGAAATCTCAATGTAGCAACTTACATTCATTTGTTATTATTATTTTTTTAATTTACTTCAATAGAAAATATAGCAACTTACTTTCATTTTCCAATGAAAATACATTGTTATTTCTTGCTCTTTAAAAGTAAGATGATAGATATATTAGTAAGTAAAGTGAAATTTTATTGCTATTTTTTGCATTTCACCCATTAAAGTTTGGTTAATTATTTTGTTATGAAATAACCACATGTATGCAATTATTTAGGAGTGTCTAATAAGTTCATTCTAGTTTTTTTTAGGAAAACAATTCTTACCTTAGTGGCACTTCAATCAAATGACAAAAATAGGTAACTTTACCTTTTACACCTTTTTTTACTAGCATTTGTTTGGACATAGGGTTTATTATAAGCATCCGTATCAGGGGTTGCAGTTGGATAATTTTATTATTTGTGATTCCATTTTCCTTTTATTTTGTTTCTATACTTTAGGATTATATATTTTAAAATTCATTCTGATTAAGTTTTTGTAACACCCTGTTCCGAATCGTATCCTATTTCGGGGTGGTGACCAAAGATCGGGAATTATCAGGCTTAGGACCATTGAGCAAATGAGATCTGGATCTATTTGGATATGGGTGATGTAAATCTAGATGATCCAGGGGTTCAGTTTGTATTTTGGAGCCAAGGGGTATTTTGGTAAATGTCACCTCGAACTTTCATGTAAATTAGATTTTTATTCGGTAAATTTTAAGTGATTATGAGATGATAAAAGCGTAAAGCTTCTTGTTACCTTTTCATGGATATACGGATCGTCGGAATCAGATTTATAATGAAGAAGTTATGGCCTTCGTAAGAAATTAGGGTTTAGGGAAAACCCTAGTACGCGAGGTGTACATGGCGTGTATGCAGGGCGTACTCGTGCAAGGACCCTTACGCGAGGCGTATCATGGAATACGCTGAGCGTCGTCAGCGGTTTGATCGCGAAGCTTCGGCCTCGTACGTTGGGCGTATGAGGAGTACGTTGGTCGTACGAGGAGTTCAAGAAACCCTAATTTAAGTGTGTTGTACTCTATATAATCACCTTAAGACCCTAGGGATGGCCTCTTTACCAACCCCCAAACCTCCTAAAACCCTAAATCATCCCTTAAGCTTTCTTGGTGGTGTTCTTGAGCCCTTTAAAGGATTTTAGTGGTTGTTTTGCTCACTGTGAAGGAAGCTTTGAAGATTGAAGGTGCCTTCCTTAGAAGGAAGGTCTTAGATCCAAAATCATATCACATGTTGCAATCTCTTCAAGGTATCATGTTCATACCTTGGCTTGTAGATGTTTAGATCTCCTCATAGTTTATTTTGTTATGCTTTTTGTCCCATTTTGGGTTGATTGAAGAGTTAAGATGTTTTAAGGGCTTGTTCTTTTAGATATGAGCTTGTGGTGGACTCCTTGAGCATAAAGGTGCAAGCTTTATGGGATTTTTGGTCACATGCATGCATTAAGTCAATTGTTAAGTCCTCTTTAAGATTAAGAGCTTCATTTAGCCATACATCAACGTAAAGTTAGCAACTTTACGTGGTAATCCAACTCAAGGAAGTCAGATATATGTCTTAAGGGATTAAGTGTTGAAATTAAGTTTTGGGTTGAATGGGTAAGTACGATGGGAGTACAAGCAGGTACGCTTAACGTACAAGCCCTCAAGCGAGTACGTTGCGTGTACTTGCTGAGTACGCCCAGCATACTTAGTCTGGTGGACTTTACCTATTTGGGCCTCAGATTTGGGCTATTATTTCGGCTTAGTGGCTTGGCGCCTTGTTGGGCCACCTGAATGGAAGAGTTTGGAGTAGATAAAATTAGTGCGCCTTAGGGTAAGGCCCATGTAAAGGTTTGGGCCCAATTTAGAAAATTAGGCCTTGAGTGTTTGTTTGGATCTTTGGACCTTTAGATTGTTGGTTTGGGCCTAGGTTTGGGTCATGCTGAGTAAAGGGTAAAAAGGTCTTTTACCCCAGTTTAAGAAATTAATGTGGACCAGATCCGATTATTGATGGGTGATTATTATGGTGAATTGTAGCGCAGGGATTTTAGCGAGGCAGGGGCCATAGATTCTTTCTGTGAGATTCGCTAGTGCGAGGTGAGTTTTCCTCACTGTACTTGCGGGTCAAAGGCACCAAGACCGGCTCTTTGGATTGTTATCCTAGTTTATCGTATGATTGTGTACTATAGTGATATGTTAGATTTGTATCATGGTAGATAGGATGTTGTTATGTTGTTGTGATCTGTTAGATCTTTATCCTGGTTGATAGGATGTTGCTATGTTGTTCTGATCTGTTAGATTTGTATCCTGGTAGATAGGATGTTGCTATACTGTTATGATATGTTAGATCTGTATCCTGGTAGATAGGATGTTGCTATGCTCTTGTGATATGTTAGATCTATATCCTGGTAGATAGGATGTTATATGTTGTAGTGTTCTGTTAGATCTGTATCCTGGTAGATAGGATGTTAGCATGCAGTTATTAAATCTGCCTATTTGTCTGATGACTGGTTATATGTTTATTATTTATGTGCAAGTCGACATGTTGTGGTTGGTTGGGTTGAGGTGGTCCTTCTTTGTGCTGAAGTCCAAGACACCCAGGGCGGACCAGATAGATTGTAGGCCCTATGAGGCAATCCAGTCAGGCCGATGGCCCAAAGGATGGTCCAAATAGGCTGAAGGCTCGACATGACGGTCTAATTGTAACATCCTGTTTATTAAATAAATAAATTGATAAAAAATTAATAAACAAATAGAAGCCCAAAAACCCAGAATATTTAGCGGGGTGTTAATTTCGGGGAGCCAAATGATATAAATTGGGTTTTCGGGGGTTAAAGTGTAATTCCTGGATTTATTTTGTAAAGATTTTTAGATGTCAGGGGGTTTTTGGTAAGTATTGGACTTAATATGAAAGTATTTATGGGATCAGGGGTTAAAGAGTAAATTCTGGACCTAAGTTGAAAAGGTTTTGTAGAGGAGGGCCCATTTGGTAACCTTTGGACTTATGTTGAAAGAAAAAAAAAAGAGAAGGGGGGGAACATTTGCGTCATTATGGGATGATTTTATGTGAGTCGGGTATATAACCGTAAATCCGCCACCCTCTCAAACCCAAACCCAAAACCTAGTTAATGTTGCAGCTGCCGCCCACCTTATATCCCCTCCATCCGGCCGCCGCCTCCAGCTTCCTCGTCGCCACCTTGCACCACCGAATCCTCACCGCTACACCACCGCCTCTGAAAAAGAAGGTTGCCTTTGGGCACCATGTCCATTGACGATCGAAAGAGGACAAATTTGGTTCGTATTTGCTGCCATTCGTAGCTGCATCCTCTACCGACGAAGCCAACCTCACACATCTCTATATGCGGTTGCATTGTGCTACTTTTTGTGTGTGTGTGTGTGTTGGAGTGTGTGTTGCATGATCGGGTTTCGATAGAGAACCACCACCACCACCGTGAGGTGGTGGTTGTCGCCTCCAACTACCACCTGCCACTACAAGGGTGGTTGTGTGTGTGTTTTATTATTTTTGTTTATTTTGGATATTTGTTGTATAGATGTATCATTTTATCGTGCCCGGAATAATCCAAGAAAACAACTCGTCACCGTCGTGAGGTGGTGGTTGCCACCTCACGCTGCCATTCTGCCGCCACCTTGGGTGGCTGTGTGCTTTTGTGTGTGTGATTATTATTTTGGGATGCTTAGATATTTTTTTAGCCAAAAATCATAACCACCACCACAAGGTGGTGGCCTCCGCCGTGAGCCACCGTTGACCGCCACTACCCGAGGTGGTAGTGTGTGGTGCCCGACTTGTTTAACCCTAATTGACCTAATGAAGCCCTAATTGATCTAAAAACCTAACCATTTGACTAATAGGCACGTGATTGGGTTGGAAACCCTAATTTTGGAATTTGTTAATTTGGAATTGTCAGGACCTACAAGTTTGGACCATTGGAATGGAATCATGAATTAATCCCGACCAAGTTGTATGTTTCATCTAGTAGAGTGATGGACTTAATGTATTAAGTCCTTAATAGCTTAGGTAAGAAAAACTTAACCCTAATCGTCATTTTATGTGAAAACCCTAATTTTGCTTGGGCCTTGAGTTGGGCCTTTCTATTGGGCTTTGGTGATTGGGATATCCAAGAACAAGTAAATAGACTAAAATATTTGGATGGGCTTTAGGGTAAGGCCCATGTGAGGGAATTGGGCCTAATTTGGAAAATTGAGCCATAAATGGGCCATAATTGGGCCTTGATGATTATGAGAGATTTGACCATTGGAATGCCAAGTGTTTGGACCGGAATAGATGGTTGGGCCTTAAGGTAAGGCCTATCTGAAGGGTTTGGGCCCAATTTGGAAAATTGGGCCATATGTTGGGCTTTGGTCCATTGGTTGACTTTTGGGCCTTTGGAGTGTGAGTTTTAGGCCTTGGGCTTGAATCAAGCTAGGTTGGGGGTAAAGTAGTCTTTTACCCCAAGCATGGACTTGTGGTTATATATTGGAACCCAAATATTAATTGGGTGTTGTTTTGATGTTGACAGTTGGGAATCTGTCATCCAGCAGCTAGGGTTTTGTCCGCGGGACTTCAGCAGTGTGAGGTGAGTTCTTCTCACTATATCAACAGGGTCTAAGGCACCAAGGTCGACCCTTTATGATTTGTATCCTTGTTATAGGATGGTTGCTATGTTAGTGATCTGTTAGATCGGTATCCTGGTTATAGGATTATGCTATGTTAGTGATATGTTAGATTGGTATTCTGATTATAGGATGGTTGATATGTTAGTGATCGGTTAGATCGGTATCCTTGTTATAGGATGGTTGCTATGTTAGTGATCTGTTAGATCGGTATCCTGATTATAGGATGCTTGCTATGTTAGTGATCGGTTAGATCGATATCCTTGTTATAGGATGGTTGCTACGTTAGTGATCGGTTAGATCGGTATCCTGGTTATAGGATGGTTGCCATGTTAGTGATATGTTAGATCTGTATGACTATTTGTACATCCTAGTTAGCGTATGATATTTATGTGCATATGTTTGTTTGATTAGGGGTTGGGTTGAGGCGGACATGCTTTGTTCTTAGGCCAACATACCCAGGGCGGACCAGATAGACTGCAGACCTGGGAGGGCATACTAGTCAGACCGAAGGCCCGGCGAGCGTTCTGGATAGGTTGAAGGCCCGTGAGGCGGTCTAAATGTGTCGATGGATCAGAGAGCGGTCCAGATAGAGTGATGGCCTGTGAGGCAGTCCAGTCAGGCTGATGGCTCATTGTGCATGTTGTTTGTTTATGTGATACGGTTATATCTGTATGGTGTTGGTATTTTGGGGGAACTCACTAAGCTTCGGGCTTAGTGTTGTTGGTTTTGTTTTAGGTACTTCTAATGATCGCGGAAAGGTGAAGGCGTGATTGTACACCTCCTTATGTTTCATGATTTGATTTTGGGATACGTACTCTGACACTAAACCTTTTTGAAAAAAGGTTTTGTAATAATTATTGGTTTTGAAATGTTTTAAAATGTTTAAATTTGGCATGATTTTTATGGATGTTACACTAGTCATGTTGAAGGTCCTATGAGTGGTCCAGATATGTTGGAGGCCTATAAGGTGGTCCAGTCATGCTGAAGGATCTGTATGCATGTTGTTTGTTATTGTTATATGTATTGTGTGTTGGTACTTTGGGGGAAAACTCACAAAGCGTTGGCTTATAGTTTCGGGTTATGTTTCAGGTACCTCGGATGATTGTGGGAAGAAGGCGTGATCATGCACCTCCTCGTGTTTTGGACTTATGATTTTTGGGAGAACTCTGATATTAAACATGTTTGAAAACTATATTATAAACAATTATGATTTTGGGTTGGTTTTAAAAGTTTAAAATTTTCATGAATTTTATGTATGTTACAAGTTTTCGTAATTAATTAGTTATGTTTTTAAATTTTGAGTAAATAGTTGCATGTTTGATGTGTTATGAAAATATCATTTTCTTTAATTATAAATGCAAGAATAGTGACCAGTTAGACCATGGTTGTTTGTTTCTATGTGTGTGACTTGGTATATATATAATTTGCAGGTTATCAACCTGCCATTGCAATTTCTATACATGGTGTGGTATCTCAAGTTTAAAAGCCTAATATTCAGTTGCCAACATCTTTTCATCGGTATGTTAATAAGACTAAATATTTATACTTTTTTATAAATACTAACTTTTGTTTTTTAAGGTTGAGTTTATTCATTTTATTGAAAACTATAGGTATCGAACAACACTCACTAAAAAAGTGGAGTCATCGCGCATGTGGAACAACAAAATATCTCCATCCATCTCAAGACACATATCTACTAAATTTTTTGTGGAAGATTTGATTTCTTCGTTATTGCATATTTTATCACCTTCATCTTTAAAGCTAGTAATTTATTTCTATTTTCTACTACATTATTCCTTTTACCATGAAACATCCCAAAAATATGACCCAAAAATTTCATTTTGTATTTAAGTAGAAACAGTATTCCAAATCATTGTTCATACAACCCATATAAAATAAGTATGTCAAACATCATAAAAATCAGAGTGTGTCCAATAAACAAAATCCATATGGTGTGTGCAATGCAGTCGTCCCGAGCTCTTCCCCTTGACACTAGAAGTACCTGAAACATAAATTGAAAATTGTAAGCACAAAGCTTAGTGAGTTCCCCAAACTACCCCATACCATACATAATAAATCATATATTGGGCCCGCGCTCGGTATACATATCTGTTATTCTCAGGCCTCGCCTGTCACTGGGTCTCGCCTGATATACACATACAATCTATATCACATAATCATGTTAATACATATAATGATCACTAACACTAGCATATGTTCTAGTCCTCAGGCCTCGACTGGCATCGACCCCCGCTCGGTATACATAGCAGCACATAACACATGCAAGGGTCACACAGACTCCTAGCATCCTAACATAATCAATAAGAGCCGACATTAGTTCCTTAGACCCGCTAAACCCAGTGAGGAAACTCACCTTGAATGCTGAATCTCACTGGAAGAAATCCCTAGCTGCTGCCTTGACGACTCCCCGAGCTATCACTACAAAATAACACCCAATCAACACTTAGGTTCCAAACTATAACCAATATTCCATACTTGTGGTAAAATGACCATTTTACCCCTGGCCTAGCTTGATCCAAACTAAGGCCCAAATCCACAATCTAAAAGGACCAAAACCAAAAAGCCATCCATGGCCCACTTATGGCCCATATTTCTAAATTGGGCCCAACCCCTCATATGGGCCTTTCCCTAAAGCCCAATAACTTTCCTTAGCCCAAAAGCTTGATTTCAAAGGCCCAATAAGGCCCAAAGCAACCAAGTCCAAAGAAATGGCCCAACTGAGGCCCAATGATGCGAAGCTTAATCTGACTGAGTACGCAGGGCGTACTCAGCTATACACCGAGCGTACACGCTGCACGGCTTGTATGCTCAGTGTACTTCTTCATTAAGCCATTCTTCCATTAAGCTCTTAATGCTCATATCTAAAGGTCCAAAACACAAATTTGAGTCCCGAAGGATGTCTAGAACCATAAAGCCACTGACTTGGTGACTTTATATGCCCCAAATGAGCCCAAACTCGAATTATAACCTTCTACTTCCATAATATTGACCATATATCATGCATGGATGTGTCTAAGCTTCAAAGGTGACAACTTTATCAATCTAGGATCAAATAAACACTAAGTGTGGCAACTCTAAGCTTCTGAAATGATATGAACCACAAGATGTCATCTATGGGACCAAAAAGGGTCGAAAAGCTTAAACAAGGAGATCTAAGCTTCTAAAGATCAAGATCAAGACTTTATACCTTGCACAAGCTTGAAATGGAGCAGATAATTCGGATCTACAAGTTTCTCCTTGAACCACCACCTTGCTCCAACCTTCTCTTTCTTGAAAATGGGACAAAACACACCAAAATGCACTCAAAAGACCTTCCAAGCTCAAGAACACTCAACAACGGGGTTAGGATTTCATGGAGGCTGATTAGGAACAAGAGGGAGGCCGATAGAAAAGATCCTTGGGACATAATGTTCTTTAAATAGTGCGCAAACCCTAAATATTAGGGTTTTGGGGTCTGGACACGTACGTTGCGCGTACTTCCTTGTCCGCAGCACGTACGTGCATGGCATCCGCGTCCTTTTTACTCCATTATGCCCAACATACATAGGGTGGTACGCCCTGCATACGACACACCCTAAAACCAAAATGAAAAAGGTCCAATGACTTGAAGGCCCAAACTCTAAATAATTAAATAACCAAATTTAAATAAATACCTTAGAATATCGGGCGTTCCATACCACATTCTTTGCATTAAAGTTATTTTTTTCTTTTTCAGCTGGCTTTGCATTTATTATCAGAAAAAAATGGCTCATATGGTTAAAACCATGGGGTCATATGTCATAAATACAGGAACAAAAAAAAAATGCTCCTTTACCTAATAAACTAAAATTTGAAGTTGTTATAGACAAGGACACCTCAGTTTTCTCTTTTGGTCCCCAATCACCGAATTTGTGAACCTTGAGGTTAGGGATTTAACTTTTGATTTTCATAATATAATCTAAACTGAAAATATAATTTATATTAATTACTAATTTACAATAATCCACTACATGGGTACAGTTGTAACTATTTCACACTTGGCTTAGATGTTAAGCAACTTCAATGTCATGAGGTAAGCAATACAAGTTGCAACACCATCCACTTGATTTGTATGTTAAAAAGACTAAATTTCCCCTAACATTGTGGTTAATGTATGTTGCTACTATAAATTAAAAAACAGAAGATACTACAAAGTAGCATCAACAAATCAATGGATGGAAATAATAAAAAAGAAATTGTGAAAGAGAAATTTAGTAAACCTAAACGTGTCATGTTTTTGGTGCCCTCAAGGTAAATATGTGCAACAAGTCGCGAAACACTTTCATTGATTGGTTTATTTTAAGCAAAATTTAAAGTGAAATGTTATAATCGAAATGTTTCAGGGAGCAGTGGATGGTAGAATTGTCATCCCTCACCGTGAAAAGAGGTTTGTTGGATTTAACAAGGATGGGAAGCAACTTTCTAACACCCTATTCCAAATCGTTTCCTAATTCGGGGATGTGACCCGAAGATCGGTTATCATAAGGCTTAGGTCCTTTGGGAAAAAGATATTTAGACCCATTTAGGTGTGGGTAATGTAATTTAGATGATCTGGGAGTTTGGTTATGTTTTGGAGCCAAGGGGTATATCAGTTGAGTGTTAGTTTGGGCTTTTTATGAATTTTGGATTTTAGTTCGGGAAGTTTTAAGGAAATGATGAGTTGATAGAAATGTAGATGTAACAACGTAAATTTTCAAAACAATTTTTCATTTTTAAAACATATTTTCAATCATCAAAACAACATCAAACAAACTGTATCCAATGTCATCATAAAAACAAATCCCATAATCTCAAAAGATCTCAAATACATAAATCCTCTCAGTGTGTACGGATCATGTCGGCGCCTTCCCACGGTCCTCGCTAGTACTTGAAACACACAACACAACAACTGTAAGCATAAATGCTTAGTGACTTCCCCAAAATATCACATACAACACATACGCCTTTCCAAGCCATAACTCTGTGGGACCTTCCGGTCCAAGTGTCTCAAGGGACTTCCGTCCCGAATCCCGGTAGACCTTCCGGTCCTACCAGTATCGACCTTCCGGTCCGTAACCTTCTGACCTTCCGGTCCATGTCCTCTTAACCTTTCGGTACATATCACAAATAGCATAAATAACACATACATATCACATATCAGCATATAGCACATACATCTCATAGCATATAAGACCTTCCGGTCACACATAGGTACCCTTCCAGGTATAGTATAGTGAGAAGACTCACCTCGAGTATCTCGGATAATCTCACACACGAGAACACTGATCTAGCCCCCGCCTAATCACATAAACAATGCTAATAAATAATGGCTCTCAAAGGCTAGCTTAAATCCATTCCTACAATCCCACAGAAGGGTAAAAGACCTTTTTACCCCTCCCTGACTCAAAAGTCCAAATGTTGACCAAAACCCTAAAAGTCAACAAAAGTCAACCCTCCGGGTTACGCTGGGCGTACCCGACGACTTCACAGAATCGGGGAACGCGACCCCTTACGTTGCGCGTATTGGGATTACGCCCTGCGTAACTCCAAGTTTCAGAATCCTTTTGATTTTGGGTCTTAAACGGTTAAGACACACGTCCAACTTTCTATCTGACTGTCCCTAAGCCTCTTAATCAATAAAGTCGCTGACTTTAAGCCTTTGCATGGCTGTAAAAGTCACCAACACCCATATCATTCCATTTTCAACACTTAAAAGCCCATAACTCAAGCATGACTCCATAATAACGACCAAGTTGGGATTTTTATGGATCTACAACACATATAACACTGAAATGGGAGAGATCTAGGGTCCCTTATGCTCATAAAGTCTCCACCTTTAGGACTTTAACCCTAAAAATGGACCATTCAACAGCAAACCAAAATTAAGAGGAAAGTTCTGAGCTTTTTACCTCTAAGTAAAGCTCCACCTCCCCTTCTTCTTCACTAACACACAAAGGCACTTTTAGCTCAAAACACTCACACACAAGCTTTAGGATGAAGGAAATGCTCTCTTAGGGTTTCACTCTCTGATATGGTGGCTGAGGATAAGGCCTTAGCATTCCTTTTATAGTGCACAAGCCACAATTAGGGTTTGCATCTGGGCCCGCTACGCCCAGTGTAACCCTGGGTACGCCCAACGTACCTAGGCGAGTCCGCGTCCAATTTAAGCGCATGAGTACGCGCATCGTACTCTCCAGTACACCCAACGTACTCATTTGCAACATTTTCCACTCAAGGGCTAAATTTGACAACTTGACAAAAGAGAAGGGTTAAATAGTTGTACCTGAATTTCGGGATGTTACAGTAGAGCTTCTTCTTACCTTTCCGTGGATATAAGGGTCATCGAAATCAGACTAAGAATGAAGAAGTTATGGCCTCCGAAAGTTGGTGGTTTAAAAGGCTAAGCCTTGTACGCAGGGCGTACAAGGGAGCACGTTAGGCGTACTAGGCAGAAGGGATCACAAGTACTTTATGAAGTACGTTGGGCATACTGGGAGTACGCGGGGCGTACTCCAGCCAGATGAAAACCCTAATTTTTAGGGTTTACACCCTATTTAAGCATCATTATATAATCTCTTGGACATTTTATACCAACCTCCATCTACCATTACCCTGAAATCGAAAACCTAGAGCATTTGGTGAGTTTTGAGCGTAAAAGAGTATTTGTTGGTGGTGTGTGAAGAAGAAGAAGAAGAGGAACACTTGAAGGGATAGCTTGAGCTTGTAGATCCAAGATTACCTTCTCATTTGCAATCATTTGGAGGTAAAAAGCTCTCACATTGATGATCTTTGGTGTTAGATCTATTTTATGGTGTATTTTTTGCACTTTTTTTGAGACTTTTGAGTTATAGGTGAGCTTTTGATATACTCCAGAAGCTATGGATGATAGATATTGGCTCCATTTAGTCCCCATGCTCATAAAAATGTCAACTTTATGGAAGATATTGGTCCACACAAGCATTAAAACCTATGTTAAGCTCTTTTTGAGCTTTTGAGTCCCTTTAAGCCATGCTTGAGTGTAAAGTTGCCAACTTTACATGATAAGTTCCCCTTTAGGATCAGATCTGAGAGTTTGGATTGAGGTCTCAACCGATTAAGTGCTTATTGGAGTGAAAAGGTGGTATGGGGAGTACGCTAGGTGTACCCAGTTGGTACGATGTGCGTACTGACCTCGGACGGAGTACGCTTAGCGTACGAGCTGAGTACGCCCCATGTACTCAGCAGATGGACGTTTGGGCTTGGAATTCTCGGTTTAGGGCATTGTTTGGGTTTTCTAAATTTGGGCCTTGTTGGGACGTTAGATTTCTATTTTGGGCTTCTGGTTTGTATTTTTGGGCTCCTCTGGATTTAGTCCTATGATGGGTTTTGGGCACAATTTGGAAGATTGGGCTATATTGGGCTTTGGAATATCCTTTAGGATTTAGGACTTGGGAGTAGTTGAGTTGGGCCTTGGCTTTGGGCCAAATGAGACAGAGGGTAGAATGGTCTTTTACCCTGGTTATGGGCTAAGTAGTTTAGACTATTGGTTATGGGTCGGAACCCAATTAATAATTGGATGTCATTTGATGATGATAGCGTGGGGATTCTCCGGACCAGCGGTTAGAGATTTATTCGAGTGTTTCAACAGGTAGAGGTGAGTCTCCTCACTGTACTCATGGGTCGAAGGCACTAATGTCGACCCACTAGGTTATGTTATGTTATATGTTTTTGTGACTCTTGCATGGTATGTTGGGCTAGGCCTATTGTATGACGAGCTAGGCCCATTTGTATGTTGGGCTGGGCCCATGGTTTAGGAGGGCTAGGCCCATTGTATGTTATATAGGTGCTAACTATCTTTGTGACTTTTGCATTTGTATGATCGGGTTGGGCCTATTGGTTTGGCAGGGCTAGGCCCATTATGGTGGGTTGGGCTTAATATATGGATTGGGCCCAGTGTGAGGGCTAGTCCCAATGGTATGGTAAGTGGTATTTTGGGGAACTCACTAAGCTTTGTGCTTACGGTTTTATAGTTATGTTTTCAGGTACTTTCGGTTCGAAAAGGAAAGGGCCCGACTTGATCGCAGCGCATCCATCCATGTTTCCGCATTATGATGATTTTAGGATTGTACTATGATAATTGTTTTCTTATAAAGTACTTTTGAATAACTAGAAAAGAATAATGAGTGTTTGACTAAAAGATAATTAGTGTTTTGGTTGAATTAAAAATAAAATTTTTACCTTACAATTTTGGGTCGTTACAAACTTGATGCTGATGTTCACCGCAAGTACATTTATGGGGGATATGTTGCTTCTTATGTGAAGGTATGCACTCTTTTTTATTCTGTTTAAAGTGATATGAATAGATATGAAATGAAATGAAGTGAATTATTTTATATGTTTTATTGATTGAATGCAGGATTTGATAGAAGACGAACCAGAGAATTATCAGACACATTTTTCTGAATAAATAAAGGTTGGAGTTGAAGCTGACAACATTGAAGAGGTTTACAAATATGTGCATGCTTTTCTGAATAAATAAAGGTTGGAGTTGAAGCAGACAACATTGAAGAGGTTTACAAATAGGTGCATGCAACTTTTCATGCTGATCTAACCCTAAAGAAATCTCATATGAACCTACAAAGGAGCAAGGTAACATTTATTTCTTTTTTGCTTATTTAGGGTTTTAGGGTTTATATGAAATTAGATAATTGAAAACATTTAGATTAGGATCTTATTGGTTGTATGTATATTGTTTCCGATACAATCTGCAGAAGTTTACTTATGATGAGAAGAAGCAAAAGCTTATTGAGAGGTTGAATGCTTTGAATGTCATTGTTGGAGCCGGCGTTTGTTTGTCTATTAGTGCAAATCCATAAGTGAGGCCTCAAGTTCAAGCTCTCAAAATTTGAGTAGACAATCATACAACCCTTATCTCTAAAAAAAGATTGCAAATAAATGTTCATTTTTTAATATGCATGTATTATATTGAAAATTTTATACAAAAAAATAATTGTTTCTTTCCGACCCAGGCAGAGCGTGGTTCACCACCTAATTGCGATAAAATGTGAGCAACATAAATTACATTGCTATAAAATGTGGGTTCACCCCTAATTGCTATAAAATGTGAGCAACATAAATTACATTGCTATGAAAAATTACTGTTTTACTAATTTGTTATAAACTAACCACTAAAATTAAGAAAATGCATGTATTACGAAAATCAAAAAAACTCATAAAAGGTCAAGTAAATTATTTAGAATTGAAGGAAGACCCATGTGAACCCAAAAATTATCATTCAATAAAATAATATGACATTAACAAATGCCTTTATTTTATTTTACCATCCCGAACGGACATCCAACACTAAAATAATAAAATCATTAACATTAACAAAACTAACACCAAAGGATTTTGATAATCATTACAAACTACAAAGTATGCCTCAGCCTTAAAAAAAAATAATAAAAACATAAATTTATAAAAGAGAATTGGAAATTATTCACTTGATTAGGATTGCTTGTGGAATGGTATTGGTAATGGTAGACCTTTTCGCTTTGATGCCTTGAAGCCGATAATAGCTTGACTGCCGAGGATGAAAGATGCAATGGAAGTATGGAACAAGTAACGATTGCTTGTTTTTACTTGCCGGCTGCCGAGTGCCGAAGAAGTAATACAAAAGACTCGTATTCTTACCCTTTTTAAGTATTTCTCGCCTCGGTCATTATTTTAATTTTTTAATTGGCCATTGCCGGCTTCATAATGGCCTAATTGGGAATTAAGGATATTAAGAAGCTCTTTGTTTTTTAGAGTGTGTTTTGGATTGTTTTTCTAATAATTTTTTGACTTTTAATTTTTTTTAAAGATCAAAACATTCAAAAAGATGTTTTAGGGATGAACAGTTTTTCCCAAATCTCGATCCCGTACCAGTACCGTTCCAGAATCGGTACCGAACCGTACTGAATTTAAAAATATGGGACGGTACTTGGTACTCCAAATACACAAAATTCGGGATTCGGTACCGCCGGTACCGGTACTAGTACCGAAGACCGGTACCACTCCTGGTACCGGTGATTTTAATTCGGTTCGGTATTCGGGATTAACTTTTGATCGAATTCGGTTTTCGGGAAATCGGGAACGGTACGTATCTGTACCGGTTCTGTCCCACGCTCATCCCTAAGATGTTTGAGAAATAAAAATCATTTTCAAAGTAGCTTTTTGCCAAGAAAAAAAAAAGGTTTTTCAAAACTAAGAAATTTGTGTTTTTTCTTTAAGAACTTTAACATTTTAAAAGGTAAAATTACATTCAAAAGTTACGAAATACAACTCAAACACTTTAAAATAACTTTTGGTTTTCGCCCCCAAAAGTTAAAGTTAAAAAAAAACATTTACAAAAAGAATTTTTAAACTTAAAAACTAATCACAAACAAGTAGTAAAAAAATCTAGACCATATTCTTAGAAGAAAAAAAGTTCATTTTAATATATATATATATATATATATATATATATATATATATATATATATATATATATATATATATATATATATACTTTTAAAAGTTTGCACTATGATAAAATAAATTGAGATTTAAAGTCTACATAATGCATTTTTCTCTCAAATAGTTTTTATATTTTTCTCTCAAAACAATCATACATTTTGCTAAATGTGACTTGAGTATTTTGAGTATTATGATGACACACTTTGATATGATGACACACTTGAATGTGATTACACACTTGGATACGATGGCAAACTTGAATATGATGACATACTTGGATATGATGATACACTTGAATGTGGTGGCACACTTAGATACGATGACAAGCTTGAATATGATGACATACTTGGATATGACGACACACTTGAATGTGATGACACGGTTAGATATGATGACACATTTGGATATGATGGCACACTTGAATATAATGTCACTCCTCAAATATGATGCCACTCTTTGGGATGGAGCATCTAAAAGAAGACGGGGGCATTAAAGGAGGTTCCACTCAATGGCAACTCGACAAGAGAATGACACCTCGAATAAGTGTCAAGCATAGGATGTGTCACTCAATAGCAACTCAAGACGTTCTATGCACAGGAGGCACCACTCGATGTCACATTGATGTGCCGCCATGGTACCTCGACGATATGTCATGCATTGGACGTGCAACAAAGTGATAGAATGTGTCACTAAGTATCAAGGTGTGTTATGCAATGACACCTGATGTGCCAGTGGTGGATTGTTGATGCCAATGTGATGTATCTCAAGGATGAAGGTTCTAGAAGCCGCTGCATGACGGATTGTGATTGGTTGACACCTTTCATGAGCCTATGAATTAATGGGCTTGGACCATTAGAGTTTTAGGTCTGATCAATAGTCTATAAATAGGGATGCATGTTAGTCATTTGAAAGTGTATTTTGTATCCTTAATGAGTAGGTCGAATATCTGTTGGTCGTACGTGTAATCTTTGTTTGAGAACTCTATGAATAAGAATACACCCTCCTACTCGTGGACGTATGTCATTTTGACCGAACCACATAAATAATATGTTTTTTATTTGCGTATTTTTTTAGTTTTGTGTGTTATCCACATTTCTTCATGATAAGGGGTCATCAAAACTTGGCAAGTGGCATCAAATATGTTCTGATTCTTGACAAGTATGTCTGATTCCCTAACATATTTATTTAAAGTCTGCTAGAATGCATAAAAAAAACTATCTTTTAAAAACTTAAAAAAATGTCTCAATAATAAAATACAATTGTATAGGATAATACAAAGAAAAAAAAATACTATAAAATACATGATTAATTGAAGTTAAATAAACCAAATTTATATGACATGAAATGGAATATTAAAACATTAGCATGCATCCAAACATCATCACCTTTAATTTTGAATTGCCTAAATCCTCATGGAACTCGCTTACAGTTCCAGAAAAATAAAACAAATTCAATGGAAGGTAAAAAGCAAAAGGAGAAAAATATATATATGGTTTGTTTTATGTACTACTACACTGTGGCAAGAAATATAAGTAAAATCAAACAAAGAAGCAAAAGCATAAGAAATGTGGACACATTTAAGCTTTATCTTTTGTGAAAATGCATACGCGCAAACAATAAAGGAAAAGACAAAATAAATGGTGTATGCGTTTTTTTAACTTGAAGATGTCTTCAAAGTTGAGAAGAGATTTGCCCATCTCCTTCAAAAAAGAAGGTGCAAAGAACTTTTTAGTATATACTCTTCTAGCAAAACAGTCTGCGAGTTAAAACGTATATGCGTAATTTGTGTCTTAATAGTTAGGATGCTCTTTTAAATTAAAAAAAACAAGCAACATCTAAGTTAGTAATCAATTTAATATTCATTTTAAATATAGTTAATATATTATATGCTAGGTGTAAGACCTATTATTAAATGGGTTTATTTAAAAGAAAAACTAAATACAAAATTCTAAATATTTGAGAAATTTGAATTTATAAGAAAAATGAAAAAATATTGAATTATAAAAATTAAAATTTTTGTTTTTCTCATTTAAATTTAAACAAATAATATAAAATAAATAAATAAAATTAATGAATCTTTAATTTAGTAATTTTGAAATTAAAAAGAAAGTTCATTAATAAAATTGATATGCATTTTTTAATGCATTTAAATAATATTTGGAATTTAATAAAATGAAAAAAAACCATAAAATGACATGTGAAAGAAAAATTAATTTTAAAAAACCACAAAATTACATGTGGCAAAATAAATGAAAATATGACATGTGTCAAAAATATCTTTATTTATTAAGAAGGATAGTTATAATTATCTTTAAAAATCGATTCAGCTAGACTGGTTTTTCTATAAACCGAAACTTAACCATTATTTTTCGGTTATCGACAAACTGAAACCAAACAATTTGTTAAAAAATAATTATGTTATAATAGTTTGGTTACCATTAATTTAGTTTCGGTTTAGTTTTTCAGTTATTATATTTACCTCTATAAATCCACACAAAGCTATTCAATTCCCGACGTGAAAAGCCTATTGATCTTCTTGGTTGGAACATGAGGTCACCATTCCAGTCTAATCATGTTAATTAAGATGTTGAAATCAATTTTTATATATCTAATATTATGATTTCTAATAAAAAAAATATTCAGAAACAGAAAAAAACAAATAAATAGTTTAAATAGATATTTATATTTTATAGAGTATCGCCCCTTGAACCGGGTTTGGCAGTTGGCATTACTCTTCGTCACACTATTATTATATTTGTATAAAAAGAAGCCGGCAAGGATAATCCGTAACTTGTCTCTCTCACAAAAAGAATACCACCATTTTAAAAGTAAATACCTCCTAATTTACTACAATGCCCCCATACTTTATCGTAATTTCAAAATAGTTCCATCGGTTTTAATAAATTATTATTTTACCCACAACCTTCATACACTCGAAATTATATTTATATGAGATTAAATATCTTTCTATTTTTTGTTCCTATAAATTTTTCTACCCAATTAAATAATGACATGTATCATATTTAATGTTCATTTAATGATATTTTAATATATTATAATGATATTTATCATTATTTAATTGAATATGAGGATTTATAAAAATAAAAATAAAAAAATATTTAATATCTCTATATATATTTAGAACGATCCAGCTAGATTGAATACCACATACGGAGCTCTTTAGTTATTGTCGTGACCTAGGCCACCGCCACAACCATGCTCACAATCTTTTGTTTTTTGGTTTTATGCGATATGGAAATTTTTAATTTTGTATTGTTTTATGCCATATAATATTATCATCTTAAAAATCTAGTACTATTTCAATTAAAAAAGATAAAGAAAACATAAATATTTATGAAAAATTGAAAGTTTAATATATATTGACATACTTTATAATTAGTCTTTAACTTTTCGTTTCTAATCCTTTTCAATTTCGTGCTAATTATCATGAATCATATTCGCAAGTTTCATTTTAAATTTTGATAAATAATTATCTAGTTTTCATTTTTTTAATTCGTAATTTTATTTTTAATGTAACGATGGTAACTAGATTTATCTATTTTAATAATATAAAATAAAGTTTATATGTTTTTATTTGGTTTTATAAGTAAAAATATATAATTTAATTGTTTAAAGTTAAAACTATATGTTTTTAGTGTTTATAATAATTTTAAAAAGAATAAAATTAATCATAAATTATACTACTTATTTAGTAAAAAAATTGATTTTGGTTGTTTTGCTAAGGAGGATGAAAATTTGATAGAACTTATTTTGTTATAAAAAAAATTATGTGAATGGTGTCGTTAAGGGTGAAGGGAGTCAAGTGGACAGAAAGCAGCTCCTATGTTGAGGCGGCACTTCTGTACCGATGGATACACGATCCTTCTTTGATAAGTACTTGTAAACGGAAAAAGGTATATTGGTGGGTTCTTCGACCCGTTTGGCCTTGGACAAAAAAAAAAGTAAATGTTTATTTACATAAATGCTTTTAAGTTTTCAAGTTTTGTCTTTGTGATGATTTTTTGTGCGTTAATGACTTAATGTCTAATTTTTATGAATATTTGTTCATTGTTTCCCTTTAGTCGTTTTTTGCCTTTTACAGCAGGTCGCCACCCCTTTGGTCGGTTACCTTCTTGCTTTCTACTCCTTTTCCCTTTTCTCACAAGAAACCGATGCACCACCACCATCCTCGACTGTCAGAAAACCAAAAACACCTTTTTGGATCTACACACACCGGTGAAACCATCTTCCCTTCGCCATCAAACCCCACCAAACATCCTTGTCTACCGACAACCTAGCTACCTACGCCACCCTCCTCCATGTGTCGAAAAAACCGAAAAGCCCTACCATTCTAGATATGTACACCGATGGAACCGCCTTTCCTACGCCACCAAACCCTACCAACCACTATTGTCTTCCGATCACCACAACTACCTAGGCCATGCTCCTACCTTTCGTCGGATAATCAAAAACCCCCTTGTCTTTCCATTTTGATTCCACCCCAACACCTAACCTTTATTTTCGTCGCAAACCCTAGCCTTCGCCATCTTTACTTTGTCTTTTGGTTTTTTGAGGGTTGTAGTGGTGTTGGAGGTAGGTTTGTGTGTGTGATTTCTAGATTTATGGTGGTGACGGCAATTTAGAGGTTTGTAGTAGATGGTGATGATTGCTTCTAAGGGTAAACCCTTGTGCATGTTATGGTGGTGGTGGTGAGGGCAAAGGTGTGGTGACATGTGAAGATTAAAAATGGTTAAAGGACAAAAATGAATAATTTTTTACAAATATGCATAAAAAGCTTGGACTTCAAGAGTTTTTAAATTGTTCTATTTGACGAACAAAAATAAATTTATAAGCTAATTTTTTAATTAAACCGACCTTTTAACTTTTTTAAACCTCTACCAAATTTAACATTAAGTACTTATAAAAAAAAGAACTTAATTAAATATGCTTTACATTGATTATATATTTTAAATAATTTATCGGCTACATTATTAAACTAAACTGTCATGTTTTAATTTTTTTATTAGCTATGTCTGACAGCTAAATTTTCATAATCAGTTGTGTGTACTGTGTACATTTATATAATAATTTCCAACACGATTCTTGTTTAACTTTTAAAATAAATGAAAGAACTTTACAATATTCTAAAAGAGTTAACCGGAAAATCGATCCCTGTCACTGGGCCGGCAAAGTTTCCGGCCGCCATGACAGATCCGACGAACCAAAACCTAGATCTGTATGATCAAACAACCCATCTAACGCCACGTATTCACCGTTGTTACTATAATTACTAACATTAACATCGTCATAACCAAATTCATACTCGAATGAACCATAGTTTGAGATCTGATCATCTAAACCCCATAACTCACTGAGTTCAACCGACTCAGCCAAAACTCTCATCTTTTCCGGTGCGGTTAGAGTTGTATCCGTATCCGTTTCGGTCGGTGGAAGACCGAGTTCGTCATCCGACGCCTCAAAAAGAAACCCAAGCTCCGGCCGGGATTCGGAATTTACTCCGGCGCCAAACTCCGGCACCGGAGAAATCTCATCTTGAAAGCTCTTCATGAACGAGTCAAGGTCGTGATTCACTGTGGACGCATCTGAATCGTCCAAAATGTCGAGGAGGATTCTTTTGGCCTCGACTGAGTCAAACCCCGACTCGTCTGAGTCAGAACGGACTCGTTTCTTGCAACTCAGAGATTCCATTTTAACGAGAGAGAGAGAGAGAGAGAGAGAGAGAGAGAGAGAGAGAGAGAGAGAGAGAGAGAGAGAGAGAGAGAGAGAGAGAGAGAGGTAGGGGTAGTTTCGGGATAAAGATTTGTTGATGAGGGAGACAAAGGATGTTTGTGAAGTGGCAAAGGAGACGGAAGGGGTTTTATAGGGAGGGACAAAGTTTGATTTTATTTTGATTTTTTTATTATTATTTTGATTTTTTTATTAGTGTCGATGATGGGAGGAGAAGGACAGGGGCGCGTGGAGGCATTTACTTCGAACATCACGCATGTCTTAGGCTGTTTTTTTTCTTCTTTATCAAACTTTTTTCCGCCAAAATGATCCTTCTAGTGCAAATCTTGCTCACACCAATGGTCATGAATATCCATTACAAACCATTTTTGACATTTTATAAAACTTTACTTGAGTAAATTTTACATAAGAATCATTTGTGAAACTTCATGTAATAATCATTTATTACTATTTTTTTTTATCTTTTTTCATATTTTTTATATTTTAGTTTTTTACTTTTTGTTTGATTTATCAACTATTACAAATATATTTTATTTAATATATAAATACTTTTTGTTGCTAAACTTCAATAATTAAAATACAATACATTATTAAATATTTTTGTTTTTAATTTTTTATCTAAAAATATTAAAAGTATAAAAACATCATTTTATTTATTTTTAACTTTTATGTGATATTATTATTGAGATTCATTTTATTATTAGTTAATAGACGATTTTTAATTTTTCTTTGAAAAACTTTTGTATTTACTAAGAAATATATTCAAAATATGAGAAAACTAAAAAAATTTATTAAATTAAATATCAAAAGTTTATAACAAACCAATATAAAATTTACCGTATGCTATTTATATTATGGTTTTATCCAAAGCAATTAAACAAATTTAATTTAATTTTATTTGGTTCTATTTCAGTTAATATTTTAAAGCCCATACAATTAATTATTTGTTGGCCTTTATTTTTAATTGAAAATAACAAGATACTTATATTATGAAATCAAAACAGAAACATATTTATACCTTTAAGTCAAAACAATCTACTTATAATTTTAAAACAAAATAACAATGAACTATTATTTTTTATATACATATTTGTTTATAATAATGCATAATATTTTCATAAAAAAGTATATTTGTATAAGAAAAAGTAAAGATAAATGTCAAAAATAATATTACGTAAAAATTAAAAATAGATAAAAATGATGTTTTTATATTTTAAATATTTTTAGATAAAAAAATTAATGGTGTATTGTAATTTAAATAATTTAGATAATATTTAGATAGCAAAAATTGTTTATATATTAATGAAGATATATTTGTAATACTAAATCAAATAAAAAGAAAAAAAAAACTAAAATATATAAATTGTAAAAAAATTAAAAAAAAAAAAAAAAAAACAAATGGTCATTAGGTGAAGTATCACAGATGATCCTTAGATAAAGTTTCATAAATGGTCGTTCGGTAATGTTTCAGGAATGGTCCTTATGCAAAGTTTCACAAAATATTAGAAACAGTTATAATCCAAAATTTTCTCAATTCAACTAATCTATCTAACGGACATCCACCACAAACACCATTAGTGTGAAAGGTTTGCTTTTAAAAAAAAGACCTTCCATGCAAAAGCAAAACATGTTTTATAAGGGATGCTTGTGGACAAAATCAAAACCATAAGGACCATTTGTGAAATTTTGTCTAAAAAGTATTATATTATTAGACAACATTGCAAAAATGGTCCTTATGGTATGCATTTTTGGGGGTTTTAGTTCAAACCATGACTTTTTTGGATTGGTGGTCTTTTTGAGCTAGTTTCGTTGCGTTTTTGGTCCCTCAGAAAACTGAAAAGACTAAAATGTTCTTCTGATACATTTTTTTTTATGGTTTTTGCTATTTAATTAAAAAATTTATTAATAAAAATTATGGGGCCCACCTCTCTCTCTCTCTCTCTCTCCCTCTTTCTCTCTCTCTCTCTCTCTCTCTCTCTCTCTGTCTCCCTCTCTCTTCAAAACACACACTTAACACTATCAAGAACACATACGCACAATCTCAAGAACACCTCCACCTCCATCTCTACCGTCCATCGCTGCTCACCGCCGCCACCATCCATTGCCAACCACTTCCATTTCCTCCACCCTAATCCCACATATCTCCTTGGTTGTTGTTCTTCAAAGAAGGGCTACATAATCTGTCCATCTTCATCTCTCAAGAAACTAGTAATTGAAACTAAACACCAACACAATTGTCTCCAAACTCCGACTAATCCCATCTCAAATCCTTTCATTTGTGCTTCACTGCCTCCCAAATCTGGCCCAGAATCCTCGCCGTTGGCACCTCAATGGTCGTCACCTATTTGATGTTTAACAACCGACAGTCTAAGGTTCTTTTTGGAACCGATATAGACACTCGTTACACCTACCCTTTGCTTTCTCAAGGTGTTTGCTTCGAGCCTTCAATCGATGGAGGATTCTATTAAATGGGTTATTACAGGTGAAGAATTTTGAATGGGATTGAGTTTTAGTGCTTTAATTAGAGGTTGTGAGTGGGATTGAGTTTGAGCCTTCAACATCGGTGTCTTACTTTATCGATCTTAGTTAATCTTTATTGTCACCTCCAGAGAACAATCTTCAAAATCCATGACCAAGGTCCACTGAAAATGAAATCGAGTTTGTAGATCTGTATGTGAAAGAAATCGAGAGTGGGGGTTGGTTTCTTGCTGCTATGAAGATGGTGATAATGGTTGTATTGAGAAGATGGTGGGTCGATGTAGTTGTATGGAGAAGATGGTGGGTCGATGTAGGTGGGTTGATTACCACTGGTCCAGGTCGTAAGGGAGAAACAGGGGAACCCAGATTGAGTTCATGTAATTCGAGTTTGTTGGTATTACCAACATCGAATGTAACTGATTTTTGGGCTATAGCGGTTGTTGTAGATGATAACTTGGTGGGGTAGATGTGGAATTTAGATTAAGAAGGAAGAGATGAAGAAGATGAAGTGTTCATCTTGGGTAAAAAGAAAAAGGAGAAGGATATGGGGGTATACGGTTGGAGAAAGAGAGAGAGAGAGAGAGAGAGAGAGAGAGAGAAAGAAAGAAAGAAAGAAAGAAAGTTTTATTTTTTTTTAATTAGTTAAATAAATAAATAAATAAATATTCAGATTTAAAAAAAATGAAAGAAATGAAAAATAAATGAAAAGTAAATAACCCAAGCGTATTACAGTCATTTCACTATTCACAGGGACCAAAAACGCAATGAAACTAGCTCAAAATGACCATCAATCCAAAAAAGTCTTGGTTTTGACTAAAACTCTAAAAAAATGCATATCACATGGACAATTTTTGCAATTTTGTCTTATTATTATTACACTTTATATATATATATATATATATATATATATATATATATATATATATATATATATATATATATATATATATATATATAGAGAGAGAGAGAGAGAGTGAGAGAGAGAGAGAGAGAAAGAATATAGCTTCATTTGTAGACAAACATGTATTTTGTGATTATATAAACTCAATATTAGTCGATCATTTTAAAAACTTAAATGAGGGTATTATTGTCGTTTAACATATTTTTCGGTTAATTCTTTTTCAAATTAATCTACTAATTTAGGTAATCAATAACTCCTCTCCTTATATATTGCATTTTCCGAGAGTTTGCTCTCACCATTGTTGAACACTATCTGTAACAATTGGCATTCATCTCTATTTACTACATGCCACCACCATCGAGCATATGAACTTACACCCGTCGCCCTCTCCTTTCAAGTCCTCATCGACAACCCCACCATCGACGTGAAAGATCTTGTATGCTCAATAGTCATATTAGAATTATATTGCTAATTAATATATGATCTTAAAGGTCATACTAACAACGACTTGATATAATTAATTATTTATTAGAAAGTAATTTTAATAAATATTCATAAACTCTTATAATAAATTGGAAAAATATGTATTTTATGGAAATAATTATTTTACAATAACAAGTAACATATTTTTTCATATCGTATGAATTAATAAGTTATGCACAACATTTTGGACTGGTTGAATCCTTTTGTCTTTTACCTAAAGACAGTTTATATTTTATAAACTTTGAGTTTATAAAATTTAAACATTTCTTCTTTTTTTCTACTGTATGGCCGAAAGTATGGAGGAAAAGAAGAGGCATGGGTTTTCAATTTGTTTAATCTAAAGGTCTTAACGGTTAAGGACCTTTAGACTAAGATTACACTTTAACTAGCAAAAGGCTTTCATTTTTTGCTTTATCTTTTGATTGTAATTGTCGAGATCTCTCTAGCTTCTCTCCCTCTCTTCTCTTGTTTTGAATACTTGAAGATCTGTTACTTGCATTTACTCTTTTGGATCAAATACCTGGGTATTTGTTTCCAAGCTTAAGAGCTTACAAATAACTAGCATTCTACATCAAGTTGGTGCATTCTTGGTGTCTCAAAGGTTCAACTATCTTCATCAAAACTCAAGCCTCCCAAGAGGACTCAAGGGACAACAAAGGTTGTTATCATATTTTTCCTTCTATGGTTGTGTTTTTATCTTTCCATTACTTACAAGATGATCCTTAGTATGTTGTAACAAGCTTATTATGTTCGAAATTTTAAGTCTTCCATTTGCAATTTTATGAGTTTTTTAAACTAATTTTGAATTAAAACCCAACAATTGGTATCAAGAGCCACCTTTCAAGTTTGGTTAGATTTTATGATTTTTGGAAATCTTAATTTTTGGAGAATATGGATAACTTGTTTGTGTATAAAAATAAGTTCATACATATTTTCTTTGACAACTTCTTGATGGTTATTTTATGTGATAAAAATTACATGCATTTTTTTCCACTTAAAGTTCTCTTAGAAAAACAAATGTTGTTTTATGTTTATATGTATTTTAGAGTACATAAACAAGCCTTGGACCATTTGTGTTGTTGTTTGTGTGATTTGGTTACAAATGGTTTGTAATATTCTTTCATTTATAAAGTATGTAATAGAAGAAGTTAGGTTTTATTCTTGTTATTTTTATGTAATAAATTAGTGTTAGACTAGTTTTATCTTATGAAAAATGTAACAAGATGAAGATGGAGACATTTCTTGAAGAACCATGAAGACCCACAATTATATGAAGATTTTATAAAAGTTTATAACTTTCATAAAAATTTTATAAAATTGCAACAAAGTTGGTTGTCATTACAAATGGGAGCTTGAAGATCACATGAAGAACAAGTTGTAATATTTGGCCCCTTAGGTAGGACATAACACTTTTGTGTTGGCTCACAAAAGTGTTATATAGATTAAGGTTTGTTTATGTCAAATGCATACTTGTGTTGTTTATTTTTATGCAAATAATTTGTGTGACTGATAAATTAGATTTTCACAAGTTCAAACTATTTTTTGGACAAAATAAACATCACATGGAGTTTTTTTTTTCAATTTGAAAAATGAGAACATTAGATGACAAAGTTATAACTTTCAAATAAAAACCGGTTTTATTAAATCATTAATAACGACAAATTTTGAAATTGTAAAATTATAAGTCTAAAATGGTGATTTTATAACTTATTCAAACTCCAATATATTAATAATAAAAGGAAATTAAGTGATAAATAAGGTTCTATATTGTTCAAACTCAAACTTAATATTGGATATTATCGTTAAAATTGAACCGCCTCAAAATATAAAAAAACATGTTTTATATTTGAACCTTAAATGTGATTTCTTGGAAAATTGATACCATGATTAATTGGATGCATGCAATTATCTTGATATAACATGTTTTAAAATAGAATAATAAAACATACAAATACCTTTTCAAAAGGCAAGTCTATGTCATCCAATTTTAGAAACAATTGCACACTATTTGTATAGTGCTTGTGGGATAAATGATACCTAACCACTTGTGTTATCTTTTGGTGGCCAAAGTATTTTTGCAATTTCTATAACCAAATTATAGGGCAATTATATAAGTTTATCTACTTGGATGACTTGCTTGGAAACCTCTTGTGATAAAGTGAAAGATCTAGTATACTCAAAAATCATATTAAAATGATATAGCTAATTAACATATGATCATAAGGGTCATACTAACAATAACTTGTGTAACGCCCTGTTCCAAATCATTTCCTAATGAAGGGTGGTGACCCGAAGACCGAGTATCATCAGGCTTAGGGCCTTTGAGGAAAAGAAATTTAGACTAATTTGGGTGTAGGTAATGTAATTTGGATGATCTGGGAGTTCGGTTGTGTTTTGGAACCAAGGGGTATTTCGGTAAAGTGTCAGCTTGGGCTTTTATGAAAATTGGATTTTTGTTCAGGAAATTTTAAGTTAATCATGAGTTGATAGAAGTGTATAGATTCTCGTTACCTCTTCGTGGATATAAGAATCGTCGAAAACGGACTTATAATGAAGAAGTTATGGCCTTCGGAAGATTTGAGGTTTTAGGGTTAAATCGAGTATGCGGGGCGTACACAAGTGTACACATGGCGTACTAGTGATGCGTAAAATAATTATACACTAGTTTATCCTACTAATGAAACTAATTATTACCTAAGGCAGTGTACCTTGTTGAAAATAATATAGCTCAATAGACAGGTATTGAACACAGAGAACAGATTTAATTAACTATTTAATGACCCCAAGCAAAACTACAATAAAATACTTTTAATTATAATAAAAATTATCATAAAAAATATAAAACTTTCATAGTCAACAAATAATACATGTTCCACCCATCCAAGTTCTCGGCAAAAAAAAAAAAAAAAAAAAAAAAAAAACAGTCTTGTGGCACACGATCATTTGCTTCTTTTCCCAAAAAGCCTTCACACAGAACGTATATGAGACATGCTCTAACTGTATCATCGTCGGTAACTGCTAAGAAGTGCTGATTTAAAATATAACTTTTACAATCACAGATTTTCACTGAACTATTTGTGTGGTTCAGAAAAAGACGTTCCTGCAATAAACATCTTTTTTGACTACTAATTTTTTTTTTCTTACACTTCTTTTTCCAATCATTTTTGGATAAACTCCAAATTCAACCCGATTATCAAACAAAACTTTTCCGGACCATAAACCATTTTAGTAACCCCCAATTTAAAATACAACCGCTTTATGTCATCTATGGATACTACTGCATCCGACAGTAATAGATGAAGAAACATTTTATAAAACAACAACCCGTCCCCTTGTAATTGAGGGACGTCCAGCAAGTAACCAAACACAGTGTTTCTAAAACCTTCCTGTTACACACCATGCAATACTTCAAATATTTTCCATATATTACATGCCGATCATTTTATGTTAACAACTTTAACATTTAGATTTCTATAATTATGCTGCAATACAACTTGTTAGAAAACATATGATTGTAACAAAAACTCAATAGCTTATAAACTATTATATTTAAAAAAAAAATCGACGATTTAAATCACAAAATAAACCAATATCTATTTATAACCAGGATAATTAATCTAATTATATATAAAAGATATTTCTATTTATAAACATTTTTATAACAATACCAATTAAATAAATATTTTTTTATAAACTATATGTATAATATCAATATGCAAATGTACAACATCATGTAGCAATAATCATTATTATATGAAAAAGTCATATTATTAAACATATTAACAAAATGGTACAACCTCACAATGTACAATTTACTTATTATACATTTGTACAATCATACATCTACTTATTAAATACCATCAAAACTCAAATCTACTAATAAAATCTACTAACTATCAAATATAACATATCGATCTAAAAAACTGAATAATAAAACACAACAAAGTTTTGTTTTGGTTTTTTTTCAAGTTTTTCGGAATAAATCGTAAATAAACAAGCCCTAATGTTGATAAATGATGATTAAAACATAAAAAAGTAAAGATCTTGCCATATTATTGAAGTTGTTCATGAAATCGTCCATAATTGCAGGTGGTCTAAGAAAATCCCTTCCTAGAGAGAGTTTTCAACAAAAAAGACAAAAAATGAAGCAAAAAAAATTGTTTTTATACTTGGCATTCTCGAAAATCGCAGATGGGTAATTATATTCGCAAATAGACTAGTTCATTTACGAATGTACAAATCGCTAAAGCACAGTTGTTCTTTAACAACTTGTACGTTTGCAGATGGCTTGCAAAAATCGCAGACGTGCTTAATCCATCTGCGATTTTAATGGCTAAAAATGTAATTTTGTTTTTTTAGCTAGTTTCCACAAAGTAGTTAAGATATTCGTCTAAATTTACAATTTTCTCAAAAAAAAAAATCAATAAAGATGATGTATTAAATTAAGTTGGAGTGGAAATTTTCTCACATAGGTGATATATTTAAAACAAACTAAAAAAAAATGCTACGCTTTGCTTGCAAATATTTTAACCCGTAATTAACTTATAGTATCACCTTCAAAAAATAATAGTCTTGATATCGATTTGTTTAAATTATTTTGGATGCGCTTTTTGGAATAATAAATAAATTTACATTGGGTTTTTTTAGTGATGATACTACATGTGTGTTCGGCAAAACTAGCTGGTAGCGGGTAGGTTGGAGCTTGTAGCGTTTTGTTAAACGCTACGTTAAGTAGCTTTTGGATTTGGAGGGTTTTGTTTAAACTAAACGCTAGAAGCTTGTATTGCCAAACAAAAGTTTTCTATTCCAAAATAGAGCGTTTTGTCAAACGCTAGAAATTAAAAGTTTTCAAACGTTACAGGCCAAACACGCCTTACGTTATATCGATAAAAAAATAGCTTTACTTTTCTACCGTTAGGAACTTACTCCCTTCCTAGTATAACAATCTTGCAACTAATAGGGTAACAAACTTTTATTATTATTATTATTGCAACTAATAGGGTAACAAACTTTTTATTATTATTATTATTATTATTATTATTATTATTATTTATGTACTTTATTTATTTATGTAATCATGTTTTTTCCTTTTATGTTTGACATGTTTAAAATATGGTAATATTACTGATAATTACCAGTGATATTACCCTATTATAAAATATCAAACAATGTTACTGGTCAAAAAAGATGGTTTACTAAAATGTAGACAAAAAAACAAATTTCAGCACCCATTTTGGTAATATTTTAGTTCTTTATGCTAAGTGCAAACATTCATAATTCCCTCTTATGTGACATGGTATCGGGTCATCCGGTCTTGGTTGTGCTACCATATAATGTTGTTTGGTGGTGCTATATCATGCGATACTATCAAGTCGTGCTGCCAAGTGGTGTTTCTAAGCAGTGTTGTCTTATTATTTGGTTCATGTCAATGGATTTAACATCATCACCCACAGAAATACACTAACAACGTAATACATAAAGTACACATACCTCTGAAGCGCACTTATTCAATAATATTCCTTTGCATTACGAAGCTATGATTTCGCCCATTTGATTATAATTCGTACAACCAAAATACGTAAAAGTAACATGGCTCACGGTATCCTCAGCTAAGGGCGAATCCATTATTCGTCTCGTCAAATTTCTTTAGTTTTTTTTTCTTTTCAGACTTCGGTTTATATACGCTGGGGGGGGGGGGGGGGGGGGGGATATGTCGAGTCTAGACCAGGTCACTTGGAAGAGTATTGTCAAATAAATAGTTAGTTACTTAAACGCATGGTTGCACCGCCCGACAATATTGTTTGGCAGCACAAACATGATCCGTTGGCCTGATTCCATGTCACCCCTGTAGGTCTTATGACTACTTGCATTTTGCATAAAAACCCAATATTATCAAAATTGGTAACGAACTTTGGTTTTTGTTCACATTTACCTAACTATGTTTTTTTATACACGTTTGACCAATAAACTTATTTAACATGTTCATAATAAAGTAATATTACCGATAGTTATGAGTTTATTGGTCAAAGTGTCAAACGTAAACGAAAACACATGATTATCAAAATATAGACAAAAACAAAAATTCGTTAACTTCTTAGGTCATCAAACCTAATTTTTAAGGTCCAAAACTTTGCTGCATCATATTGTATTTTTTTTTGAATTGCCAACACTGAAAAACCGTTCAAGGTACATCATCTAGGAATAAATCATTTTAGTATTCTTAATATTTAGACGTGTCACATTTTAATATTGAATTTTTGTATATATATCTCAACAACTAGATTTTTATCATGAATATGAATCTTTAATTGTTCATAGATTGGTTCTATCTAACGTATTAAACTTTTTATTTTATTATTTTCCCTTCCTAACACCCTTTTTTCAGTTATTCCATGTGTTTGTTTTATATTTTATTGTTGGTATTTGTTTGATAATGTTATGCATGCAACCACTTTTTTTAATGTAGATGATGTTTTATGCAATTGCCATAATTATGATAAACGTCCACGATTAATTTGCTTTGTTAAACCACACATCACTGTCAAATTTCTCAGTTTTAATCTTTCAATCAAGTTATTATTTTTCTCAATTGACTTTAATTTCACCAAGAACATTAAATTCTTTTTTTTTTTTTTTGCCTTGCCTTTGTTTACGATTTCAATTTTATTACTGGAAATTCAATCTGGTTTTGGTCTTATTGATTAGGATTATTTAAGGTTTATTTGAAATTCAATTTGTTTCGTTAAATTTCTGTATTACCGAATTACTTCATTTAGAAGGAACTCAATGTTAATAAGTGATGTTTAGATGAAAATTGGGTTATGGATTTTGGCAAATAATAGCTTGTATTAGACAAAACGACAAAATTGGTCAATATCGTTTGTAAAAAACTGTGGATATTATTCAAAAAGTTTTCAACTTGTTTGAAGGTCCAAAATTAAAAATTTTCCATGGTTTTTTGATCAATTTTCGTCCGTGATAAATTTGAAATGACAATTTTACCTTTTAAATTCTTTTTTGTATTATTTTTTCATATTATCCTAAATACTTTATTAAAACAAAATTAAAAAAGAAAAGCATCGGGCATATCCACCCCATCCCACCGATGACCTCACCTTCTCTCTCTCTCTCTCTCTCTCTCTCTCTCTCTCTCTCTCTCTCCACCTTGTTCATCCTCCCATCTTGTTTGATCATTCAAATCTCAAAACTCTAAGTCGGTACCGAATCCTCCATCACTAGCACCGACTCACCCCTACTCTCCTTAAGACATCAACTCCATATTCTTTTATTCTCTCTCGCTCATCGTCGCCAAGCACAAATATGTTAATTGGAGGCTAAAAATCCACTTTAGAACCTCAACTACAACCATGGAACCTTAGTAAGAATCACTTCTCATCAAGAACAAACAATATGCTAAAGAGAAATAGAATAAATTTGGCAAAAATGCAAGAATCACATCTCATCGGAGCAGTGGCGCGATGGAACCTCATCCCCCACTTCATCTTCTCCGGTCATCGCTATGCAGTTCATGTTCATTAGTTTGGGTGGGTGTAGATTTTTTGGGTTCCATTCATTATCTCAAAGATTTTTTGGTCATTTATTTTTTCAATTTGGGGTTTTTATCATGTGAAATTAGGGAAGAAAGGGGATGGCGTGGACTAGATTTTTTGATGGTGGATGGAACTATCGACGAGGTCATGTGAGTTAGTGGAAGTCCTCAAAGCTACATGAATGTCTGATGGAAACACTTGGCATGGAACCTGGTTCCGACAGTCAAATATATAGATTTTCTTAGATTTTTTCATTTTTTTTTATAAATTTGAGAAAGGAATTTGTAGGTGGGTGGATCAAAGTTTTGAGAAGTATATAGTGCGGTTTTTTAGTTTTGGTTTTCGTTTGTTGAAGTAATTAGTGCAATGGTAGGTTAAATGTTTAAGGGTTTGGTTTGCATGATCGAATTTAATTCGAGACAGAAGAGAAAAGGAATTGCAGAGAATATGAAGTATTAAAGATTGAAGGTTTATGGTCTCATGAGAAGTGCAGGAAGATTCATTATATCGTCTGCTTTCAAAACATTTGTATGTGTGCGTGTGAGAGAGCGAGATAGATAGATAGATAGATAGATATAGAGAGAGTAGCGGGCCCATTATTTTCTTTTGTATTTTTTATAAATGAAAGACTAAAATAAATATGAAAAATACTAAAAAGAAATTAAAAGGGCATAATCATGCTTTCAACTTGTTTTGGACCAAAACTACGAAAATTTTTGATTTTGGACTGTAACAACCGTTTTCCATATTGGATCATTGTTGATCATAAAGGAGTCAAAAGAATGATTTTTGGGAAAAATCATGTGTCACGACGTGACCATAGTTTAGGTCATGACGTGACAAGCTAAATGGAAGAACACGTATCTGGAGGATTTGCCATGACGTGACATGTATTTGGTCATTACGTGACAAGGGCTGCAATCCACGCCCACAATATTTTAGGGTTTCCTTCGTATTTCAACACCCTAAACTAAGATTTAGGGTTCAGTTCTCAGCCTCCATCTCCTTGAAAACTCAGAAACCCTAAACCTAGTCCATCTTGGTGGCTTTGGCTTAATTTGGCTCATTTTGGGTGGTTTTAGATCTTTGTTGAAGAAGAAGGTCCCTTTGGTGCATTGTTTCAACAATCAAGCCTCCTCCTTACGATCTTGTGTTGTTTATGGACCTTTGTAAGTCCTCAAGTTCATGCCTTTCTCATGTAAGCTTGCTAGATCTAAGTTTTAACTACTTTTCTCCATGTACGAGTTGAGTTGAATGCATGGAATCCATAAAGTTAGCAATTTTATGGATCTTTGAGGTCATTTGATATGCATAAGTCTTAGATCTGAAGTTTGATGGTGGATTGGAATCCATGCATGAGTCATGGTCTCATTTCCTTTTATTTTGACCTAGTTAGTGTTGAAGTCACGCATTGGACATGCATGACTAAAAAGGTATGATTTTTATGGTCGTTTGGGTTGGGGAAAGCCTTTTGGAAGGTTTGAAGGTTTGGCTTAAAGGGATAAGAGCTTAATACTTTAAGTTGTCCAAATAGGGTCTCACGATGTGACATGATATGTCGTGACAATGAGTGATATCGCGACTATTTTGTCCGAACTATGTCACGACATGACTAATGGATGGTTACGACACGACAATCAACTGGGGATGACTTTGACCTTTGAATTTTGACCATGGTTAACTTTTGGTCAAAATAGGGCGTTAGGGTGTAGACTAAGAGGGTACTTTTTTATTGTTGTTAGGTGTCTCGTTGTACATGTCTACCCGGTGTGTGAGCGATTGTGTGTTACCTGCTATTCACGAGGTGAGGGTTCTCACTATACTTTCTTGTGTGGTAGTATATGTTGACCATTTGGGTCTTATTTGTTGATTACTACTTTATGTGAAATGAGTTGTTGATAACTCCAGGACTGCTGTGAGTCTATGGAACTACTGATAGCCCCCAGGGTTGCTAATAACCCGTGAGGTGTGTTGTTAATCCATAGGGCTTGTTGTTAGCCCATTGGGACCGTAGATAGTCCCTAGGGTTGATGTTAACCCATACTTGATTATATTAAGCTGTATGTGACATTCAAGACTGCTAATAGTTCTAGGGTTGCAGATAAAACATAGTTAATTATTATGTTGTGATGTATGAGATATTTTAAGGGACTCACTCAACTTTGTGCTTACCTATATGGACTAAATATTTTGCAGGTACTTATAAGATTGTTAAGGCGGGACTATACACACACATCAACAGATTTATGAAGTATTGTCTGCTTTAACACCGATTCCTGAATAATGGTTTATGAACAAATGGTTTGACTTGAATGTAATTTTATTAAAATAAAAGTTTAAATTACTCTAAAAATGAAAATTTTAGTCTTGGATTTTTGGATGATACAATTTGGTATTAGAGACCTGGTTTGAGGGATTTGGATAAACACTCGTGGGATTCCAAACTTAAACTATGGATCTGAGAGTCTTTCTAAGCCTTTTTGGAAACAATTCATTTCAAGAGAAGAAAAGAGAAGATGCAATGTGTATAGTTATTTGGAGCATGAAAAAGTGATTTCCTAAAATATCCATACTTACTTTATATGTTGTATTTGAGTTGCTATTATATGTGTTATAGTATGATGTGCATGCTCTAAGTTAGGCTAAGTATCTACTCAGGGTATCATGCTAGAATGCCTGTTTAGGAGTGATACCTTTTGTATGTGATATATGGACAATTATAGATGCATGGTAGTGTGTACACTAAGGATTCTCTAGAATTACATGTTAGAATTGTCTGATCCTTATGATACCTTTTTCCTATTGGTTTTGCTGCTCGAATGCTGCTTGCTTTGTGTTAGGTGAAACTTATATTGATGTAAGTTTACTATTAAGAGAATACGGTAAGTTACATGCCACAACGATTAATTAGTTTTAGAATGCTAGATTTGGCCCTATTGTGCATCTCTTGTTTGAGTCCAACCATTGTAGTGCATGATCTTTCTGTCGAAGGACTCTTTTAATCCTTGATGCATGTATTTGTATTCATAAGATAGTTAGTTGGAATTGGTAAATGTTTCTTTCGCGGTTGTTAGCAGGCTGGGGGCGAGTATTCCTAATGACATTGGAGGAGTGCTATAGTGTGTTTGTGTGAGCACTAATGTATAAGGAAGTCTAGTGTGGGAATCTAGGTAGAGTATGGTGGCTTTTCTAAGCATATGGGTATCTTGATACATCTGGCAGTGGTGGAGTTACTAGAAAAGTGTTCGAGGGCATGCTCATGAGTGAGTAGAGGCCTAGAAGGAGAGTCTAGGAAGAGTAGTAGTGTGTGCTTGTGGTGACACGATTACCTGTGGTTAATAGTGGTCACGTGTAGTGACTTAGGGGCCTTGAGACAATTCTTGGGATGCAAACGGATATGTGTGGAAGGTAGTAAGTGATGGGATTTATAGGTAACAAAAATCATATTTTTGGCGGAAAAACCTAAAACCTTAAGTTCACATACACCCTAAAACATCTATGTTCTCGCTATGATATGCAAACAACAATTTGAATTTAGAACCCTAAAGTACATTTCTATTTTCGATTTAGTAGAAGAGATAATAGAAAACATACCTATTAGTGTAACATTTCAAAATTAAAGACCAAAAATTTCGTTTTGATTAATCAAAAACCGCTTAATAAATTTTGCTCATGCATTTAACAACATTCTTAATATAACATTTATCAGAGTTTTAAATCCCAAAGATCATCTAGTGCGGAAAACATGGTGTGATGCGCTGCGATCACCTCGAGCTCCTTCCTTAGAAAAACATTAGTACCGGAAACAAATAGCTGAAAACCGTAAGCACGAAGCTTAGTGAGTTCCCCAGATACCACATACCATACATATCAATTGATCCATACATGCCATACATAACTATGAGCCATACATAACAAACGTATCCATAATCAAGTAAGGTGCTATGTGCTAAACATAGTCTTGCCAAGGTGCTATGTGCCAAGCATAGTCTTGCTGTTATGTCACGGGCCGCACGTGGTCTTCCTGGTCAAGCCTGGGGCCACTCCCTGGGTCTTATAGACAAGTACCGAGGGCCAACCACTGGTCTTCCATGCAAGCATCACAAAGACAGCTATACATACTACTCTACAAGGCTACTCAGCATATAGTGTGTCAGGAGCCACCTCTTGGTCTTTCATACATAATAGCATACAGTGCGCCAGGAGCCACCTCCTGGTCATTCATACATGTTGCCTAGGGCTAACCCTCGGGTCTTCTTACCAGACATAATAACATACTGTGGGCCAGTAGCCGCCTCCTGGTATTTTATACATAATGCCTAGGGCTAACCCCTAGGTCTTCCTATCATACATAAACTAGATGGGACGACATTATGGCCGTAGACCCATACATACAGTGAGGAGACTCACCTCACACTACCGAAGATTCACTGAACACTTCTGAATGCTAACCGGCACTTCTGAACTACTAACCCTTCGGCTTCCAGAACTATCAATACCCATAACAACATTTAGACCAAAATAATCCAAAAGCCAACCCTGGTCAAACTTGGTCAAAGTCAACATCCAGTTGACCTGACTCGCCGAGTTGGTCTACCAACTCGTCGAGTCCATACTCCTCTGACCCCATACAACCCTGAATCCACTCGTCGAGTCTAGCAGTAACTCAACGGGTTCTCCTTCAACCACATAATCGGGACCAACTTCATCCGACTCACCGAGTTCATCCTTGAACTTGTTGAGTTCATCATCCACATATGAATGTGTCTAGTCTATGACCTGCCGAGTTGGATGAACAACTCGTCGAGTCCATCTTCATAACTAAGGAGATTGCCTTAGACTCGTCGAGTTCTTCCTTGAACTTGTGTAGTACGATGAACTTCATGACCATTATGGACTCATACTGGCTGAGCCCCTTTCCAATCTCAACTCATACCCTTAATAGAAGGGTTTTTGGGGTAAGAACTGGTCTGACTCGCCGAGTCCCACAACTAACTCATCGAGTCTCTCTATTTCCAACACTATTCAGACGATTTCCAACTAGCTTAAGGCATCCAAGACCCAGATCTGGCCTCCTAGGGTCGTGATATCACACAAAGCCACTACCTTTGCACCCATGCACGACCCTTTTTGCTCAAAAGGCCAAAACAACTCCTTAAACTTTGCATGGAGAGGTATAATGGCATAAAGCTTCCACCTTTATGCCTCTACTACTCTGAACACCTCTAAATCTGGAAGGATCTAGCTTGGGGACGTCCAAATCCCACAAGACATCCTTCTTGGACCATAAACTCCATAAAAGTGACATAAAGAGATCTATCAAACTAGAAGTCAACGTGAGAACTTGATTACCAGAAAATGAAGATGATGAATCAAACTTCCTGGATCTACAACCCTTTCCTTGGACCTTCAATCTCCTTCTTCTTCTTCTAGACTTCAAGAACACTCTAAATCCTTCAATAAGGCTCACACACTCAAAGAGAACACTAGGGTTTCGTGGGATAAGTTCTGGACAATGGAGGCTAAAAATGAGGCTGATAGAATGAGAATAAGATGCTTAAATAGGGAACCAACTCCCGATTTAGGGTTTTCATAAAACCTGGCCAACTCGCCGAGTCAGTCCCATGACTTTTCGAGTAGGTCACTTATCCCGCAACCAAATTCGCGCTCCTACTCGTCGAGTCACCCATCTACTCGACGAGTCACTTCCTCATCTTGAGTTTTTCTTTCCTTTCTAGGTCTTTTGAATTCAGGGTGTTACAACTCTCCCCTACTTAAACTAGACTTCGTCCTCGAAGTCCCCCGTGGTCAACTACCTTACCATCTGGTTACCACTTTACCACTAGCTACACACTCCACCCATCCGATCCAAACCTGGAAGATGTCATCTTTAGAATAACCCGATCATTACTACCTTCGAGTACAACACTTTTACCCAACCAGTAACCTTACTGATACTCTTGTTACACTTACACTTGATATACAAGGGGTTTGCCCTCTTACCTTGCACTATCACTGGCCTTTCCAAGGCACTTTCCACAAGCAACAAAACTTCCCAATCTTCTTTAAGGACCAATCCTTTGCTGAAACCGCAATCCCGGCCACTCCCAGTGCCGACCATCATACCAATACTCACGGAATAAACCCAAATACAATGCTCCAATACTGAAAACTCCACCCAGCGTGAGAATTCAGACAATCCTTCGAGCAACATATCCCTCTATGCTACGTTTAAGGCTCAGACGAGGACAACATTACCGAGCCAAATCATTTACTCTGAGATCATTTGATTCCACGGTGAGCAACTCAACACCACCCGATCAGCTCACGGCTTCTTACACCAAATTCCTTACCATCGTTCCTGCCTGAAGTCCCGTTGACTCCCATATGCCTACCGGATAGATCGCCCTGGTCCCAACTGATCTACCATTACCCGAAATACCGGTCCCCCACTGGTTACCAAACGCAAGAGCATTCCCTCAGTCGCTCTCGACGACTTAAGAAGATACATTGACTACCTGAATTGCTCTAGCAACCCAGCCACCCTGGCTCTAAAAGATCTAGGATCCCCGATCCCCTACCTTACCCTAAGGTCTCTACCAGGTCTCACCTGTTGGTAAAATTACTCGGGCCTCACCCACGGGTCTCACCCATCTATACTTTGGTGCGGGCTCTCCCACAGGTCTCACCTATCCAGGGCTATGCAGACCCACTCCGCCTCTATCTCGACTAACTAAACTTTCCTGATTATTATCATGCTAACTCGGAGATACGCCCCCCCCCCCCCCCCCCCCCCCGCCCACATTCCGCGAACTAAGATATACGGGCCCCCGCCCACACTCCGCGAACTAAGCTGCTAATGAATGCTACAGCTTACCCGTAGTATTACATCACTCCTAGTCTCCAATGACCTACCGCTTTCCGAATCCAATCATATTGTGGCCCACTCACATCCGGGCGGCTACCTCGCCCTATTTTAAACTATCTAAAAGACCCTGCCACCGAATCACACATTTGATACACTCGTACTGTCGAATAGGGACTGACGAATGCTACGGGCCACCCCATAGTCTTACTATACTCCTTCTGCCAACTAGTGAATGCTACGGGCCACCCCCATAGTTATACAACACTGCTGCGCTACCAGCCAATTAACGCTACGGGCTGCCCCGCAGTCTCACCACACTTCTACGCTATCTGCCGACTAATGCTACGAGCCACCCCGAAGTCTTACTATAGTAATGCTACGGGCCATACCACAGTCTAAATATACTCATATACGATTGCTATGGGCCACACCGCAGTCTTACTATACTAATGCTACGGGCCATACCACAGTCTAACTATACTCATATACGATTGCTACGGGCCACACCGTAGTCTTACCACACTTCTCTTACTATCTGACCACTGGTGAATGCTACGGCTAACCCATAGTCGAGCATACAAGTACAATCTATTACCCCCAAGTTGTACTCATGTCCTAACTGAAACTCCCAACCGATTATTCTGCAATTTGCTATCAGACATCCCAAGATTGCGATCTCACAATTGGCAAGTTTTCCAAACTTCCAATTCACACTATCCTCAATTCATACAGCTGTCTGGGTCGTCTTTCTCCCTGACAAGAGAGCAAAACTTATCCCAGTTTCAAAACCGCTTCTGCTCCCATAACATGATTGTTTCTCCGCCACTTAGCTTTGACTAAGTCTTTACAGCACGCGAAAATCCGTGGATTTCCATTCCTTCCTCCCTTACCCAAAAAGGCATGATAACTACCATCGCCTTAATGTTACTAGCGATCCGTCACTATCCCACTCCAAATACCGTATGATTACCGAATACTGGATGAACACTTCCTGCATCCCCGATACTGATAATCCCCTAAGCTCAGACTGACGTCCTTAAGGTCTGAATAACTAATGCTTAGAGCAACCTCTTCAGTGATAGACCACTTCCCTTGATGCTTCCCAAAAGCTATCCCAACCACCAAGACTAGAACCACCGAACCGTGATGATGGTGGATGACTACTCCCTGGACCCTTACCACCGACCTCCACGTAACGCTCCTAAACCGTTTTCGGTCGTAACCGAGATAATACCGGACACTTCAAACCCGAAGTGAGAGATGACCTTACACTAGCTACTAATAGCTCCCGATATGCAATTGGCATATGATAATTCTGAAAATACAATCTGAATACAAGCAGAGAGACAACTCATACATACTATCACCTGAGTCCGAGGGAAGAACAATCCTAATACATATAGAATCGAAAATAGCCATTGATACATACCTGTAACATTCCCTGCTGTAATCCAGATCTCCCTCATCTGTCACTGCAAGGCCCTACCCTCTTACCCATCCGTAATCCTCAAAGTTATCGGGGCAGACACACTCCCTGCTCCTCCCCTCATCTTCGGGCAGTCGGCCTTCTTGTGGCCCACCTGATTGCGGTGAAAACATAATGGGCTTGCCTCCTGTGGGCAGTCCCTGCAGACATGACCATCACTGCCACACTTATAGCAGCCTGAACCCCTGGAATGACAAACTCCCTCATGTAGTTTCTCGCATGTGCTGCACTGATTTCGGCCATGCCGACCTACTAATCGCTGATCTGAAGTCTTGGGTCTCTTCCTGGGACCCTCCAAAGTATACATCTGACCGACCTCCTCTTCGCAATGTGCTCCAAATCAATCTCCCTTTCCCGCGCCCTGGCAATCATAGAGTCCAGGGTCGGGCATGCCAAGAAGCTGATGTGACATCCCCAATTTCATGGCTAGAAAAGACCAATTTGTTTATGCTTTGTTTTTAAAATCAGAGTAATCTTTTAAAGAAAACGGTTGAGGAATTTGTTCCCAAAACAAGATATGATAATAAATTATCAAAACATTTCTCAAAGAGAATGTATTTTCATTTACTAATAAAACCTTGGGATGTCATGTTCCGATACAAGCACATAAGCATAAACAAAACATACATTCATTTACACTATTGATTTACATCTCCTTTAATCTCTCAGTGCAAAGCAGCATTCGTATCGATACCTGTGATACAAAGTAAACTGAGTGGGTCAGGCTTGGGAGCCTGGTGAGCATATAGGGTTTTTCAACCCACAATAATACAATTATTATATTCAATCATTAAACAAACAACCCAATTACCCATCCCCATTATCTTCTTTACTCTTAAGGTTTTACCCTAAGAATCAACTATCCTTTATTCATTCATTCCTAAGGATTGACCTAAGGAATTGGCACGAAGTCCATTGCTACCAAAGTTTATATATCAGGTACTAAATCCATAGTTATCAGACGCTAACTCCATAGTTGCCGGGGTTTACTCAAGCGACGCTAACTCCATAGTCACCAAGGTTCACTTAACAGTCACGAAGTCACATTGTCACCAAGGTTTACTCAATAGGCTCTAACTCCATAGTCACCAAGGTTTATACAATAGGCACTACGTCGCATAGTCACCAAGGTTTACACAACGGACACGAAGTCACATCGTCACCAAGGTTTATCAAATAGGCACGAAGTCACATCGTCACCAAGGTTTATCAAATAGGCACGAAGTCACATCGTCACCAAGGCTTACTCAATAGGCACAAAGTATCATCGTCACCAAGGCTTACTCAATAGGCACGAAGTCACATCGTCACCAAGGTTTACTCGATAGGCACTAAGTTGCATAGTCGCCAGGGTTTACTTAATAGGCACGAAGTCACATCGTCACCAAGGTTTACTTGATAGGCACTAAGTCGCATAGTCGCCAACTATTCCATCTACCCATGTTCTACCCAACACTTTTGTAGATATAGAGACAAACGCAGTTTAAATCATTTAGCACCCGTATAAAAACATCAATTCCAAGCCCATCTCAAATAGAAAAATAATACATAACACATAGCACGTATTTCATAGCTAATACTTTATATTTATGTGTTAGAAGAAAGTAACTATACACTCACTTGATTAGAAGATGATCGGCCATCACTACGACTTGCGGAAGTAGTATTCTTCAGTAGATCTGGAAGATCTTCACAAAAACTGGGCTCCTCGCGGGCAGAGCTTCGGCTCGGGAATTGCACTTCTCGGGATCTTCGGGCTTCGAGACTTGCTTTGGGTGATGAGAATTGTTATCGAGATTTGAGAAAGCAAAGTTTGATTTTAGTAATTGAAGATTTAGAACACGAAGAATAAATATTAATCAGATCTCATATTGATGAAGACTGATTACAACATAAGCAGAAAAGAGATATCAGTTACGAAAAGTCTCTTCTACTTCTAACCTCAGTCCCTATTTATAGGGAACATGAGTGTACAAAAAATATACTAAGTCTAGACATTTCACTTTGCACAAAGATGACTTAGTAAAATAACATAAAATGCGAAACTATACAAAACACTATATTCGACTTTTACAATTTTACATCTACATTCTCCCCCTTTGTAAACAGTCGAAGCTATTCATCCCATAAGCTTTTGAACAGCTGAGTGGATTGTCTTTCGCACTTCTCCATACCAGGAGATCACCTTCTTGAGATCTTTCTTGTCTCCTTCATTGTTCTTCTTGCAATTGTTCATACGGACAATAAAGTGAGTATATTGCGAAGAATTATATCTTTCAATCTCTGCGACTTTAAACAAGAACTTCTTAGGTTTCCCTTTTGTATCTCTTCCAGAAAACACCATGCCGAACGGTTTCAGGCATATTTCCCCAACAACATATTTCGATAATGCTGATTGAGATAAAGTTTCTTCCCAAGGAACGTTCACTTCTCTTCCCAACACATTAGCCAGTTCTTCATCTGTAAGGGCCAAACAATCGAAGTAGTTGTCGATGAATGTCTTCACATGTGCGAAACCTATCTTGAACACTTCAGTCTCAGAGCCTTTGAGATTATTTTCTTCCATATGTTTCAAAATCAGAGCCACTTGAATTAAATCATTGCAGTTCATCAAAGGAAAATCAGTTACCGTGAAGTCATAATGCTTGTTGTCTGCTCGGATAACAAAATAACGAAAATTTTGAAGCATGTCTTCAAACAATACATCTTTGTTGATTGTCAGCACCTTTTTGATCTTCATTAAAGACCAAACTTCATCTGGATTCTTCGCCAAGACAGCATGAAATCTGATTTTCATGTGTATATAATCATCAGGATTATCAAACTTCTCACTAATCTTGTACTGGGCAGTGATGAATAGCATTTCATTTATTGGAAAATCTAGCTGCCAATTGTCTGAATTCGCAATATCATAACTTCTCTTTGGCTTTTTCTCAAATTCGTACATTTCCCTCCCGACAACTTTTGACTCTATAGTTTCGTAAGAGTAAAGCTTCGCAGGATCTCCTTTATTCATCGTGGGAGGATCACTTGCCCTCTGCCTCATAATGCTTTGTACTTGCCTCATCCTTTCCAACTCTGCTTCAGCCTCAACTTTCTTCTCCTCCTTTGATTTTTCATATAAAATTCCTTTTACTTTTCCCACCATATCTGTTTGAGGTTTTGAACTTAAACCTCCTTCTTTTTCTCCAATAACGATTCCTTTGGCAATCGTTTTTGTGGTTACTGTGGTTGAGGAAATTGGCTTCGTAAGTATGGGAAGAGTAGTTATAAGCTGAGTAGATATAACTTTTCCAACTGTCTTCGCATCCTCTTCTTTACTTAAGCTTTTCTCTCCCCCTTGCACCCCTGTGAAAGCAGGTGGGGCACTCCTTGGTAGTAAAGAAGTAAAATTGGTGAGTGGAGCAAGAGCTTTCTGAATTGCTTGTTCTAAAGTATTAATCTTTAGAGACAAGAACTCAGGAGTGAGAATTTGTGTAGTTGAAGATTGCGAAACCACCATTTTAAGCTCAGACACCAACTTGGTTAGCTGATCAAGCTTCTCCTTTGTTTCTTCGTTATGGGCTTCAAGAATAGGAACATCAACAAACTTTTGTACTCTTGAAGAAACCTCCACAATCTGCTTTTGAACTTCAGCATTTTGAGTATGAATTGTAACGCCTGTGTTTCCGGGCTTGCCATTTTTAGCAATGTAATAGTCTAGGTTAACCTCTGTAACCCGTTTTGAAATAATAAGATTGTATTATTTGAGTATTATGTGTTTTGGTGCTTAATTGCTTAATTATGTGGTTTGATTAATTAAGAATAAAAATAAGCGTCAAAATTTAAGTGTAAAATAAACTTAATATCTTTGAATAATGTTGTAGTAGTTGAAACGAGGTTTCCGAATATATATAGAACGCCAAAATCTGACTTCGTATGAGGAAGTTATGATTTATCGAAGTTTCGGCTTAGCGGTGTGCAGCCCGAAATACTCGATTTGAGATCGAGCGGTTTTTAGCCGAAGCAATCTAAATGAGAATCGAAGATCTCATTGTTGGTGTCAAAGCGATAAAAAGTTAGGCGAGAACGGACGTCAAACGAAGAAGTTATGAATTTATAACGAAGTTTTTCTGTCGCGGCCTATTAAAAATAAATAATAAAAATAAAGTCAAAATTAGCCGACAGAGTCTAAACGAAAGTTGTAGAGCGTAGTCTCACCTTCGCGTGGATCTAAAGAACGTCGAAAACGGAGTTCGTATGAAGAAGATATGAATTTCCGAAGTTTATTAATTATTTTGTATTTAAATTTAAATGGAAATTCGGAAGCATTATCCGAAGGCGAGTCACCTCTGATCCGAGGTACGCCCCGCGTACTCCGTAGGTGTCGACATCGCAGCAAGTGGCTTCGGATGACGCATGCAGTGACGACTTCGGACCAGTACGCCCCGCGTACTCCGAGGCTCCAGCCTCCTATAAATAGGAACCGAAGGCAGCCGAGTCTTTTGCCAATTTCCTCTCTTCTCTCTCCGGTTTTGCATCGTTTTGCGTGCCAGAAATATCCCGAAGCCCCGGTATCATACTCAAGCCCCGAGGCAAGTCCCGAGATCCCGAAGATCCCGAGAAATACGGTTCCCGAGCCGAAGCTCTGCCCGCGAGAAGTTCGATTTTTGTGAAGATCTTTCAGATCTGCTGAGGATTGCTACTTCTGCAAGTCGTAGTGCTGTCCGATCATCTTCTGATCAAGTGAGTGTATACTACCTTTCATAAACACGATAATAATACAAGTTTGGTTCGAGTGTATTAAGTATATTGTTGTTTATAAGTGTGAGTGTGTAGTTACCTTCTTCCAAATACAATAATATGAAGTATTTTTAAAATACGTGCTATGTGTATATATTTGGTTGTGTTATGTGTGAATGTGTATTCACTCTCTTCTATCTCATAGATATGATTTATTCTCTATGAGATATGTGCTATGTGTGTGTTTGCCTCATCTGTTATGGGGATTATGTGTTGATTAAAGCATGCTATACAGGTTTTCAAAACTATGTATAAAAATGTATATTTTATCTACTAATATGTTGCGTAGAACATGGGTAGATAGTTGGTGTGTAATAAACAGATGAGAGGCCTCGTTGTTGTTTGATTTAGTCATCTAGCGGAGTTTAGATGACGACCACTGGCTATTCTAGACAGTCTTGTGGAAACATTAGCAGGTTCGCCACCTGTAGGTGTTAATGAACTCGGGTGTTCATTTGCTGTACTCCATCCCCCTCATGATTGCCTTATTTGACTTATATTGCTGAGGTACCCCCGAAGCATGTGTTGTCGCCCCGATGAAATATTCTTAGACTAGGTCGCTTGTGTTAGTTGTTTTAGGGACATAAAGTGAGAATAACGGGAATGGGTAATTGGGTTATTGTTGGTTGGTGAAAATTAAATATGATTATTTATTGTGGGTTGAAAACCCTATATGCTCACCAGGCTCCCAAGCCTGACCCACTCAGTTTTATTTGTATTACAGGAAGTGGCGCGAGGGCATGAGATGGATGAACCATCAGTTGTTTTGTTTACAAGTCTGTATATGTTTATATTTGTTGAATGACTTGTAATGTATTCGTTCATGCTTGTTGGTCTGTATCGGAACATGACACCCCGAGTTTTGATTATAATGAAAATACATTTCTTTTACGAAATGCTTTGGTAGACGTTGTTTTATCATGTTTTGTTTTTGGGAACAAATTCCGCAACTCTTTCAAATCAAAAGGATTTACTCTGAAAATATTTTTAAAGCATAAATGAAAAACGGTCTTTTATGGCCGAGATTTTGGGGATGTCACAGTTGGTATCAGAGCATTAGTTTAAGCGAACTAGGAATTTGTAGGATTTCTAGACTTAAACTTAGAATGCCAAGTGAAGTTTTGAGATGTGTGTCTGTTATGTTTTAGACACGAGCATTGGTTTATTTTAGGAAAGTTGCCTAAAATGCTTTATGTGCTAAATGTTATATGTTGCCATATATGATATTATTTGTTCAGATCTATGGTCTGTTGCCGACCGGATCTAGAAACCTTATGTGTGTAGGATTCTAAGCGTACGTCTACGGTATTAGAACAAGCATGTAAACGTTTCGGAGCGATAAGGATGATTTGAATATCTACCATAATTGAGGATCTAATTTCACCTTATTCGGTGTGTAGATCAAAAATGGTGAGAACCAGAAGTGGAGTTGGAAATGCTGATAAAAACAGGAATCAACCATCAGTGATTGAACAAGTACCTGTCGTAGCAGCAGCACCTGAGCCAATAACCATGGCTGGTGTGCAAATGATGATTCAGACGATGTTGGATCATCAGATGGATGAAACTAGACGGTTGCTTCAACAGAATCGTGAAGAACTGTCAATTCGTGTGGAGGAGCCTGAATTAAATGAAGGGCACTCGGAAGGGGGAAACTTCAGTGGGTCTATTGGTCAAGCCAACCCACCGATAGTTAGGCAAAACAACCATGATGGAAGGAATGATGGAATGGGATGCAAGTACAAGGATTTTCTAACTTGCAAACCACCGACCTTCAATGGAAAGGAGGATCCGATTGGAGTTATGGATTGGATCTCCGAAATGGAGTTAGCCTTTATGACATGTGGCTACAGAGGCAAGTTGCAGACTATCTATGCCGTACGACAATTCCAAGGTGGAGCCGTTCGTTGGTGGAACACTCTAGGGAAGACGTTGAGCCCTAATGAGCCACTGCAATTGTCATGGGCAGAGTTCTTGGTGCAGTTCAAGCGCAAGTTCTGCTCGGCTCAAAATTTGTTGGAGTTGGAGAACAAGTTCCTGACATTGACGAAAGGCAGCATGTCAGTTGATGAATACACCTATAACTTCACCGATAAGATGGAGTTTGCTTTGCGCATCGTCCCACATGAGCTGACAAAGGTGGATCGGTATGCGAAGGGACTCCCATGGGAGTACGAGGTGCCAGTACGTCAGGAACTTACTCTAAAGGCAGCTATCTGGGCTGCCAAGTCTGTTGAGAACATGATCAAGGGGAGAACCACTGACAAGGTTGATGTTGGTGAGAAAAGAAAGTTTGAGGGAACATCTGGTTCCTGTAAGAAAAGCAAATTTTCGAAATCTGATTCGAAAAAGTTTGGAGGAAAAGGAGGCGAAGCGAAGTGGTGTGATAAGTGTAAGAAAAAGCACTTTGGGAAATGTAGCGAGGATGTGACCTGCTACAAGTGTGGGAAGGTTGGACATTTTGCCAATGAATGTCCGAACAACAAAAGGATGTGTTTTGGTTGTAATGAAGAGGGGCATATTTTGAAAGACTGTCCAAAGAAGAAGGAGGCAGCTAGGCCCAACATTCCACCAAAGCCGAAGGTGAGAGCCTTCCAGATGACACTTGAGGCTGCGAAAGATGAAGCTGATGTCGCTTCAGGTACCTTTCTCGTAAATGATTTACCTGCTCAAATTTTGTTTGATTCTGGAGCCAACTACTCCTTTATTTCGCATGAGTTTGGTAGAAAGCTAGCTTTGCCTATTGATAGACTAGATGATGCTTTATTAGTCGAAGTAGCTAGTGGCAAGTTTGTACCTGTTAGCCATCGTATGAAAAACATCTTAATTGATCTGAATAGGAATAAGTTTCACGAGGAATTATTGCCTATCGAACTAAATGGTTTCGACATCGTTTTGGGAATGGATTGGCTTAGCGCCAATGATGTCGAAATTTTGTGCAAGAAGAAGATAGTTAAAGTAAACCCGCCTGGGAAAGAGTCATTTATGGTGTATGGGGACAAACGCAGAGTGAATTCTGGAATCATTTCTCTAATGAAAGCCAGAAAGTGTTTGACCAAGGGATGTACATCATATTTAGCATTCGTGATCGATGCTAAGAAGGAAAAGAAGGTGATGCAGAGTATTCCAGTGGTGTGTGATTATCCGGAAGTATTTCCCGAAGATCTTCCTGGATTACCACTTGATAGACAAGTAGAGTTCAGAATAGACTTGTTACCAGGAACCACGCCAATAACAAAAGCACCCTATCGATTAGCACCGACGGAGATGAAGGAGCTGATGATGCAACTTCAGGAGTTATTGGACAAAGGTTTCATTAGACCTAGTTCATCGCCCTGGGGAGCTCTGGTGTTGTTCGTGAAGAAGAAAGATGGAAGTATGAGAATGTGCATCGATTACAGAGAGCTGAATAAGGCAACAATAAAGAATAGATATCCGTTGCCGAGGATTGATGACCTATTTGATCAATTGCAAGGTTCGAGCTATTTCTCGAAGATCGATCTAAGGTTAGGATATCATCAGCTGAAAGTAAGAGAGCAAGATATCGAGAAGACTGCATTCAGAACTAGATATGGACACTACGAGTTCTTGGTTATGTCGTTTGGACTAACCAATGCTCCGGCAGCGTTCATGGATTTGATGAATAGGGTTTGTAACCCGTTCCTTGATAAATCTGTGATAGTGTTCATAGACGACATTCTGATTTACTCAAAAAGCCAGGAGGAGCATGGCAGACACTTGCGAGAAGTGTTAGAAGTTTTGAAGCAGGAGAAGTTGTATGCAAAGTTCTCCAAATGTGGTTTTTGGATTGGTGAAGTCCAATTCTTGGGTCACGTGGTCAACCAAGAGGGGATAATGGTTGATCCAGCGAAGATCGAAGCTGCGACGAAGTGGGAACAACCGAAAAGTCCCACAGAGATTCGAAGCTTTTTGGGATTAGCCGGATATTACCGAAGGTTTATCCAAGGTTTTTCCTCGATTGCTACTCCATTGACAACTTTGACCCACAAAGGAGCTACTTATGCTTGGAGTGATAAGCATAAAGAAGCATTCGAGAAGCTAAAGAAGAAGCTATGCGAGGCACCGATACTTTCTTTACCCGATGGAGTTGAAGACTTCGCTGTTTATGGCGATGCGTCTGGGGTTGGATTGGGTTGTGTTTTGACCCAAAGAGAAAAGGTGATAGTATATGCGTCTCGACAGCTGAAAGAGCATGAAAAGAATTACCCGACTCATGATTTGGAGTTGGCCGCGGTAATTTTCGCTCTGAAAATATGGAGGCATTACCTCTATGGCACGAAGTGCAAACTTTTTACTGATCATAAGAGTCTCCAATATCTCTTTAATCAGAAAGAATTGAATATGAGGCAACGACGCTGGCTAGAATTACTTAAAGACTACGACTGTGAGATACTTTACCACCCCGGTAAAGCTAATGTTGTTGCTGATGCTCTCAGTCGGAAGGTCAATCTTGAAAGGAAAAGGCCAAGGGCGTTGATAATTGAAGTTGTCTCGACCATAGTGGAAAGTATAAAGAAAGCTCAAGAGGAAGCTTTTGAGAAAAATGACCGAAAGGAGGAACGTTTGGGTAAAACGTTGGTGTTTGATACTAACGGTCATGGACTGAAGGTATTCCAAGATCGTATTTGGGTACCTAAGTCAGGAGGAACTAGGGATCTTCTGATGGAAGAAGCTCACAAAACCATGTACTCAATTCATCCTAGTAGCACTAAAATATATAGGGACCTGAAACCCTACTACTGGTGGCCAACGATGAAGCTTGATGTTGCAAAGTATGTGGCTGAGTGTGTGACTTGTGCGAGAGTCAAGACACAACATCAGAAACCTTACAGGAGTTTAGAACCATTGCCTGTGCCTATGGGTAAGTGGGAAGACATTGCTATGGACTTTGTCACTAAACTGCCCAGGACAAAGAATGGTCACGACATGATTTGGGTGGTCGTTGATCGATTCACTAAGAGTGCGCATTTCATAGCAGCCAAGGAGAAATGGTCTATGGAGAAGCTTGCAAATTCTTATGTGAGGGAAATTGTGAGGCTTCACGGTGTTTCGTTAACGATTGTATCGGATCGTGATAGCCGTTTCACCTCAAGGTTTTGGAAAAGTCTACAAGAGGAAATGGGTACCAAGTTATGTTTAAGCACAGCTTACCATCCGCAGACTGATGGTCAGAGTGAAAGAACAATACAAACACTTGAAGATATACTAAGAGCATGTACCTTGGAATTCCTAGGTAATTGGGATGAACATTTACCATTGGTAGAATTTTCCTATAATAATAGTTTCCACTCGAGCATAAAGATGGCACCTTATCAAGCTTTGTATGGACAGAAGTGTCGTACGCCGTCTTGTTGGCTTGAGGCTGGGGAAAAGCAGTTTATGGGACCGGAGATGGTTCATCAAACCGCTGAAAAGTTGAAAATAATTAGGGAAAGAATGTTAGCAGCTCAAGATCGTCAAAAGAGCTATGTTGACAAAAAGCGAAGACCGATGACTTTTGAGATTGGAGATTCGGTTTTGCTTAAAGTCTCGCCGTGGAAGGGACTTATAAGATTTGGTAAAAGGGGAAAGTTGAGTCCAAGGTTTATTGGACCGTTTAAAGTTCTTCAGAGGATTGGGAACCAAGCTTACAAACTCGAATTACCCGAAGAACTGAATGGAATTCACAACACTTTTCATGTGTGTTATTTGAGGAAGTTCACGGGAGAAGTTCCCGATATAATTCCAATTTCTGAATTGAGAATTGATGAGAACAAAAGGTTGATTGAAGAACCAGAGACAATTGTTGACCGAAAGACTAAGAAGTTGCGACGCAAAATGGTTGGGTTAGTGCTTGTCCGATGGAAACACTCGAATGGGCCGAATCTCATCTGGGAGACGGAGAGTGACATGTTGAGTCGCTATCCGCATTTGTTTGTTGATGTGTGATTCCGGGGACGGAATCATTTTAAGGTGGAGAGAATTGTAACGCCTGTGTTTCCGGGCTTGCCATTTTTAGCAATGTAATAGTCTAGGTTAACCTCTGTAACCCGTTTTGAAATAATAAGATTGTATTATTTGAGTATTATGTGTTTTGGTGCTTAATTGCTTAATTATGTGGTTTGATTAATTAAAAATAAAAATAAGCGTCAAAATTTAAGTGTAAAATAAACTTAATATCTTTGAATAATGTTGTAGTAGTTGAAACGAGGTTTCCGAATATATATAGAACGCCCAAATTTGACTTCGTATGAGGAAGTTATGATTTATCGAAGTTTCGGCTTAGCGGTGTGCAGCCCGAAATACTCGATTTGAGATCGAGCGGTTTTTAGCCGAAGCAATCTAAATGAGAATCGAAGATCTCATTGTTGGTGTCAAAGCGATAAAAAGTTAGGCGAGAACGGACGTCAAACGAAGAAGTTATGAATTTATAACGAAGTTTTTCTGTCGCGGCCTATTAAAAATAAATAATAAAAATAAATTCGAAATTAGCCGACGGAGTCTAAACGAAAGTTGTAGAGCGTAGTCTCACCTTCGCGTGGATATAAAGAACGTCGAAAACGGAGTTCGTATGAAGAAGATATGAATTTCCGAAGTTTTTTAATTATTTTGTATTTAAATTTAAATAGAAATTCGGAAGCATTATCCGAAGGCGAGTCACCGGTCTGATCCGAGGTACGCCCCGCGTACTCCGAAGGTGTCGACATCGCAGCAAGTGGCTTCGGATGACGCATGCAGTGACGACTTCGGACCAGTACGCCCCGCGTACTCCGAGGCTCCAGCCTCCTATAAATAAGAACCGAAGGCAGCCGAGTCTTTTGCCAATTTCCTCTCTTCTCTCTCCCGTTTTGCACCGTTTTGCGTGCCAGAAATATCCCGAAGCCCCGGTATCATACTCAATCCCCGAGGCAAGTCCCGAGATCCCGAAGATCCCGAGAAGTGCGGTTCCCGAGCCGAAGCTCTGCCCGCGAGAAGTTCGATTTTTGTGAAGATCTTTCAGATCTGCTGAGGATTGCTACTTCTGCAAGTCGTAGTGCTGTCCGATCATCTTCTGATCAAGTGAGTGTATACTACCTTTCATAAACACGATAATAATACAAGTTTGGTTCGAGTGTATTAAGTATATTGTTGTTTATAAGTGTGAGTGTGTAGTTACCTTCTTCCAAATATAATAATATGAAGTATTTTTAAAATACGTGCTATGTGTATATATTTGGTTGTGTTATGTGTGAATGTGTATTCACTCTCTTCTATCTCATAGATATGATTTATTCTCTATGAGATATGTGCTATGTGTGTGTGCCTCATCTGTTATGGGGGTTATGTGTTGATTAAAGCATGCTATATAGGTTTTCAAAACTATGTATAAAAATGTATATTTTATCTACTAATATGTTGCGTAGAACATGGGTAGATAGTTGGTGTGTAATAAACAGATGAGAGGCCTCGTTGTTGTTTGATTTAGTCATCTAGCGGAGTTTAGATGACGACCACTGGCTATTCTAGACAGTCTTGTGGAAACATTAGCAGGTTCGCCACCTGTAGGTGTTAATGAACTCGGGTGTTCATTTGCTGTACTCCATCCCCCTCATGATTGCCTTATCTGACTTATATTGCTGAGGTACCCCCGAAGCATGTGTTGTCGCCCCGATGAAATATTCTTAGACTAGGTCGCTTGTGTTAGTTGTTTTAGGGACATAAAGTGAGAATAACGGGAATGGGTAATTGGGTTATTGTTGGTTGGTGAAAATTAAATATGATTATTTATTGTGGGTTGAAAACCCTATATGCTCACCAGGCTCCCAAGCCTGACCCACTCAGTTTTATTTGTATTACAGGAAGTGGCGCGAGGGCATGAGATGGATGAACCATCAGTTGTTTTGTTTACAAGTCTGTATATGTTTATATTTGTTGAATGACTTGTAATGTATTCATTCATGCTTGTTGGTCTGTATCGGAACATGACACCTCGAGTTTTGATTATAATGAAAATACATTTCTTTTACGAAATGCTTTGGTAGACGTTGTTTTATCATGTTTTGTTTTTGGGAACAAATTCCGCAACTCTTTCAAATCAAAAGGATTTACTCTGAAAATATTTTTAAAGCATAAATGAAAAACGGTCTTTTCTGGCCGAGATTTTGGGGATGTCACATGAATATCCTGAAGCTCCTTCGCAAGTTCAGATTTCAACTCTTGAAGCTTATAGTTGACATCTTCCTGAACTTTCTTCACATCTTGTACAAAAAGAACATGACGTTCTTTCGCAACAGCTTTCAAATCCTTGACCTCTGAAGAAATATTGCTCCCTTGTGCTTGAATGCGAAACTCATTATTCTTGTCGGATTGATCAACCTTCTCCATAATACGCTTCTCAGCACCTTTGATCATTACATCAATCTCCATTGCTGATATAGAAGACATCCTGCCGGAATCAACTTACGACTGAATAATAGCATTCAATTTATGATTCAGGATTTTAAATTGTTTTCCTGTCATAAGCATATGATCAGGAATATCCTTCGCCTCTGAATCAAAATGAATGTCTTCAATTATCCCTCCAAAGGCACCTCCTTCAGCTTCATTATCAGATAAAGGTTGCGAAGGTTGAGGATTTTCGGGTGATTGAGATGGAAAAAGTGTTGTAAATGGGTTTTGAAGAGCATGATCAAAAATTGATGAAGTAGTGGATAAAGTTGTAAATGGAATTGAAACAATTGGTAAGGAAATAGGTAAGGAGATTAGGATTGTGGTTGCAACACTCAGGATATGTGCCCCTGTATCAGATATGTTGACAATCGTATCAGAAAAAGGTACCTCCTTAGAAACTGATTTGGTAGTGACTATTTGGAGTGGTTTGGTGAGTGGTAAGGTGGTAGAGATTTGCGAAGTATGAATGATAGGTAATGAAACATTTACCGTAGGTGGCACTGGTGGAGTTTCTGGTACTATTTCTTTACCTTTGATCTTAGATGTGATATTAATGATTGACAATTGAGAACAATCAACCTCTTCTTCCTCTTCTATCTCACTGATTTCACTCATATTATCTGAATTGTCATCAATATCAACATAATTGAATTGAGAGGCAAGAGTTGAAGTTTTTGTTTTCTTTAAGATTTTCACTTGTTCACTCTTTGTCAAACTTTCATTGACAATGTTAACCAACTCATCAGCATTCAGAAATTCATCAATTTTGACAATACCGTATGGATATCTATCATCAGGTATTTTGTCAAATTGAGCAATTGTACTTTTGCAATCATAAGAAACAACATCAACATTTTCACATTCATACTCAAGAAAAGGTAAAAGTTTCCTATGTTGTTCTTTGCTAATGTCAGAAGAATGATGTAAAGCAGTTAATTTTGCATACAATCGTTTGGAAGAATTACAATATATGTTCCTTTGTGCTAGTAACAACCTAACATCATTTGTAAGATTATTCCTATCACAATCTATATTTTTGATTTGCATTTCAAGTTTTTCTACTCTGCTCCTCTTTATTTCTAATTCTCTCCGTGTCTCACCTAGTTGCATACTTAATTTCTGAGCTTCAGTACTAGCAGACACAATAACAGAATCAAAATAAGCCATAGTTTCATCAAATGAAACAATTTCAGCATCATAAGCAGATAAAGGAATATTAAAAGATTCAAGTATTGTACGTACCTTGGTTGTCATGGGTGATTTGTCTGTGGATTTGGATACGAAGCACCTTCCTGAAATTTCCTCTTCGCAATCTTTAAAACTTGCGAACATTGCTCCATGTGTGGGATGCCTCATTTCCTCGTCATCAGATCCTGAAGACCAGATCTGATACGTACCACTCTCTTCATCAGCAGATTCACCCTTCGCAACTAGAGACATTCCTTTTGTCTTAGCGCGCAACTCTTCAATCTTTTCAGAATAGTATGCTTCATCTTTAACTTTTTCTTTCTTCTCTTCTTTCTTTCGCAACATGCAATCGGCTGCGAAGTGATTCGCACCATTGCAGTAATGACAGTAAATTCCTGAATCACCTATTAATCAGATCTCATATTGATGAAGACTGATTACAACATAAGCAGAAAAGAGATATCAGTTACGAAAAGTCTCTTCTACTTCTAACCTCAGTCCCTATTTATAGGGAACATGAGTGTACAAAAAATATACTAAGTCTAGACATTTCACTTCTCACAAAAATGTCTTAGTAAAATAACATAAAATGCGAAACTATACAAAACACTATATTCAACTTTTACAATTTTACATCTACATTGGGTCTCGGGATGATACCGTGGCTTCGAGGGTACTTCTTTGCACGTAAATCAAGGTAATATCGGTGAGAGATGAGAGAATGAGCAACCAAACTCGGCTGGCCCTTCAAATCTATTTATAGGGCAAAATTGGCCCTTTCCACGTCGTGGCACCTTCTTCCACGTTGTGGGCTTGGTCTTCACTGCATGCGTCATCGCAAGTTGCGTCTGGGGGACTCCCGAAAGTGTCAGAAGACTTGCCACGTCGTGGTATCTGACAGTTTTGGGGTTTCGCGCCCCAAACTTCAGAAATTCATAACTTTCGCATACGAACTCCGTTTTTGACGTTCTTTATATCGACGCAAAGGTGAGATTATGCTCTACAACTCACGTTTAGAGTCCATTGGCTAATTTTGACTTTATTTTTAATATATTATAATTATATTACTTATATATTATTTTTAGTAGGTCGAGACAGGAAAACTCCGTTATAAACTCATAACTCCTTCGTCTGACGTCCGTTTTCGTTCGTCTTTCCGTCGTTGCACTACTATCGATGAGATATTCAATTCTCATTTAGATTGTTTTGGATAAATATCGCTCTAACGTAAATTTACTATTTACGTCGCGCTGTGTCGTGCTGGTTCTGTCGCAAAATTTCGACATGTCATAACTTCTTCGTTATAACTCGGATTTCGACGTTCTTTATATATTTGGAAACCTCGTAACATTAAATAAATCTTAGTTAAGATTACTCCTTCTAAATAATATTTCCCAAAAAAGTCATTTTTGACGCTTATCGTCTCTAAATTGACTATCCCTGATCTACGGGCGTTACAGTTTACATGCTCCCGAATATCAGCTCTCAACATGTCATGATAGCGGGTCCTCTGCATCTCATCGTCCCCTGCATACTGAGGCACCAATAAGGCCCTCTCCGGAAACTTGGTGGTAATCTCCGCCACCGACTCCGTCGTCTGTCTCATGTCTAGGAACTCTCTGGCCAGCTGCTGAAGCTCCACCGCCGGCGCAAACTCAGCCCTAAACCTGGTCACAAAGTCGGAACAGGTCATAGCCTCAATGGCTGAGGCTCCCAAGGAATCACCAACTGACTCCCACCAGTCTTTAGCTCTGTCCCTCAAGCATCCTGCATCAAATTGAACCTTCGACCCCTTGGGACAGAAGCTCGTCAACTGTGCAGACTCAATGTCTACAATCCATATCCTTGAAACAATGGGGTCCTTCACCCTATGGAAGTCTAGCACGCCACTCCCCCTGAAGCCCTTGAAGGACAATGTGCATGATTCTGACTGACTGGATGCCATATCACTTCGGAACGCTCTGAGGTGATCCTCCATCAGTTCAATAATCCCTTCCTTGATCGACTCAAAAATGACCGGGGTCGACTTAAGGATACCTCTCATGATCTCAGAAGAGATGAACTTGCATAGCCCATCATCAAGCTGCTCAGATCCTGCCCCCGAGCCTGGTCCTGATCCTGATCCTGACCTAGATCCTGATCCTCCTGCTCCATGTTGTGTGGTCACCATACTGAGAATAAACACATGAACGTCAGGATCGTACATACTCCCAAGAGGTCTCACACACCATCCAAGTTTCCTGGTTCCATCTCAGCCCTCCTTAACTCGAGTACGGATCCTCTACTTCCAATAGTACGGGCCCATACTACCTTCCACATCTATCCGTACTTTCCTCAAGGATTGCTTCAACTTCACCAAGTCCCTTTTCCGATACCCCTTTTCCACTAATATCATCCTAGACTTCCCTAGGGTACTCTCCGACCTACTCTCCACCATCAACTGCACTAGGAGTCCCTACTTCCTTTCCCTAACTAGCTTGCGAATACTACTACATATCCGCTCACTAGTTAGTTAAAGTTAGTCAGGACCCCTATAGCACAAAGCAAGCAGTATTCGTGCATTGAGTAACCACATCAAGCATAACATAATCAGGCTATCCTACTGCTGACTAGACAGTCCTAGCATGTAGCTCACACAACAGGCATTCAAGGCATCCTCCTAGATCTTCAGCCCTAACCTAGCATGCCGTTCATATAATCATATCATGTCACATATCAAACATGTATTGGTATTTTGGGAACCACTTACTTGAGCTCGATCGAATGCACGCATCACACACCTTATTCTTTTCAAAGTTCTTTTCTCTTTTCAAATACCTTTCAAGTTCCTTTTGAAAATTTTCATATCAAGCCCTCAGTTTGAGTCCAGACACACCCGAGAGTGCGCCCAGATCACTCAAACCAAGGCTTTGATACCAACTTGTAACATCCTAAAATCAAAGACCAAAAATTTCGTTTTGATTAATCAAAAACCGTTAATAAATTTTGCTCAAGCATTTAACAACATTCTTAACATAACAATTATCAGAGTTTTAAATCTCAAAGATCATCTAGTGCGGAAAACATGGTGTGATGCGTTGCGGTCGCCTTGAGCTCCTTCCTTGTAAAAACATTAGTACCTGAAACAAATAGCTGAAAACCGTAAGCACGAAGCTTAGTGAGTTCCCCAGATACCACATAGCATACATATCAACTGATCCATACATGTCATACATAACCTTGAGTCATACATAACAAACGTATCCATAATCAAGTAAGGTGCTATGTGTCAAACATAGTCTTGCCAAGGTGCTATGTGCCAAACATAGTCTTGTTGTTATGCCACGGGCCGCACGTGGTCTTCCTGGTCAAGCCTGGGGCCACTCCCTGGGTCTTATAGACAAGTACCGAGGGCCAACCACTGGTCTTCCATGCAAGCATCACAAAGACAGCTATACATACTACTCTACAAGGCTACTCAGCATATAGTGTGTCAGGAGCCACCTCCTGGTCTTTCATACATGTTGCCTGGGGCTAATCCCCAGGTCTTCCTACCAGACATAATAACATACTGTGTGCCAGGAGCCGCCTATTGGTCTTTCGTACATAATGCCTAGAGCTAACCCCCGGGTCTTCCTATCATACATAAACTAAATGGGATGGCATTGTAGCGGTAGACCCATACAAACAGTGAGGAGACTCATCTCACACTGCCGAAGATTCACTAAACACTTCTGACTGCTAACCGGCACTTCTGAACTACTGACCCTTCGGCTTCCCGAACTATCAATACCCAAAACAACATTTAGACCATAATAATCCAAAAGTCAACCCTGGTCAAACTTGGTCAAAGTCAATGGTCAAAGTCAACGTCCAGTTGACCTGACTCGCCGAGTTTGTCTACCAACTCGTCGATTCCATACTCCTCCGACCCCATACAACCTTGAATCCACTCGTTGAGTCTAGCAATAACTCGACGGGTTCTCCTTCAACCACACAATCGGGACCAACTTCATCCGACTCGTCGAGTTCATCATCCACATATGAATGTGTCTAGTCTGTGACTTGCCGAGTTGGATGAACAACTCGTCGAGTCCATCTTCATAACTAAGGAGATTGCTTTAGACTCGTCGAGTTCTTCGTTGAACTTGTCGAGTACGATGAGCTTCATGACCATTATGGACTCATACTGGCTGAGCCCCTTTCCAATCTCAACTCATACCCTTAACAGAAGGGTATTTGGGGTAAGAACTGGCCCGGCTCGTCGAGTCCCACAACTAAATCATCGAGTCTCTCTATTTCCAACACTATTCAGACGATTTCCAACTAGCTTAAGGCATCCAAGACCCAGATCTGGCCTCCTAGGGTCGTGATATCACACAAAGCCACTACCTTTGCACCCATGCACAACCCTTTTTGCTCAAAAGGCCAAAACAACTCCTTAAACTTTGCATGGAGAGGTATAATGGCATAAAGCTTCCACCTTTATGCCTTTACTACTCTGAACACCTCTAAATCTGGAAGGATCTAGCTTGGGGACGTCCAAATCCCACAAGACATCCTTATTGGACCATAAACTCCATAAAAAGGGACATAAAGAGATCTATCAAACTAGAAGTCAAGGTGAGAACTTGATTACCAGAAATTGAAGATGATGAAGCAAACTTCCTGGATCTACAACCCTTTCCTTGGACCTTCAATCTCCTTCTTCTTCTTCTTCTTCTAGACTTCAAAAACACTTTAAATCCTTCAATAAGGCTCACACACTCAAAGATAACACTAGGGTTTCGTGGGACAAGTTCTGGAAAATGGAGGCTAAAAATGAGGCTGATAAAATGAGAATAAGATGCTTAAATAGGGAACCAACTCCCGATTTAGGGTTTTCATAAAACCTGGCCAACTGGCCAAGTCAGTCCCCTGACTTTTCGAGTAGGTCACTTATGCCGCAACCAAATTCGCGCTCCTACTCGTCGAGTCACCCATCTACTCGACGAGTCACTTCCTCATCTTGAGTGTTTTTCCTTTATAGGTCTTCTGAATTCTGGGTGTTACAATTAGCTTATTATTGTAAATAAACTAGAAATCCTTATTTGTAGAACTTTAGAAAGCCAACACCAGAAATCTTGTGCCTTTGATGGCTCACATCCAAACACTAGTAATTGGAGGTTAAAGAGGAAAGAGAAGAGGGAAGAGAATTTTTAGAATCCCTTTTGGAAATATCATTGCCGAAAATATGAACCCCAATGAGGGTTTATATATGTGACTAGGAAGGTACTGGATAAGACATTTTTCCAAAGATAAGCCCTTATCCTTTTTCTTCCTCCCTAAGGTATCTAAGGCTCCTTAATGCCTTGGGAAACCCTAGAACCTCTTCTATAGTTCGTCCACCCTCTTGGGAGGTTCTAGAATTTGTCAATGATCAATCTTTTGAAGATTGTCTCCTTTAGTCCTTCCATTTTTAATTATTCTAATTTATCCCAAAATTAATTCCAATTAATTTCTGATTAATTTATAATTAAACAATACAATTTATAATTAATATATTATTCCTATAATACATTAATAAAATATTTATTTTGGTTTCTAATTAATTTATTAATAATATAATATATTTAATAGTCTCTCTCTCTATGCCTCTCTCTCTCTCTCTCTCTCTCTCTCTCTCTCCCCTCTCTCTTACTCTCCAAATAGTATTCTAGTATTTTACTAGGTTTGAAGACAACCCAAAAGGACTTTGCTAATAATTTAAGTTTAAAATAATTTAGTTAAAGGGTTAAACACCTAATCCAATAGTATAGGATCGTACTACTGAAAGCATAGGATCCGTACAAGGATTAGGAAGAGTCGAAAAGGTTCTACGGAATTGGGGGATGATAGATAGTGTGGTATAACACTAGTGTTAGTTGTAGTCATCTCCATCACTGTCAGCCGTGATTTTTCAGAATGAGGCTGGTAATTGATTGGGACTTAGTTTTCGTGGCAGTTTGGGACTAACTGGTGCATACCTGTGTGATTTCGCTGATTTAGAGGTCTCGAGGACCTTACTCGAAGTAGTTCCAGTCTGAGTCACGATACTCAAAATAGAAGTCGCTATGATGATCGACTCGAGGATTGCAGCCTGAGGCTGAGTGGTCAGCCGATGGCAAGGGATGTTACTTTCTGCATCGGGGTTGTGTTTTTCTGGTATCTTGTGCTCGAGGGAGGAGAGACTGGAGGTGGTTCAGTCGATGGTTAGGATAGGAGATGGTGATTTCCTCACCGGTTCAGCTGTAAGAAAGTGAAGTTTGGTTCGGAATAAATCATCTCTGTGTCGCAGCGAAGGGATGTTTATAACTCGATTGTTCTTGTGGTTTGATTGCCAAGGAGAAGTCCATGTCGCAAGTGGAATACTAATAGCGGATTCGAGAAGATCGGGTGTAACCGACAAGACATCGAGTTATTCCTGTCTTAAGATAGAGGAGTTCTGCAGATATACTAAGCTTATCGGAGCTGTGTTTTGGTTCATTTTTTAGTGGTTTTAGCTCTTTGTTTAAGAAGAAGGTCCCTTTGGTGCATTTTTTCAACAATCAAGCCTCCTCCTCACCGTCTTGTGTTGTTTGTGGACCTTTGTAAGTCCTCTAGTTCATGCCTTTCTCATTTAAGCATGCTAGATCTAAGATTTACCCACTTTTATTCATGTATGGTTTGATTTGAATGCAATGAATCGATAAAGTTAGCAACTTTATGGATGTTTGAGGTTATTTGATAAGAATATGTCTCAGATATGAAGTTTGGTGGTGTATTGGACTCCAAGCATGAGTCTTGTTCTCATTTTCCCTTTATTTTGACCTAGTTAGTGTTCAATTCATGCATTGCACAGGCATGGATAAAAAACTAAAATGTTTATGGTTATTTGGGTTGGGGAAAGCCTTCTGGAAGGTTTGAAGGTTTGGCTTGAAGGATTAAGAGCTTAATGCTTTAAGCTATCCAGATAGGGTCTCACGACGTGACAGAATATGTGTCACATTGTGACGACGGGTGATATTGTGACTGTTTTGTCCAGAATCTATCATGGCTTGACCAATGGGTGGTCACGACGTGGCAATCAGTTGGGGTTGACTTTGACCGTTGACTTTTGACAATGGTTGACTTTTGGTCAAAATAGGTCTTTAGGGAGTAGACTGAGAGGGTACTTCTTTGTTGTTGTTAGGTGTCTCGTTGTACATGTCTACTGGTTGTGTGAGTGGCTCTGTGTTGGCTGCTATTTGCGATTTGAGTCTTCTCACTATACTTTCCTGTGTGGTAGTATATGTTGACCAGCTGGGCCTTATTTGTTGATTATTGCTATATGTGAACTGAGTTGCTGATAACTCCTTGACTGTTGTGAGTCCATGGGACTGCTGATAGTCCACAGGTTTGCTGATAACCTGTGAGGTGTGCTGTTAATCCATATGGCGTGCTGTTAGCCGACTAGGACTACAGATAGTCCCGAGGGTTGCTGTTAACCCATAGTTGATTATATTGTGTGTTATATGTGACGTTCAGGACTGCTAATAGTTCTAGGGTTGCTGTTAAAACATATCTAATTATTATGTTGTGTTTGGGAGACTCACTAATCTTTGTGCTTACAGTTGTGAATTAAATATTTTGCAGGTACTTATCGAATTGCTAAGGCAGGACTATATACACATATCAACAAATTTATGAGTTGAGTTTCCGTATTGTCTTCTTTAACTCTGATTGTTGAACAACGGTTTATGAACAAATGGTTTGACTCGAATGTAATTTTATTAAAATGGAAGTTTAAATTACTCCAAAAATGAAAAATTTAGCATGAAATATTTGGATGTTACATGGACCTTCCATGCAAGTTGAAATTTTTTTGGACACTATCCATAGTTTTTACGAAACTACATATACAAACTTTACAGTTTTTACGAAACCAAATGAATTTTGGTTCAGTTGATTCATATCAATTGAAGTCAATTGGATTTTGACAAATTTTGGTTAAAACTGAAAGTGAATTATCCAACTAGTATTTTCTCATATTGTAGATTTTGAAAATCGAATGTTTCAAATTATTGATTTGTATATTGTAATTGCAAGTTGGTGGAGTGAATATGGTAAGCTCTGCCAGCAAACCGACATATACCAACAACCTGAAAAGGGAAAAATAAATTTACAAATAAGTTGTTCTCTCTCTTTTTACACCATAGGATGTAAGTTTAGTATATTGCACATGGTTTCTGAAATGTCGAAGTCGACCCTGATTTTTACGTTACATAATCGTCATCTATAAAAACAGTATGTTCTATCATGGTGAAGCATTGATCTCTCTCCAGACTACTGCATCTAATATGATTTAGGGTTTTGTTGTTGTTTTGTTAACACAAATAGTTTTTTTAATTATATTAATTATAATGATTACGTTAAGTTAAGAATTACAATTCTATTAATAATATTCAATATTTAATATTATTTTCAACGCACTAATAAACTTTTTATGTAGCAATTTATTAAAATTGATACACATGTGTATGTATTTGCATCGACTAAGGTCTAATGTATTAATTAAAATGAAATAATGAATAAGGCATAAAATATTATAGTATTATCAAAGGACTGTATTATAAAATTTTATGTAAAACCAGGGTGCGGGAATAGAATTTTATCAATTTTGTGTTAATTACTTAATTGTGGAGCCAACTTGTAAGATGATGCTTGGTTCAAAGAGTATGGACCGCTTCTTGCAATAAATGCATGAATCTTCTTCTCATGAATTATGACGTTTTTTTTTATGAACAGACAACTTCAAAGTAAACGTTTGGACCTGGAATCGGAGCACATAGTAGATGCTGAAAGTTTGTGGAGGTTCTTTTTCAAATAAAAAAAATAAAAATAATAAAAAAATAATAAAAAATAAAAAAAACTATGTGATTGTAGCGAAAAATCGGTGGTTATTTCATTGGAAATGCCATTAGCGACAAAATTTCGACGAAAACAGCAGTCCGTAGGAGAAAACGTGTGGGTAAATTTGTGACTGATTATTTATAGAAATTGTGGCAGTTTTTGTGATATTTCGTGAGGATTCTTACGGATTGTTTTTGATGGAATTTTTGTCTAAGTTCGCAACATAATTTCGTCAATAATCTGTCAATAAAAATTGTGGTATTTAAAAAAAAAATGGCTTAGTAAACCAAGGAATGATGATGCAGATGTTGTATTTTTGTATACTGTTTATAGATCTTCATGTTCGTAGGCTAAATATAAGACAAGAAATAATAATGTAGTTTTTTTAACTTTTCATATAGTATTATATTTTCATATATTCCAATTACAACAATGCAATATTAAATTATTCATATTGGATGAGGCCTTTTATATATATATATATATATATATATATATATATATATATATATATATATATATATATATATATATATATATATATATATATATATATATATATATATATATTTAAATTTTTTGTCTTTTCAGAGGACTTGTTAATTAACGAATTACTATCGCATGGGGTTTCATCCATTTAAAAGTCTCACAAGAAAAACAAATTTAAAAAACTCTTCCAATTCGATAGATTGGAATGAATTTAGTAAACATTCTTTTCTTTTTCAATAGGTATAGCCTCTTTTGGAAAATTTATAGCTTTTTTTTTTATATAAACAAATTTATTTATCTTTTCAAAATTTGGAGATAAAATGAACTTCTTCATTTTATGGTTTTTTATTTAACTTTATTTATGAAAAACTCCAATAAAAAGATTTTATATTATAAATGCTCATACAACATTGAAATGATGTGCTTTTTTCAAAATACAATATCATGAAATCATTTAGTAGAATATTATTTTAATAAGAAAATATAAAATAGAGTAAACAATAGTCTTGGTCCTTATGGTTTGCACGTAATAACAATTTTGGTCATACTATTGGAAAAGTAATACCATTGGTTCCTACAGGGGTCGTTACTGTTTAACAAACTTCTTTGAGTGTCGAAAATGCCTTTGTTTTTTGTTTTTTTGTTTTTTTTTTGTTTTTTTTTGTTTTTTTTTGTCCTTTGACCAAATTTCCTAAAAAATAAAAAATTAGGGACCAAAACTGAAACCTAGTGTCTAAACCTACCGACGACCACTTCACTTTCCCGACTGTCGATATCTTTCCCTTCCTTGTCCTCTCGTTTGCCTAATGCGATCTCTTCACCACCTGTATATAAACTGTTGGGTTATAAAAGTGTCGCGTCAAAATGTATTGTACTAGAATAGTCTTATTTTAACGGGTTGGGCCTGTCCATCCGTGTTTATGCTTTGCTAGGGTTAAACTATTTAATGTGCATTCATGTATCCTTCTAGGGTTAACGATTGTATCACCCTACCTAGCTCTTACAGAGAAGTTCACGTTGAACTCTTCTAGGGCTTTGTTAATCTAAGCATTCAGCACTATTTTGATCTTCGCTCTTGTCTTTTATTTCTCGTTATTGTTTATAGAATCAAACCATCTTGTTTATTGTTTCTACAATTGGAATCAGAGTAGGAGATAGTGTAATTCATTCGCTATTCTTTTGTCGAGTTTTTAACTAAGGTTTATCGTTTCCTTTGGATCTATTGTTGGTGTCTCAAGTGCTTCAATAAGTTGTAGGCTCCGGATCTAGAGCTCTTGTTTTACCCTAGATCTCAATTTACGTTATTACACATCTGATTCTATATTCGCTTCTGTGAACTCTTGAGAAGATGAATCACGAAGATCCTCACACTCTATCTTTCAATCTCTCCAGTAGTATCAGATCTACTACAAGGATCCCAATCCTCTTCCCGCAGGATTATGAAGTTTGCGCCTTGCACTTCGAACATTATGTTCTAGGCATTGAAGAACACGGTACAACAATATGGCAAGCTATGACACAAGATACTTTCGCTCACACAGCTACTAGGAAGGTTATCAACACTCAAGCCGAATATAATGCTCTTCTTGTTGAAAATACTGCTATTCCTTAAGAAGAAAAGGATAAGCTATTGAGTAACATCAAGGCGATGAGAATAATAAGGTTTGCTCTTCTTCCACACACTTTTCGTCTGGTGAGTGCATGTGAGACAACAAAAGAGATATATGACAGGTTAAAAGAGCTTTATTCAAGCGACGCCGATTTTGAACACTCTGTGCATACATTGCTTCTATCTGAGTTTGGAGCCTTTGTTCAAAAGTCTGATGAAAAACTGGATCGGACTTTCAACCGTTTTAATCATCTATTGAGCAGGATGCTTAAGCATAATCTCAGGCATGAAGTAATAGAGCAAAAATTTACGTTCATGAACGGATTCAGGTCTGAATGGAAAGCGGTTATGTCTATAATGAAAGCTCATGAACAATTCAAGAGTTACTCTTTGGAAAAGCTTGTGGGAATTCTTAGATCCCATGACTATGAGGTTACGAAGGATGTGAAGCTTTTCTCTAGTATGGGATCATTGGCCTTGGTTGCGAAAGGCAAAATGGTAGCTGAAGAAGATTCCGAATCCGACTTTTTAGGCAGTGAACTTACCAAAGAGGAATATACTCTGATGGTATCTAATCCCAAAAAGTTCATTAAATATTTTTTGGTCGATTTAAGAACAGGAACAGGCAGGAAAACTTCAGTTCAGAAAATTCAAGAGAAGAGAGTTTCAAGAAATCTCAAAAGGAAGAGGATAAGCAGGAAAAAAGTTGTTAGGTGATTCAGGCTACGACTGCAATTACTGTCATGGCAAGAACCATTTTTCCATAGAGTGTATGCTGAGAAGGATGAATGAAAAGAGAGAAACAGAGAAGGACGAAGCTTACTATCTTCAAAAGATAGAGAAGCTTAGGAAGAAGAGTGTTGCGAACACAATGCCTGCTTTGATTGTGCAGGAAGGTAGTGACGAAGATGGACGTGTTGAAGTGTGGTCCACTAATTCAGAAGATGAGGAGGTTCGAAAACCCACACATGGTGGATGTTTTGTGGCAAAGTCCAAAGCGTAAGAGTATGATGGAAGATGTCTAATGATTCAGAGCGGGGTTCCGGAACAGAGGGGCTATGCGACTGATGGAGGCCAGGTCTCTGAAATTTGTTTTGCTGCGAAGCCAATTTCTGAGCAGGTGAAAGAATGTGTAAAGGTCATCAATAAGGTACACTCTATACTCCAATCTCTTAATTTTCCTGTTACTCGTTAGGAAACCGAACTAGACGATTTAGATTAGATTGTTTCTATTTTTAGTGATAGTTTAAAGCAAACTCGTCTTAGTAATGCTAATTTAACTGATCAAATCAGCACGATAACATATAAAAGTGAAGATATAAGAATATGGATAGAGAAGTTGGAATTAGAGCTCACTAGGTCAAAGGATGATGTAATTTATCTTAAGAGAGACAATTTAGCACTTTTGAAACAAATGAATATTTTCTGTTTAATTCCTAAGCATTTATATTTCAATATTACTCAACTGCATCTCGATTGTGAAATAGGTAAAAGTGTACACAAAATGATTTTGCCCTTTCTTGAATTGAAAGGGGGTGAAATCGATGCAGAATGCTATAAGTGTGAATCTATTGTTTCTTCTGATGATGTTTTTGATTCGTACAAAATTGGGCTTGACAAAATAGAAGCATACATTCAATCCAAAGAACATAAGAATATGTTAAGAAAAATGTTGGATGATAAGGATAAAGAACAAATTAAATCTAATATTGTGCAAAAATTTGACTCATTGTGCACAAAATTAAATTCAAAAAATACTTTTGATAATGAAAACGTTTCTGAATTTGATGAAAGTGACATGGGTGAAATTTCTGTAGAGGATGAGATAGATTGTTTTGTGTTTGTACAAAATGAGGCTGAACTAAAGAAAAACTTGATTTTTGAAAATTCAATTGAATTCGTTCGTGTTATTTAAAATAAAGGTTAAGGAGTTTTAAAAGCCAAAGCTGCAGTTTTTCCGAAAGTACAAACAGTTCCGAATCAAGTTTTCGTAAAAACAAGACTGAAGAAAATGACACTTCAGAACTAACGTCCCTAGTATTTAATGATAATGGAAAAGGGTGCAATGAATTCTTTTGGTCAGGTCCTATTAACAATGCAGATGAAACCAAAGGTCTTTCCGAAATGACCTCATGGAAAACGAAAGGGATATATGTTGCAGAACCACTGAATTGTGTTAACCCTTGTTACGATAAAGCTGGTCCGAGTAACACTAAAAATGTCCCAAGTGAAACGTCTTCTGAACAGACTAACACGCCAGTCAGAAAAGAGAAACATAAAACTAACATTCATAAGTCAGCTGAGGAACTTATTGCTAAGAAATGACAACTAAATGCTAGATATAGGAAGAACCTGCTAGAAAGAAAATGTTTCTGGAAAAATAAGAATTCCAATCAAAATTCTGTTAATTCAGAAAGATCTTTAAATCTAAATACAAATTCTTCTCCTATTCAGAAACCGAAATCTTAACCTTTTTCCAAACTACTGGTTTCAAAACCACAAGTTTGTAAACCGATTGAAAAGCCTAAAACTAATTTTTCTCCAAAAACATTCATCTCAAAATCTGCCAACGCATCAAAAGATGTTAAAGGCAAAAGTAAAGTTGTTTCGGAACCAGAGATTTCTCTTCATGAATTCGAAGCGAACTTGAATAAGGAGGAAAAGGCATTTGCGACAAAGATGGCTCAAAAACACAAAGAATTTATTCAAAGAAAAACAATTTCTGTTGAGAATAATCTTTGTGATGATAAAATGGAGGTTTTCAAAATAATAAAAGGGAAGAATAGTGTAGTGACAAAAAGATCATTGTGGGTTGATAAGAATACGATTTTTCATGTTGTTAAGAAATCCTCACAAGGACTCAAGAAGATTTGGGTTCCTAAATCTCTTTGAATTTTGTAGGTAATGCGTGATGAACAATACGACTCTGAATGGTACGTTAACAGTGGTTGTTCGCGCCACATGACTGGAAGGAGAGAAGAAATGAGAGATTTCTGATCATTAAAGGATGGTGGCAGAGTAAAGTTTGGAAACAACGCCATAGGGGAAATTAAATGCTATGACATGATTACTAATGGATAATTCTCTATCTGAAATATAGCTTATGTAGAAGGTCTGCAACATAATCTAATAAGTATGTCTCAAATGGTTGTAGGTACCGGGTTGAAGGTGTCATTTGATGATGAGGGATTTGAGATTATAGAGAAGAAATCCAAGGTCGTGCTTCTGAAATCTAAATGAAAAGGCGAAATGTATCCTTTGAATTTGAAACTGATCAAAGGGAAGCCATCCATTTGTCTTCTTATGAAAGCATCTTCGGATGATAGTTGGCTATGGCAACGAAGGTTCTCCCATCTAAATTTCAAGGATACAAACAAACTTGTACTTAGCGATCTTGTACGTGGATTACGTGAAGTTTGAGAAGGAACATTTGTGTGATGCTTGTGAGCTAGGAAAGCAAACTCGTAAAAGTCACTCGACCATTATCAATACCAAAGTAATCGAGCCACTGGAACTGTTACACATTGATCTTTGTGGCCCATCTGCCATCACGAGCATTGGTGGTAATAAGTATATTTTGGTTATTGTTGATGATTTTTCAAGATTTACTTGGGTTTTCTTTCTTAGACAGAAATTAGATGCCACTTCGAAACTAAATGATTTCATCAATTGCGAAACCCCGTTCGAAAAGTTCACAGTGATAACCGTTCCGAATTCAAAAACCAAGCGTTTGAAGAATTCTTGATTGAGAGAGGCGTGTTCACAACTTCTCTGCTCCCTATACTCCTCAACAGAACAATGTCGTTGAAAGATGAAACTGCTCTCTTTCTGAAGCTGCTAGGACAATGCTGTCATTTGCAAATCCTCCATTTTACTTATGGGCTGATGCTATCAGAACTGATTGTTTCACTTAGAACCGCTCCTTGATAAACAAAATATTCTTAGTCACACCTTATGTGATTCTGAATAATAGAAAACCTAACATTAAGTTCTTTCATGTCTTTGGTTCCAGGTGTTTCATATTCAATTCCAAAGAGCAAAGGAACATATTTGATGTGAAAGGAGACGAAGGAATCTTTTTTGGGTACTCTCTTACTTCGAAGGCATGTAGGGTTCTGAAAAAAAAGTCAAAAAAGATCGTCGAAACCTATTATGTCACCTTTGACGATAATTCTCTGAAGAAGTATCAGAAAGTTGATTGTCCATCTGAGGAGATTTTTCCTTCGAAAAATCCAATGACAATTCCTCTTTCAAATCTTTATGAGGAATTTATGAACTTGTTCGATGAGCCAGACAGATCCATTTCCTAAGAATCAAAGGCTAAATACAATCAAGAGGAAAAATTGAAAACGATAGTTGATGAAGCTACTAACAACATTGAGTTTTCATAAGAATATCCAACTCCGAACGCTTCTGAATTTCCTACTCAGGAAGGACCTTCTAATTCCCCATCCTAGAGGGAGAGCTCCTCTTCAGGCTCCAATCTGATCTTCATTTCCAGGGGGAGAATCCTATTCTGAACGAAGGACCAAGTGCAAACTTCTAGGGGGAGAATGAAAATAATGATTCTGATGTGCAATCGGAATATGAGGAAGTTAATGTCGACGTCAATCCAACTTATGATCCACGTTATCATCCTTTGACTAAATGGACTAAAGATCAACCAAGAAATCAAGTGATTGGAGATGTATCCTCAGGAGTTCTGAAAAGGGAACAAAAAAAGCGAAACAAACTGCATTATTTTCTAAAATGGAATTTTGCATGCTTAATTTGTTCATCTCCAATATTGAGCCTAAAATGGTGAAGATTGTTCTTGATCATGCTGATTGGGTTCAGGCTATGCAGGAAGAAGTCAATGAATTTGAACATAATAAACTCTAGAGATTAGTTCCTACTCCAAAATATGCTTCAGTCATTGGAATGAAATGGGTGTTTCAGAATAAGTTAGACAAGGAAGGAAATGTGATCCGGAACAAAGCACGTCTAGTTGTGAAAGGATAATGTCAGGTGGAAGGTATAGACTATGAGGAGACATTCGCACCGGTTGCAAGGCTGGAATCTATTCGTATTTTCCTCACATACGCCGCTCCTAAAAAATTTGAATTCTATCAAATGGATGTGAAGTGTGCATTCTCAAATGATGAACTCGAGGAAATAGTCTATGTGGAATAACCACCAGGTTTCGTAAACGAGGAATTTCCAAACCATGTTATACTTTTGGATAAGGCGGTGTACGGCTTAAAACAAGCATCTCATGCATGGTATGAAACTCTAACTCGGTTTTTGAAACAATCAAAATTTAAACAAGGTTCGGTTGACCCAACCTTCTTTCACAAGAAAGATGGTGACCATTTAGATCATTCAAATTTATGTTGATGATATCATTTTCGAATACACTAATCCTAAATTAACAGCTGAATTCTGAAAACTGATGGAGACTAAATTCGAAATGAGCTCAATGGGTCCTATTAAAATTTTCCTTGGTTTAAACATAAGAAAGAGTTTAGAGGGAATTTTTATCAATCAAGAAGCCTAAATGAAGACCTTGCTTGCGAAATTTGGAATGATGGGCGATTAAAAGGTCAAGGTTACAATGGTATTCGGAACGAAGCTTACACCATCCTTGGACAAGACAGCAACTGATATGACTCTATATCGAAAAATGATTGGATCTTTAATGTATCTAACATCTAGTCATCCAAATATTATGTTTGCTGTTTGTTATTGTGCTAGGTTTCAGGTGAATCCTCGTGAACCACATATGATTGATGTGAAAAACATCTTCCGATACCTCAAAAGAACCACCTCTCTAGGAATTTGGTACCCTTCCAACTCTAGTTTCTTTTTGCAAACATACTCCAATGTTGATCTTGGTGGATGTGGTCTCGATCGTAAAAGCACTTCTAGGGGATGTCAGTTTCTAGATGGCAAACTTTTCAGTTGGCAATCCAAGAAGCAGACGTGTGTATCTCTATCTACTGTAGAAGCTGAATATATCACAGCTGCATCATGCACCTCCCAAGTTGTATGGATTCAAAATCAGCTAAGGGACTATGGGATCCACATGAAGAGAATTCCTCTATATCGTGATTCATAAAGCACAATTCGGATATGCCATAATCCAGTGCAACACTCTAAGACGAAACATATTGAACCGAGAAATCATTTTATAAAGGATCACGTTGAGGATGGAAACATTGAAGTACACTTTGTTATATCCTCTGATCAGTTGGATGATATCTTCACAAAGGCCTTACTAGAAATGACGTTCAATCGTATTTTACAAGGTCTTAGAATGATAAAAGCTGAATCAGTTCCGAAATTCCCCTCGTAATCGGATTTTAATGTTCACGTTCCGAGCTTTGGAATGGTTCAGATTCTACTGTTCATCAGTGTTTCGGAACGCTTTTGTATACTTTGTACATTAACTGTCTTCCGATTGATTCCGAGCATCAGAATGCTTCGTAAGTCACTGTTAATTTATGCTTTTGAATTTATTTTCTCTTATTTGTTTTCAAAAAATTTAAAAATCAGAAATATTTTCTTTATATTTGTTTTTTTTTCAGAAGAACCAAAAATAACAAACATATTTTCTTCATTTCTGTTTTATCTTTTTCAGAAAAATCAAAAATCACAAAAACATTTTCTTTACTTCTATTTTTCTTTTTTTCAGAAAACCAAAAATACCAAAAATATTTTACCATTGAGCAACTTTCAGGTACATATTCTAATGATCTTAATTCAAAGTGATGGGGCAGGTATATAATTCCTAATCTTTGTACTAGCTAAGTGTCCTTAGAAGCATGTTGTTGTATGTTGACCTAAGTCTCTGAGACTCTATGTTTGAAGCCTTAATGAAACTTTCTCTCCGATCGTTTCTTCCCAATCAGGCTGATATTCACATACGTCATTGAGCTACTTTACTCTTCTCAAATGAGTTAAGAGTTGACTGCTTTGTCACTAATTTATAACAGAGGTACCCTTTCTCCTTCGGAACCAACCTCATATTTCTCCATCACCTTCACATTCATTAACATAACCCTTGAGACTCTCAGCACAACCACTAAGGTTTATGGTTACACAACATATGTGTTCATGATCTTTAACACCACGATTTAAGTGAAACCCAAAATTTGAAACACTATTTCTCAATTGACAGTGATCAATTAATATGTTCTAGATTTTTCACCAAGGAATTGATGCATATAGCCTTTTGGTTGGTACCTTAAAAGTTTGAAATCTCATTTGTTTTAGTTTTTGATTGATCTTTATGAAAAGCTCTAACCCAAAACTTTTCTTCCCAAAAGATCTAGTTTTTATTTTTTTTTTTTTTTTATTTTTTGTTGAGATTTTAAGAAATATCTTGTTACTTAAAATACATCCAAACCTTACTTGTTATTATGGCTACACTGGTCAGACAGGTACTTCTTCCAGACTTTCAGACTTATATTGAGTTTTAGAATTTGGTTGAAGCCAAAGCCACCGTTGAAGCCTACTAAAAAACAAGCCTTTCACTATATCTTAATATATAGATGATCATAATTCAACGAGAAACCACACAAGCACTTCAGAGTCTCTCTTGACTTAGAAGGAAGAGATCGTTGCCCGGGATCAATATGAATTTCATGTCATTTTTATTTGACATCACAAAATCCCATAAATTTATTTTTCTTTATTTCTTTTTCTTTGGCACACTCTTGCACAAAAATATTTATGATTTTCCCAATTCTTGTACTAATTCATGTGGATTACTGGTATTCTGAAGACAGGTTATGGTGGAGTGGAATATTATTTCGAATGAGTCGAAACTAAAACAACAGTTTTCTTGGGTGATAGGGATTCAAATTAGGCGTGTCCTTTTTCAATGCCTAACATCATACGTGTCAGCTACTATGTCCCCTGGCACATACAAATGTCGCGTATTTCTAGGCCACTTTACCGGGATATGGGAATGTCAAACGACAGATTTTTCTCTCTCCACTTATCACGAACGTATAAAAGCGTTTTGACGGTTTGGTTTCTCTCACCGCTCACAAAGTATTTGAACTCTCAAAGAAAATAACTATTTTTCTCTCTACTGTTCATCGTTGTCCTCATTTCTACCATGGCTGCTCATCGGACGCTACTTCTTTTACTGATCAATCAACCTCTGTCCTTTTGTTTAACGTGAAGTCGAGTTAAAATCTGATTCTAGATCTCACTGTCCATGTTACAATGAAGCCCTGAGTCCAATGATTGAATGTATGCGTTTCTCACCACTAGCTCAAGCTTTGACCATGGCAGAATCCGTTCCTCTCATCCATCTTTCAAAGGCGTATTCCTCTGCGTCTTATGTTCTAGAGGATGATGCGATTAACTTTGAATTTGATTCTCGAAAGACCTCTATCTCCAAGTCTCGGTTCTGCAGAATTCAAGGGTTTGATTCGACTAAAGGGCTTGTTCATCCCGACTCGATTTTCTCCACAAATCTTATTCACATGTTCTATCAGATGGGTTACCTTGGGGATATCACATTTCTATCCAAGTTCAGGAGGACCAATCTTCTTACTATGTGGAATGGTTTATTTACACTGCTGTTTAAGAGCCTTTCAAAACACGTTGTCGGCTCTGACAGTGCAAAGCACATCTTCATCTACTCACAACACTGAAATTTCTTGTGCTTGTTTTTGGTCGTTAATCGTCAATAGAGCCTTAGTACACTTCAAGATTCCTTTTAAGGATGATGCTGTGGTTGCTGCGATTCCTATTCTACAAACATCGTCATTCATGATGTCGGATCCGACTAAGTTTACTTTTGTTGGATCAGTTCCGGAGTAGATACTCACAGAGGTGCCTCAAGATAATGTCATATTCAATGAATATCGGAAGTTACCTCCTTCAGGTCCTCGCCCTATGTCAAAAGATTTACGAAAGGCGATTGAGGAGGCCAACAAACCAAAAAGGGAAGCAAAGCTGGTCATTCATAAATAGTTAAAACTCCAAAAAAGAAAGTTAAGAAGGTCTCTAAGAAACCAAGGTCACCATCCCCAGTGGTACAGGAGGCTTCGAAGTCCAGAACTCAAACCGATTTTCATGAGGGTGAGCCAGTTCAGAACGAAGTGGAAGATACTGTAGCTACTTCAGAACCACCTACTTCCACTCCAATTCCGAAGGTATATACACTACCTACCTCTTCTACACATGTTTCTGATTTCTTTCACATGCCCACTCCTCCATCTTCTCCAATCACCACTTGATCTCCAATCATTACAACTATACCAATCACCATTGCTCCAATACCAAAGATATATGTAGGTGTTTCTCAACCACAAATTTCTGTTCCACTATCCACTAAATTCTATACCGACTCAACATCAACCACAACAACCACAGTTAGTACTCCTTTGTCTACTATCAACGTATCTGATATGGGGGCACATGTCGATTTCGGTGTTACTATGGGTCCTAGTGCATGAACAGCTTCATCATTACGAGAAGATGATCCGGATGTTATGTTTGGGGATGATCAAGACGATTTTCAAAATTTTGTTTTTATCCCCTTCACTGTCCATCAACCAAGCGATGATGATGAAGCCCCTATGGCGAAAGGGCAATTTAAACAGCTCAACACTAAGTTGGATTCGCTTTTGGAGTCATCTGTTGCCTCATATAACTATGAGTTTTTGTTAAATTCCCATCGTGAAATGGTTGAGATGCTCATAAAAGTCAATGAAAAAGTCCATGAAGACTAAACCAAGGCAATCCAGGCATCTTAGAAAACCATTACTGATACAACTGAAAAATTCGAAAAACTACATGCTGAAGTCACCAAGTTTATGGCTGATTTCCAAAGTTCTGTTGACCCGAACACTAAAGCAACAAATAAAGTAATTACGAGTCTCAAAATAACTTTACAGACCAAGAGAGACACCCTTTCTCGTGTTCATGGTGAACTCAAGGCTGACAACTACGAAATGAATACTTCTATTGTTTCAAAGATAGAGCAATTTCAAAAGGATCTTTCTGCTGAGAACACTATCATGGATAAATTGGCTGCGAACACTGAAAAAGCCAAGGTTCTTTCCCTCAAGATCAATTATGCAAATAAACACCTAGATGATTTGGAGACTGAGAAAGCAGTCATCAAAAGCTGCATTATGGAAATTAATTAGTACTTGTAACGTCTTGTGGAAACCCATGATTTTATGCTTATTATTTTGGTTCGCCAACACCTCTCTGAAAAACTCATGCCGGTCTTTGCGATGTTAAACCGCATTGAAGGTGTTTTGGAAGATTATGCTCTTCCTAAAAAAGGAGGAGGAAAATCTAAAGAAAAAGAAGAACCTCAACCCTAGGATAAGAAGGCCACTGATGAACATCATGAGGAAAAACCAAAAATAGGTCCAAAGGTTAGTGAAGCTTCTGGATTTAAAGGGAAAGAAAAGATAATTGACGATGATGAAGAAGAAAAAGTTCTTTAGGAAGTTGAAAAACTTGTTAGGAAGAAAAGAGACTGTGAACTTGACAATTTGTTGTGTCTTCGGAAAGAGCTAGAAAAAAAGGAGGAAGAAGCTAGAATTGCTAAGATTACTCTTGAAACACAGATGTCACTGTTTCCTCCTTGGTCATTAGAAAGAATTCAGGAGGAAGCGATAGATGATCTGAGTATTCACTAGTTGAAGCCTTCGGTATCTTTCGAACTAAACAATACCGCTGACTCTAAGCTCGACTTCCCACTCACTCTGAAAGCCTTTCTGTTCCGATATTTCTCTTATTTTGAGACAGCTCCACTTTTAGACTACGATGTTAACAAAATGCCTTTCTATTTTTATCTCAAGCATGGATAGCCTCAGTTCAAGACATGGAGCTTAAAGTAGATTGTTTCTGGGAAGTTTTATGCTCCTTTTCGAACCGAACACTTCACAAACGTTAAATTCAAGGGATTCCGAGGAGCAAGTCACAATGAAGATGACTTCACACTGGTTGATCTACCATGCATGAATCCGAATGATTGGATTTCCTTGTTTTTGATTTTTCGAAAGATGAAAAGAAGTTTGAGCCAATCGTTGCTCATCTGAAAAGTATGTTGATTTGCTACATTCATGAAGTTGCAAAAATGGATGTGGAAATAGCTTTTGTGTTAAAGAAAAGGCCAATTGTGAAACCTGAAGAAGAACCGAAGGACTTCCAAAATACGAAGCTAGGTAAGATTAAGAAAGAAAATTGGAGCGCAGTGTATCAAAGAAAAGATGGTGAAAAAGTTCAGAAAAGTTTGTTCTTTTTATTAGATAAACATTTATCCTCTACTGCTGCACTGAACAACATCGTGGGCTTAACTGCAGCGTGCAAAGCAAACAATGATGCAGATTTGAAATGCTTCAATGACATGATCAAGTGGTATCTTGTGATCAAAAATACCTTTTTGAGTTTGATGACCAAGCTGTTCAAGGCTCAGAAGAAATAATAATGAATAATCTTCTTCGCAATTTAAAACAAAGAGGGAGATTGTTGGGTAATAAAAGTGTTGTGTCAAAATGTATTGTACTGGAATAGTCTTATTTTAACGAGTTGCTCTTGTCCATCCGTGTTTATGCCTTGCTAGGGTTATACTATTTAATGTGCATGCATGTATCCTTCTAGGGTTAACAATTGTATCTCCCTACCTAGCTCTTACAGAGAAGTTCAAATTAAACTCTTCTAGAGCTTTGTTAATCTAAGCATTCGACACTATTTTGATATTCGTTCTTGTCTTTTATTTCTTGTTATTATTTATAGAATCGAACAATCTTGTTTATTGTTTCTACATAAACCGACCCCCAACCATGGAACACACACCTATGAAACTTCTCCTATAACACCCATTATCCTCACCACAACTACACCATGAATGCCAAGGAAATCGAATATGTCCTCTATGCCTTCATTGACATAGAACACCAGATGAAAGAAACTATAATGAAACTGTATAAAAAACTCCAATATGAAGGAATAAATGACGAAATAACTCACGTCCAACCCCCTTTCGTTCCAAAAATCCTCCTCATTTATTCTCGCAGATTAGATGTGGAGCTCATGAGAACCATACGAACGGCTATGTAAACCATGTTGCATACAATCACCACTTATGAAGGAGTGATGGAATATGTTTGTGACGAATGAAGCACCCCTGTTGACGGCTATATGAAGCATTTGGAAATATCTTTTGCATAGAATGTTAACTTAGCCAATATAAGTTATTTCCTATTTCTCTTCCTTCTTTCATAGAACGCCAATGAAAAATCAAGCCTTTTGGTTGTACTAATCCACATGGATGAAGGATATAATGAAAAAACTAATGCAGTATGAACCAATTTGTCCAATCTGTGTGTTCGTTTATGATTGATGATTTTGGGCGTTGGTGGGCATATGTAGGAGTTAACAAAAGCTAGCTCTTGGATATTGGGTGACAAAGATAACATGCAAACCATGAATGATATCATGGATGTGCAATGGAGTTATGATGATGTTAGGGACAAGACTTCTATCAAACGTGTGATTTTGTCATCAAATAACTTTGTCTTGTTTTATGTTATTACCATGAGTATCTACTTTCATACAAAATCTATATTGATATATTTTTTATGATAATTGTATTAGGTCCAAGGACGTTTGAATCAATTGTTGTGTAGTTGTTATCCAGAGTGAAGTGAAGTGGCATGTGGTGTAATGGTGATTGGTAATTGTCACACCCCAAAACCAAGAATGGCGGAAATGTTCTGGGGCGGAGGACGTCATGTACAGTATCACAAAAGTGTAAAATAGTAAACAAGCAAAAACATTATCCATTGCATTAATAGTATAATTTTAATACAAGTGTGTTATTTCATAGAATAAGACATGAAAATAAGTAATAAAAATAAAAGACGAGTCTTGACTGCTCCGTCTTCTCAAAACCTGGTCATCGTACCTGTCTACTGGTGACCTGAAAATACAAGTTATTTTGAAAGCGTAGATCAGCATTTAAGCTGGTGAATTCATAAGTATTTTAATGTCATTGATTTGTAAAACTTGTAAAGAAAAGACTTGTAAATGTTTGATGAATAATTTTGTATATGTATGAAAACCCTAGAAAATTCCATATTTCCTACTAGTATAAAATGTAGTCTTCTACCAAGACTCAACTGTTTTGTAGTTTTGCTTCTCTGTATAAATGAAGGTTCCCCCTGTACAACTATTATAATTAAATTATAGCCTACCTCATCGTTTATGTGAATGTGTCACAAGCTAAAAGTAATAGGAAAATATATAATCATTTAAAATCATATCCTTTTTGTCTTAGGATAAAAACAACATGGTAACTCGCCGGACAGTACAATCGAAGACATCCGTCGATGTGTAGTTTCCCACTATAGCTAACAGCTGGGTGTAGAATGGTTAGTCCTGTATCGTATGTAGTAGTATCTATTCATATAGTACGTAACAGTATCTCTTCATATAGTATGTATTAGTATCTCTTCATATTGTATGTAATAGTATCTCTTCATATAGTATGTATTAGTATCTCTTCATATTGTATGTAATAGTATCTCTTCATATAGTATGTATTAGTATCTCTTCATGTAGTATGTATTATATTTTTATAGACTCATGAATGAACTGACTCTTGTGTGATTTCTTGCACTAGGAATAGTAATTAGTATCTCCTAACTATACCTATTATAGTTACTAGTAATGTACGTATATAACTGAAAGTATGCCTTTGCTACCCAAAAGTACTGAATTGAATGATAGAACTTTTATGTCTATATATGTATACATAATATATAACTAATATTTAGACGACATTTGGACAATTAACCTATACCCTAAGGCCACATCCAAACAAGGAAAAGGAATTAAAGCGAGCTAGCAGTCCTAAGTCCTTTAAACATTACTTATATAACTATACATATATAGGCATGCATTTAACCATATAAAAGCTTAAAAGAAGTTTTGTAAAACATTTGAAAAATTTAATAATAAGAATTGATGACTTGATGTCAAATTATAAAATGATTTAAAAGCAGTTTGTTTGATATAAACAGTTTAAAGTATACAAAATCTTTTGTTTGAAACACAGTTGTAACATAGTTTGAAAGGAAAGATACAGTATGTAAGACAGTTTGATAAAGAGTTTAACATGTAAAAACGTTTGACAAAGTCATTTAGAAGTAGTATGCTTGGTAAAACGGCTAAAAGCGTAGTAAATTTATTTGTGTACTAGTTATTAATCAAATGTGATTGCTATAATAACTAGTATGATTCAACTTGTATTCCCCCCTATAAAAGCATTTAAAGACATTTAAAAGGTTAATTAAGGGGTATGAACTCACCTGTAGTGAGTGGTTTGGATGAACGGATGGTATAGGATGCTAAGTGTCAAGTGAAGACTTGAAAACACACACAGATCCTAATTAACATATAATAACACATATATGCATCTAGTTAGTCAATTAACAACTAATTTATCAAATGAAGACACTCTAAAACACGGATAACACTTTGATTCAAGTGCTAGGAGTACATTAGGGTTGCATCTAAAGGTTGTATGGCATTACTTTTGAGTTTATGGCCCAAGGACCACTCCTTAAGGAGTTTACGGACTGAGGTCATTTCCCCCATGAGTTTACGGCCGTAAACTCATGGTGATTGGTACCATTTTGTTTTTTGAGGTCTTAGAAGTCATAAAGAAGCATCCTTACTTCAAGTCTAAGCCTTAGGAAGTCATTAGTGGCTTAATATCACCCCTTTATGGAATTTACGGCCCATGGACCATTCCTCATGGGTTTACAGCTCTAAACTCTATGGGTTTATGGTCTTTTTGATGTTTAAGGTCCTTAGTTCAATGGTGGTTGGTTCTAGGCTAAGTTCTAGGCATAAGGAAGGAAATTAGGGCAACATTGCACCCTTATATGGAGTTTACGGCCTTGGGAGATCCTTGGTCGTAAACTCTTTTCCAACTCATGATTCTCGATGTTTCTAAGGCCTAAAAAAGTTCAATCTAGTACATAACAAGCTAGGACAAGAGTACTTACGATATAGGATCTTGAAAGGGTCGGTTTTGGCCAAGAACACTAGTGTGTGTTCTTGGTGAAACTTTAAGATCTATGAAAACATGATTTTTATGGATGGAATCATGAGAGAATGCTAGATTAAGAGCTGTAACAACAAGTCAAGGAAGAATACTTACTAGTTTTGAAGATCTAAGGTGAAGATCGGACAGATAGTTGAGAGAGAATGAGGGGAAATCGGCCAAAGAAGGAAAGAAATGGAACAAATGGCCAACACTTGATCATATAAGGTGAGTTTAAGGCCCACATGGAGTTTATGGTCGTAAACTCTAGTTTGGTGGCGATGAACTCCTGGTCCTGGTGATTTAGGTTTGATCTTTGTACTATAGCTTCAATAGATAAACCCCAACACTTATCCCTTAAGTGTACTAGGCTCAGAACGCTCAAACAGACTCTAAACGAGCTAAAAGCTAGCATAAATGAGTTTGACTTTCAATGAAGTGTTTGACTATACAGGATAGAAAATTTCGGGTTGTCACAGTAATAGTGATAATGGTGTTATGGTGGTTGGCGGTGGTGATTAGTGATGATGATGATGTGTCCCCTCTATTATCAGAATTACGAGGGATGATCAATTTGTTTCTTGGAAAGAAAACGAAATGGTTTTTATAATTGTTTGGTTTGCCATGGTGGAAGAAAAAGAAAAAGACATAGAAATAGAATCCCCCCTAAAATCATGTCTATAAGTGGTGGTAGGTATGATGGTGGCAGGTGGGTGGTGGTGGTGGAAGAAGGGTATTTTCATTCTTTCTAAATATTTAACAACCCTTTGGTATGTCTGTTAGAGTGGAGGACCACCAATGTTACGAAAATGCTCTATAAGTAGCAATGTTGTTACTTTTACCATGACTATAATTTACTCTATAAATACATTACTATTTCTTAAATTTTTACCATGACATTTGACATTTGAACATGTAATTGTTATATATATATATATATATATATATATATATATATATATATATATATATATATATATATATATATATATATATAATTTTACAAATTAAATTTAGAATTTTTGTATGATAAAAGAAATAAATATCATGGTTAATTTTAAGTAGAGGATGAGTTATTATGAATTTGTTTCTTGCTAATCACTTCTTCTTCTTATTACACATTAGGGAATTATGTAATCTAACAAATTTTTGGTGTTTTTTTTTAAAATAACTACCAATAATTTTATTTTGAAAATGACCATTTGGTCCGATATGTCCGTTTGGACCCGAATTCCGAAATAAGTAAACGGGTAAAATCATCCAACCGATATTATGCTCCCTATATATATATATATATATATATATATATATATATATATATATATATATATATATATATATATATATATATATATATATATATATATATATAACATTTCAAACTCACTTTCATTGCAGACAACATCATTTCGGATAACATCAAACTCAAAAGTTGTCTTCTTCTAGCAACAAAGAATTTCGTTTTTGTGGGTATGTGTCGATTCTTTTTGTAATTATATGTTTATATTTGTGCACATATGTTTAAACATAAATTTTTTCATTTGCTTGGTATGAATTGATATGATTACATAAGTATTAATTATTTTTCCTTCGAATTTGAGTAGTTTTTAGGATATTTTAGGATTATATGTGGATATATGTGTGCACTAAAAACACTAATCTTTAAAAAACCATAATTCTAAAGTTGTACGGAACGACTCCAAAATACGAAAATCATGTCCATAATCTGTAGAACAACTTTGTGATGCGTTGAAGTATTCCAAAATGGTATTCTAGAATGCTTTTGTTTGGAACACAACGATTGTATTTCAAAATGTTTTTCCGTATTGTTGTATTGAACATATTTATCTTACTTTGGAACATGAAATAAATGCCTAATTATATATCCTTTCATTTTATCATAACAATACATATGAAGCAGTTTTCACAACTTGTAGACCCAAAATCATCTGAGAAATCATCGCCTATTTACACACAACAAAACATGCGACCATGTTTAAGGTATCTTGTTTTAGTGCTTATGTTAACATATCGATGGGTGTCAAATGTCACCTTTTACTATGTAATCATCTTATGTGCAAGGAAGTTACTACTTATCATCGGGTTAACATGGAGGAGCTTCTATTTTGGTACATGTCTGTCGAGTTTTCTTTGATATGAGAGCTTTCTACCTTGTTACCGACTTGTGGTTCGGGGAGTATTTCTCAACTACTTCATCTTCGACACAATCCATGTTGGAAATAGTGTTCATGGTCATTAATTATTTTGGTAATATTTCTAATAATAGTAGGGCCCTTTTGGGTTGGCCTCCTAACCCAAATAACAATAAGGAAATGGGGAAAAATAAGTTATTAATTTATTAAGTAATAAATAAATTAATTGGAAAGTATTTTGGTAATTAATTAAATAGTTTTAATTAATTAAAGAGCTTGAATATTAGTTAATTCCTAGAAATTAATTGGAATATTCCAGAAGCTCCTAAAGGCCTGATATGGATTGTTCTGAGAAGCCATGGATTGGTATATCGCAAGTTTTGAATCCGATAAGAATTATCCTAAAGAGTTTGAATATGTAAAGGATTTATCTATTGCCTATAAATAGATTGCTAGGGGTCAAACCCTAATTGTTGCTTTGGTCAAAGATCAATCAAACAAATATCAACCAAAGTGTATGAGAGGATATGGTGTTGTAGTTAATATAAGTATCGAATTGAGATCAAAATGACACACTTGGTTTACAAGGAAAGCCATTGATCCTTGATAGGATCTACGACATAAAACCTCAGGAGGTCATAATGATCACCTGCCTTATTTGATGTTAATGATTTGAATGCAAATTATAGAGATGATGATAAAAAAAGCGAGTACAAGTTTTTTGAATAGCTCTTGGTGTGTTTGTAGTGTGAGTTATACATGTGTATTTTTTGTCCAATCTGAGTATCTAGAAGTATGATATTTTTGAGATCCTCTTGAGTAAGTATTCGCGTGTTGGTTTGACTTGGTATTTCCGGGTATGAAGCTTGAGTGCTATGATTCTTCGGACTTTAAGAGTTTTGAGATGACTATTTCTGCATACATAAAGAATAAACAAGAAATATAGGCATTAATCTTGTTAGGAAATAATGATAATGATCAGGATCCTAGTGTATGTTTTGGAATCCTAAGATTCCTTTAAGATTTGGGGTCCTAGATAGGGCTAAGGATCTTCACCCATAACAGGTACCATCAACTTTGCAACATCCTGTTTTGAGAAGTTCTTATTTCATAAATTTATTCTTGGGCTACCACGACATGGTGGGGCTTCACCACGATGTGGCATTATTTTCTTGATCGTGGGTTTAATTGACTCGCCATGGCGTGACAATGGGTGTCATGGCGTGGCAGCCGATTTTGGAGAAACCCAAATTCCTCGGCTTTGGGCCCTATATAAAGGACCTAATAGCTAGGGTTTTAGCCTCCATTGCCCTCTGAAGATCTGAAATTATAACTCAAGCCTCCCTTGTGTTATATTGAGCTTTTTTGGTGTTTGGTTACATTTTGAAGGAAGGAGAAGAAGGTGCTAGCACAAGACCAACCAACAAATCCTCATTATCCTTGGAATCATTTAGACCATTTTTAAGTCCTTAAGTCTCTCTCTCTCTCTCTCTCTCTCTCTCTCTCTTTTTTATGATTCTATGGTTGTAGATCTAGATTTATTAGCTTATTTTGGTCACATTTTTTGCTTAATTTTACCTAAAATGGAATCTAGACTTGCATTGGACATGTATGTCTATAAAGCACCTAACTTTATGCTAGATCTAGTATTTGAAACCCTTCTAGAGTTGTTTTAGCTATGGAATTTTAGGAAAAGTACTTAATGGTTAACCATGTCATGAGTTTTGCCCTTATTAGAACTTGCTCTGGAGATGTCGTATTATTGAAGTATCGTAATGGGTAAAGTTGGAAACTTTATCCATTCACGCATTGATAACAAGTGGATCTAGATTTTTGAGCCATTGATTTTGACTTAAAAGAAGCTTAACTCGATTAATCTAATCAGAATGCTCACCACGATGTGGCATTAGGCCACCACAACGTGGCAAGAAATGGGCCAGTCGATTGTTTTGTCATCTTATTCTCACGTTGTGGCCAAGGAAGACCACGATGTGGAGGCTAGCTGCGTTTGATTCTGACTTTGATTTGGGCCGACTTTTGGCCAACCCCCTTTAGCTTTGGAAGGTAGACTAAGATTTACCTTGTATGACTATCTAGGTGTGGTGTAGCACTTGCCTTGGCTAGCAGTGAGAGCAACAATATTTGATTATTCTCTAAGAGGTGAGTTCCTTCACTGTACTCGTGGGTCAAAGGAACCAATTCCTGCCCACATGATTATGTTTGTAGGATGATAGTTGTCTTTGTGACACTTACTCTTATGCATGTATGTTCTTGTTGTTTTTGTGACTCTTGCTGATATGATTGTATGCTTAGCTGTAGGGGTGAAATAGACCCAATATCGGTTGAAAGAGGCCAAGGGGGGTACTAGACCCAATACCAGTCGAAAGAGATTGAAAGGGGTTGAAATAGACCCAGTACTGACTGAAAGAGATCGAAGGGGATGTTGAGAGAAAAAACTTGAGACACACTTGAACAAACGTTAGAAAAAGTATTGTTGCGGAATTAGTTAATCTCAAAGGATCTAAAAGCTCAACAATAATAAGTTAATGAGTTAGATAGTTAGATAGTTAGTTGCAGAAATGTAAGGAAACATAAATGACAGCAGGATATATATCAAGTAAACACTTAAGTTGATTCATAACATGGAATGCATTTAGACCAAGTTAGTGAGTGAGATCAATCTTAGTGATAAATTCACGAATGACTTGCTCCGAAGAGAAGTATTAATCAGTTATATTCGAGAGGATTTAGAGAGTAAGAAAGATATGAGATGCGTAAAGAAAACTTGAAGATAATTCAGATTTAGAGATGAGTAAAGAGAGATGTGTATTGACTGATAAAATATGAGCTCTATTTATAGAGAATCAAGAAATACAAATGATTCACTCTCTAAGAGTAGCCATGCAAGGCATACTGGACAATAGAGAGTATTACAGAAAGATAGATAAAAATAAACTAAGTAAAGAAAGAATACTGCGGTTGACTAGATGACTTCGGATGAGACTGCTGATGGAAGCTTGACTGTGGATGCTTTGGGGTTGCGGTAGTCTAAATTAAGAGGGTCACTTCATGTATCAACAGGGGGGGGGGTGAAATAGACCCAGTACCAGTTGAAAGAGACTGAAGGGGGTGAAATAGACCCAATATTGGTTGAAAGAGACCGAAGGGGGTGAAATAAAACCAATTATGTTTTTATTGTTATGTATGTATAGTGTGGGGTATTTTGTGGAAACTCACTAAGCTTTGTGCTTACAGGTTTATGTTTATCGTTTCAGGTGCTTCCAGTTCGAAATGGAAGGGCCCGACATGATCGCACCGCATCTATTAGCGTCCTGCCTTTTATGACATGATTTGTACTGTAATACCTATTTTAAACATTATTATGTTTTGATGGGTTTTGAAATGAATGAATGATGTTTCTGTTGTTTTTAAAAATGGAATTTTTACTCGGTAATTTTGAGAACGTTACATGTAGGTATTAGAGCCTTGGTTTGATGGATTCATGCACACTCTCGCGGGTGTCTGAACTCAAACTGAGGATTTCTAAAATCTTTTAAAAGAAACTGAATTTCTAAAAAGGTTTTTTAAAGAAAGGGGTGCAATGCGTGTAATCAGCCGAGCTCAAACAACTTTTCCCAAAATAGCTATACATGTGATATTCTTATTGTTTTGGTATGAATATGTGAGAATTGCATGCTAGATTTGTGCTAAGGATATTCTTAGGATTTGCATGATAGAATACTAGGAGAGGTGCCTTTATATGCCTGTTGATTGAGCTTTTGGAACTACATGCTAGTATGGATTTAATATTGTTTGATAGAAAGGCCTGATTTAGGTGAGGCACTAGTTTAGATTATTCGATGCTTGAATACTGGTTGATTTTTTCTTTTAGGGACATCTAATAATATTGGATAACTATTAAGAGAATACGGTAGGTTACATGTTGCGGGGATTAGATAATTTTGGAAGGTTAGGTTTAACTCTATTGGGTAGCTCTTGTTTGAGTCTAACCGTTGTAGTATGAGACCTTATAGTCGAAGGATTTTGTAGTGCCTATGGTATGTAATTATATTCGTGAGGTAGTTATAAGGTATTAGTGGGAGTCTCTTATACAGTTGATTGCGAAGATTGGTATTAAGGGAACCTTAGGAAAGCCTAGGAAGAATGTTAGAATGTCCTTGTGTGAGCATTTTTGAGAAAGAGATTCTATATGGAGAATCTAGTAAGATTAGAAATGTTGGTAGAAGTTCCTCACATCATAGAAGCAAGTTGGTTGGAGGAGGCCTTTTATGTTTTGTGGCCTATAGAATGTTTCTGCCTTAGAGCATCTTTCTTTGTGCTTTGTGGGATCCATATTGAGGTGAGCTAACTATTAAATGAATATGTTAAGTTACATGTTGTAAAGTTTAAATAACTCTAAATGATTGATTTGGCCATATTGCGTAGCTCTCGTTTGAGTCTAACCATTGTATGGTTGGATCTTTTAGTCAAAAGATTATTTAAGTATTGTTGCATGTAATTGTATTCATGAAGTAGTTAGCTAATATTCGAAGGGTTTCTTCCACAACTGATGGTAGGGTGAGGTGGGAATCCTATGAGAGTCTAGGTAGCACTTTATAGGAATTGGTGTGTTGTTTAGTGGTGTATATTCGTTTGAGAGAGAGTATATGTGATTGGATCAGGCGGTAGTGGACATTAGTAGTTACTTAGAGGATCCATAACGATTTTTGAGGAAAGTACGAATATGTGTGGAAGGTAGTATTGGGCCTGTACTACTGAAAACGCACGATCTTACTCGAGTTAAGAATTTTTTTTGGGGATTCTAAGGAGCTAATTGAGGGTATATTGTATTGTTCGACACCCTGATTCATTGCAATGTGTTTCCATCTTGTTCGGTTTATCGATTATAGTTGTTCACGATAAGGAAGGGCATGGGGATTACATGGGTCTTAGTGGCCATCTTAGTTTGGTTACGAATAATGAAAACCTAGATGATTTAGTTGATTTTGAGTTCTCGAGGGCCTCACCTAGGGTAGTGCCAGTTAAATTACGGGACTCAAGAAGAATGCGATTTTCATGATTGGCTCGAGGATTTTAGCTGAAGGTTGAGTGATTGGCAGATGGATTGGGATGTTACTATCCATGATGGGGATTAAGTTCTTCCAGCTTTTTGTGTTCGAAGGAAAGAGAGAGAGCAGACATGGTATTTCCAGAGTTGGGATGTTGACCCAACATGGGGCTAGATAGCTGCAATTTTTGGCGGTAAGTTTACAATATGGGAATGTATAAGAGAATTCTTGTGGTATGGTTGCCTTGAGATGAGATCAAGGGTCTGCTTTTTTGAATTTAGTTAGGTCAGGTGCTAGTTGATTGTTTAAGGTGATCATGGAGGTGAATTGGGAACGACAACTTTTGTAGTCTCTGATGTATAGTGACTAATGGAATGATGCTTCTTACAATTATTAGTAATGATCACGATGAAATGTTTTTTTGGGGATCTATAGGCGAGGAGCGTGGTTATGATGTTAGAGGTGGTTATGATTAGGAGGTTTTCGAGGCCTCTAACATCATAGCCACCTTTAACATCAAGAATCCCTTGCAGATGCACAAGCAAATTTTGGTCATGAGGTAGTCTATGTGGACTGAGTGTGATGGAATGAGAGCACTTGATTTGGATTATTGGCATGGTTCTTATTTGGTTTATAACTTTTGAATTGGAACAAGAGAACGATCGCCTATCTCATTCTTTAATTGTGTCCAACAATGTTCCGTTTGATTTTACATTGTTAACAGTCTATACTGCGAAAGGAATTATGCGTGATAAAAGGGTATGGTCTATGTTGTGTTTAGTTAGTGTTGAGGGGATGTTGATTAGGATCCTGTAATTCGGTGAATTGGTGGTTGAGTATCTTTAGACCCATGTCGTTCTGGTCGTGATTCTTCAGGACATTGAACCGTGACCTTATTATTCTAGTGGCTAGAGGGTGCCACGATGTATCATGGACCAGTGGCTGTATGATTCATATTGGTCGAACTTGGTATTCATTTTATTGAGACTCTTAGGTCTCAGATCGTTAGTCTTATTAACATGTTTAGGTGTAAGTGCATTGTTGGGAGTTGCAAGACTTAGTGACTAGTTGGTTTGGATCATGTGGATAGTAAAAGGTTGCTTGGAGTATTAATTGTGCATCAGAAGTCTCTTGCTGAATATTTGCATTATGAAACCTTTTTGTTTTTGGGTTATTCGTTAGGCGTTTGGTTACCGATGTTAGGTATCGGTTCTAAAATCTCGAGTCATGGGGTTCGTTGTAACTGTCTCAAGTGATTTTTTTTTTCTGGTGGATGTACATGTGAGATAATGAGGGACTTGGATGAAATGTGAGATTCTTGGATTGACCGTGATTATTCTCATGGGAGCACTGGGTTCGTGATGGCGTTTTAGGAAGTCAAGTGTATATGTAAGGTTTTTGGGCACAACTTTTGGTTTTGTATTGGTTAAAGTTCACAATCGACATGTTTTGTGAATTTTTCTGCATGATTTGGTGGTATTCCTGGTTAGGGTACTAGCAGTAGGTATGAAGAATGGATGATCATCAGACTTAGGGTATAGTTTCTGAAATTTAGGCTGATGGGTTTTCGTCTCGGGGACTATATTATTGGATTTGGTTTGTAGTTGTAGTTATAAGAGTTCCTGATTGGAGTGGTTTTCTATAGACATGGGGTCATGCAGTTAGGGAGAGAAGGATTTTTTTGGTTGAATATTTTCAAGTTATTGGGTCGTTGGTTGACAACTGTGGCTTCCAGAGTGTTCTCTCAAGTTTCTTTATAATACGCCTTGGTGTTAATATGGTTATAGAGAGTTTATGGAAATGTTGGCGTTGCTTCGTATATCTTAACCAAAACGGATTTCGAGGATGAAATCCAGTTGAAGTGAGGGGAAATTGTTATATCTTGTTTCCAGAAGTTCTTATTTCAAAAAATTATTCTTGGGATGCATTGGCATGGTGGGGCTTCACCACAACGTGGCCTTATTTTCTTGACCGCAAGTTTAATTGACTCACCACGGCGTGGCAACAAATTTTTTAGAGTCCCTAATCCATGGCATTTGTGAAGGGTTTTGAGCATTCTAACACTCCTATGATGTACATGCATCTCTAGATGCTTTGGATCTATGTTTTCTCTAATTATACATGCAATATTGTTTCCAAAGCCTTAAGGCTACAACTAGCATACAAATGACATAAACATCATAGAAATGAGTTATAGAGTTACCTCTTTGTTGTAGCTTGTAGTTTTGGCATTTATGAACTTAGCGCCAATAGTATGAATGCCTCAAATGGAATCACAACACACCATTGGACAAAAGGATGAATTTTTAGAGAATATCCTCACACCAAAAGCAGCTCAATGATCTTTCAAGAACTAGTGCACCATTTTGGAGGCTAAGGGGATTCTTATATAGTGTGGCTTAATTAGGGTTAGACCATGCAAATCCGAATGTGCATGACTTTCCACATTCCTTAGGCTCCATGGGTTTTAACCTCCATGGAGTATCCATGGTTCACTACATGGGTTTAGCCCAACATCAAGAACTATGGATCACAAGCCCACTTTATAAGAATGAGTGATTTACCAAATCAGTCCCCATTTATTTAATTAGTCTCTTGTGATCACAAAATGAATTCCAAACTAATTCTTGATCAATACTAATTAAATAATATGATTTCATATTAATATATTAGAACTTATAATATATTAACAAATCATAAATAACCTCTTCTCAAAAGGCCATCCTATCAAATTGTCCTGGTGATATGCAACCCAAATGGACCATGCTACTTTCGGGACAAGTACATACTAATTATAGTTATGGAATTAGACACCAATCCAATAATTTGGGCCGTATACAAAGGACTTAATGGCTAGGGTTTTAGCCTCCACCACCCTCTCCAGACCTTAAATCATAACCTTTGCCTCCCTTGTGTGATGTTGAGCATTTTGTGTTATTTGGTTGCATTTTGAAGGAAGGAGAAGAAGGTGTTATCCCAAAACCAACCACCAAATCCTCCCAATCCTTGGAATCACTCTTTGGATAATTCATAAGTTCTCAAGTCTCTGTTGAAACATAGAAGTGACCCACTTAAACTTAATAGTAACCGTAATGTGACATCCCCAAAATCACGGCCAGAAAAGACCGATTTTGTTTATGCTTTATAAAAATCAGAGTACTTCATTTTATAAAAATGTTGCGGAATTTGTTCCCAGAAAAACACGATAAATACGTTATTAAAACATTTTCGAAGAAACGTATTTATTTCATTTTAAAACGTTTGGGATGTCATTGTTAGTACAGAAACATAAGCATAAACAGAACTTACAATTATTTACATTAGTGATCTACATCTCTTTAAATCTCTCAGTGTAATGTCACTTCATATCGTCACCTGTGATGTAAATAAACTGAGTGGGTCAGGTTGGGAAACCTGGTGAGTACATAGGGTTTTCAACCCACAATAATATAGTTATTATGTTTAAACAATCAAACAATCAACCCAATTACCCATCCCCGTTATCTTCTTTTAGTCTTCCCTAAAGATATTATCTCAAGGGTCATCTCTTATATCATATTTACTTTTCATCTCCTTACATCGTATTTCCTTATATGATTGTTCTTACGAACTTTACCTAAGGATCATCGCCTACATTGCATAGACAATACTAATCCGGGGATTACTCCCTCAATATGTGTCTAGCAAGAGTTAGGGTATCATCGCATGATTACGCAGCCACAACATCGCCTGGACTTGTAAATCATGATAAGGGTTAGTCTATCATCGCATGAATACGTAGCCACAACATCGCCTGGACTCGTACTTCATAATAAGGGTTAGACTATCATCGCATGAATACGTAGTTACAACATCGCCTGAACTCGTAATTCATCACCTACAGGTTGCTAGCCTGCTGGTGTTTCCACGGGGTTGTCTATAATAGTCCGTGGTCGCCATCTATACTCTGGTAGATGACTACATCTCCAAATTGTCGGACAAGGTTGTAGTATCCTACATCACCAATTCATAGTCACCTATCTATCATCACCTATCTCTCATTATTTTATTTCATCACTCACCAACTATTTCATCTACCCATGTTTTATCCCAACATATTTGTAGATATAAAATAAATATACAGTTTAAATCATTTAAAACATGTATAAATCATTCATCCAGCATAGACAACAAGTATTCAAACAATATGCACACATAGCACGTAATTTATATTAAAATACTTCATATCTATGTGTAAGATGAAAGTAACTATGCACTCACTTGAAAGGTGGTGAGTCGGCACTCGGACAGCACTTCGTTACTCTTAAAACAATTATCCCTTGACGAAACCTAGTATCATTACCACTAGAGTTTAGTCTAACGCTTGACGAGACTAATTTAATAGTCTAGCTATTATTACTATTATATAAGCGTTAAATAACACTCAATATAACTCATAATAATAGCTTAAATAATTATTTTAAGGTCCTAACAATGTTACTATAATTAAATAAAATCTATATTAAATATACTATAGGCGTAGCTCACTTACAGCGGGTTTTTATTAAAAACCGGGCTTCGCTGGAGCAGCGTTTCCGAGCCGAAAGCTTTTCTTCTCGGAGCCGTCGGGCGCTCCGGGGCTTTCTTCTCATGATAGGGAGGTTCCCTAGACTTGGGAGGGGTTTAGGGAGGTTAGAGAGAAGTTAGAGAGAGAAAGAAAGGCTTATGGTGTGAAGAAAATATGAGGAGTTCACCCTTGTATTTATAGGAGTTTTATAGTAAAGTAGTCTCTAAGCTTCGTCCGTAACTTTTGCATACGAGCTCCGTTTTTGTCTGTCTTTTTACCGTTGAGTTCCTATTAATGAGATCTTCAACTTTCATTTAGACCTCGTTGGCTAATTCTCATTCTATCTCGGATTTACAAAACTGTATCGAATTCGCCGCGCTCGAAAAGTAGGGACTAAGCTTCGTCCATAACTTTCGCATACGAGCTCCATTTTTTTCTATCTTTTTACCGTTGAGTTCCTATTAATGAGATCTTCAACTCTCATTTAGACCTCGTTGGCTAATTCTCATTCTATCTCGTATTTACAAAACTGTATCGAATTCGCCGCGCTCGAAAAGTAGGGACTAAGCTTCGTCCATAACTTTTGCATACGAGCTCTATTATCGACGTTCTTTATATCCACGCGTTGGTATTTATGAGTACTACAACTTTCATTTAGATCCCGTCGGCTAAAAATCGACCGATCTAAAATTCAGATTTCGGGCTGTGCACTGCTATGCTAAATCTTAGAAAAATCATAACTTCCTCATACGAAGTCAGATTTGGGCGTTCTTTTTATCGATTTTCTTAGTTTAACATATTCTACGACTTTCGTTTAGATCGCTAAGGCTAAATTTCGCTCTATTGTAAATTCACTATTTACGCTTCCCGGTATCGTGCCGGTTCCGTCGCGAAACTTCAACGGGTCATAACTTCTTCGTTATAACTCGGTTTTCGGCGTTCTTTATATGTACGAAAACCTTGTAACATACTATACAACTTGGTTAAGATTATTTATTCTAAATAATCTTTTGTTGAAAAGTCGTTTTTGACCCCTATTGACTCTAAATTGACTAGCCCGGATTTGCGGGCGTTACAATTAACTCCCCCTTAGGATGATTATGTCCCGGAATCATCAACGAAGCATGGTCGTATAATGACTCCATATGTCGTCTCTTCATCCTAGGTAATAATTATAACTTCTACATTCCTTCAAGTCTATCTCTCAGACTTATTGACTGTATGTAGTACTCGATCGTGCACCTGCTCTCTTCCTCAGGCTAGACTCCAAATTATGATCTTCAAGTCAAAATCTCGATCCTTACTGGATACGAATTTGAGATGACTTATTTTATTACTACTATGGATCGATGTGTCATATTCTAATGACCTATCATCGTATGTTGCAACACTTAGACTTAGGTCTCTTAGAGTTAAATTCTAAAACAAACTATGCCTTCCTTCATGTTCTAATGTGATATAATCACACTTTAAAATTAGGCATTTCTAGCCACCAACTTCTTTAACAACGAGTGCGATACTTCTATTGATCGCTTTGATTTCAACCGTTTGGTTTAAGTCGGATGCTACATCAAACTTGGTCCTCTGAGCCACACAACATACTCATCGTAGTCGGACTCGATTCGATATGACCACTAGGGTCGGAATATCAACAATCTTCTTAGTCATTACCGAAACGATGGTAACAACACACTTGAATAAAACGAAATCAATTACTAGCTTCTTGGTAACCTTGTGACTTTCCCTGATCCAAGTGTGAGTCCTGTGCTTCCGGTAGTATAGGCCTCTACTACCATTCACACCTACTCATACTCGTCCCAAGTATTGTCTCGCAGTTTCCCAAGTCACCATGCAGCGAATCAACTTAACACATCAGATAACGAAACAAAGGTTTTATATTATTTCTTGAAATGATTACATAGGTGTTCAAGTTCACCCTAGGCTATGCCTCTAATAGGCTACATCATACAATACTATGGCTACTGCATAACTTGATCTTCGGATATGAAGTCCTCATCCTTGATTCCTCGCACGGTTTTCTGCTTCGTCGAGGATCATGTGAAATGCCCTTGGTTTCGGCAGTGCATTTGGTCTTGCAGCTTCGTTTTTCTTTGGACAGTTCTTTGAAATATGCCCATCATTTCCACATTCGTAGCACTTCTTGTTTTCGAATGTACAATCTCTGGAATAGTGACCGGTCCTACCACACTTATAGCACGTCACTTCACCATCGCATCTTCCGAAGTGTTTCTTCTTGCACTTCTCACACCACTTGGCTTCATTCCTTCGGTCGTCCAGGTTAGACTTCGAGAACTTTCCCTTATTATCAGGTCTTGAGGATCCTTCCGACTTCCTCTTCTCACCAACTTCAACTTTCTCCAGACCCTTTTCCCTTATTTGGGTCTCAACATTCTTGGCTGCCCAGATGGCGGCTTTCAAAGTGGTTGCTTGTTTGACCATTGGACCAAAGTCTGCTGGTAATCCATGGGCAAACTTATTGACCTTGGAGAGTTTAGTTGGAACTAGATAAGGAACAAGCTTCATTTTCTCCGTAAAACTTGCAGCATACTCGATGACACTCATCTTTCCCTTCTTTAGATTCTGAAACTCGTTGTTGATTTCCAGAAGATCCTGTTCAGAGCAGTACTGCATTTTTAGCTGCACCAGAAAATCCTCCCATGACATCTTGTTCGCTTCTCCTTTGGGCATCGAATCAGCTAGTAGCTTCCACCAGCTTAGTACTCCAGATTTCAACAGAGGAACCGCGAGAGCGGTCTTTTGCCTGTTGCTACACTCACAACTCTCAAACATCGTCTCCATCTCGGAGATCCAGTTTATGACTTCCACCGGCGTCGGGCTTCCAGATAGACTCGGTGGTTTGGACGCCATGAAATCCTTGTATTTGCATCCACGTCCATCATTTCCTCCATCCTGGTGGTTTTGCTTAACCATTGGTGGGTTGGCTTGACCAACAGTCCCACTGTAGTTTCCTTCCTCAGTCTGCCCCTCGTTCAACTCGGGCCGTTCGATCTGAATGGTCGCTTCCTCTCGATTTTGCTGGAGCAAACGCCTGGTTTCCTCCATTTGACGATCCAACATCGCTTGGATCATCGCTTGCACTCCGGCCATTGTGACAGGCTCAGCAGTGGCTTCCATCACCGGTATTTGCTCAATCACTGGGGGTTGGTTTCTGTTCCCATTTGCATTTACGTTTCCACTACGGGTTCTTACCATCTTGATCTATACACCTAATGAGGTGAATCTAGACCTTTACTTAGGATTGACGTTTAAATTATCCTTATCACTCCGAAACGTTTACATGCTAGTTCTAATATCGTAGTCGTACGTTTAGAATCCTAAACACATAAGGTTTCCAGATCTGGTCGGCAACAGATCATAGATCCGATCAAACTATAGCATAACAAATCATTTAGCACATAAAAGCAATTTAGGCATCATTCCTAAAATAAGCTAGTGCTCACACCTCACAATCATCGCTTAGCATTCTAAGTTTAAGTCTAGAAATAAATCCATATTCCTAGTTCGCTTAAACTAATGCTCTGATACCAACTGTGACATCCCCAAAATCACGGCCAGAAAAGACCGATTTTGTTTATGCTTTATAAAAATCAGAGTACTTCATTTTATAAAAATGTTGCGGAATTTGTTCCCAGAAAAACACGATAAATACGTTATTAAAACATTTTCGAAGAAACGTATTTATTTCATTTTAAAACGTTTGGGATGTCATTGTTAATACAGAAACATAAGCATAAACAGAACTTACAATTATTTACATTAGTGATCTACATCTCTTTAAATCTCTCAGTGTAATGTCACTTCATATCGTCACCTGTGATGTAAATAAACTGAGTGGGTCAGGTTGGGAAACCTGGTGAGTACATAGGGTTTTCAACCCACAATAATATAGTTATTATGTTTAAACAATCAAACAATCAACCCAATTACCCATCCCCGTTATCTTCTTTTAGTCTTCCCTAAAGATATTATCTCAAGGGTCATCTCTTATATCATATTTACTTTTCATCTCCTTACATCGTATTTCCTTATATGATTGTTCTTACGAACTTTACCTAAGGATCATCGCCTACATTGCATAGACAATACTAATCCGGGGATTACTCCCTCAATATGTGTCTAGCAAGAGTTAGGGTATCATCGCATGATTACGCAGCCACAACATCGCCTGGACTTGTAAATCATGATAAGGGTTAGTCTATCATCGCATGAATACGTAGCCACAACATCACCTGTACTCGTACTTCATAATAAGGGTTAGACTATCATCGCATGAATACGTAGTTACAACATCGCCTGAACTCGTAATTCATCACCTACAGGTTGCTAGCCTGCTGGTGTTTCCACGGGGTTGTCTATAATAGTCCGTGGTCGCCATCTATACTCTGGTAGATGACTACATCTCCAAATTGTCGGACAAGGTTGTAGTATCCTACATCACCAATTCATAGTCACCTATCTATCATCACCTATCTCTCATTATTTTATTTCATCACTCACCAACTATTTCATCTACCCATGTTTTATCCCAACATATTTGTAGATATAAAATAAATATACAGTTTAAATCATTTAAAACATGTATAAATCATTCATCCAGCATAGACAACAAGTATTCAAACAATATGCACACATAGCACGTAATTTATATTAAAATACTTCATATCTATGTGTAAGATGAAAGTAACTATGCACTCACTTGAAAGGTGGTGAGTCGGCACTCGGACAGCACTTCGTTACTCTTAAAACAATTATCCCTTGACGAAACCTAGTATCATTACCACTAGAGTTTAGTCTAACGCTTGACGAGACTAATTTAATAGTCTAGCTATTATTACTATTATATAAGCGTTAAATAACACTCAATATAACTCATAATAATAGCTTAAATAATTATTTTAAGGTCCTAACAATGTTACTATAATTAAATAAAATCTATATTAAATATACTATAGGCGTAGCTCACTTACAGCGGGTTTTTATTAAAAACCGGGCTTCGCTGGAGCAGCGTTTCCGAGCCGAAAACTTTTCTTCTCGGAGCCGTCGGGCGCTCCGGGGCTTTCTTCTCGTGATAGGGAGGTTCCCTAGACTTGGGAGGGGTTTAGGGAGGCTAGAGAGAAGTTAGAGAGAGAAAGAAAGGCTTATGGTGTGAAGAAAATATGAGGAGTTCACCCTTGTATTTATAGGAGTTTTATAGTAAAGTAGTCTCTAAGCTTCGTCCGTAACTTTTGCATACGAGCTCCGTTTTTGTCTGTCTTTTTACCGTTGAGTTCCTATTAATGAGATCTTCAACTTTCATTTAGACCTCGTTGGCTAATTCTCATTCTATCTCGGATTTACAAAACTGTATCGAATTCGCCGCGCTCGAAAAGTAGGGACTAAGCTTCGTCCATAACTTTCGCATACGAGCTCCATTTTTTTCTATCTTTTTACCGTTGAGTTCCTATTAATGAGATCTTCAACTCTCATTTAGACCTCGTTGGCTAATTCTCATTCTATCTCGTATTTACAAAACTGTATCGAATTCGCCGCGCTCGAAAAGTAGGGACTAAGCTTCGTCCATAACTTTTGCATACGAGCTCTATTATCGACGTTCTTTATATCCACGCGTTGGTATTTATGAGTACTACAACTTTCATTTAGATCCCGTCGGCTAAAAATCGACCGATCTAAAATTCAGATTTCGGGCTGTGCACTGCTATGCTAAATCTTAGAAAAATCATAACTTCCTCATACGAAGTCAGATTTGGGCGTTCTTTTTATCGATTTTCTTAGTTTAACATATTCTACGACTTTCGTTTAGATCGCTAAGGCTAAATTTCGCTCTATTGTAAATTCACTATTTACGCTTCCCGGTATCGTGCCGGTTCCGTCGCGAAACTTCAACGGGTCATAACTTCTTCGTTATAACTCGATTTTCGGCGTTCTTTATATGTACGAAAACCTTGTAACATACTATACAACTTGGTTAAGATTATTTATTCTAAATAATCTTTTGTCGAAAAGTCGTTTTCGACCCCTATTGCCTCTAAATTGACTAGCCCGGATTTGCGGGCGTTACACGTAACTTCTCCCTTATCCGCAACCACTCTCTCATCCGCAGTCAAGTAGCGCAACCGCAGTCATCGTCATCAACAATTAGTCTTAGTATTTTATCTGTTTTTCTTAATGTACTCTCTTTTATCCAATGTGCCATGCATGGCAACTTAAACAGATAGGACTTTTGTAATCTTTGAGACTCTATAAGAAGGAGTTCTCTATTTCAGGTTTAATATACATCTGTGCATCTTGAATCTCATATCTATTGAAATCCATAACTCACTCTCTCATCTACTTGTTACTATCTAAACTCTCCTAAACTAAATATGAATTATAAACCTCTCCTTCGGAGCAAGTCAGTCTTGACTTAATCACTAAGTTTGATCTCACTTACTAACTTGGTCTGATTGCATTCCTTGTTAAGAATCTACATATGTGTATACTTGATATAATACTTGTCGTCATTTATCTTTCCTTATATTTCCTCATCGAACCATCTAACTATCTAAATCTAACTTTTATTATTGTTGAGCTTTATGATCCTATGAGTTAAACTTTAATTTCCGCAATACAAACTTGTTCTAACGTTTGTTCAAGTGTGTTCCTCATGTTTTTCACTCAACAATTGGTATCATAGCCAAAGTGGTTGCCTTTTGAAACAAAAATATGATTTTCAAAAAGCCTTCTATACCAATGAAGCTCATTTCTTAAAAAAACACAAAATATTTTCAAAACAAGGAAATATGGCACAAGCATTACCTCTCAATGTTTCCAAGAGTGTTGGTGGTTCGAATAAAGCCCCAATATTGGTGGCAAACGAATATCATCACTGGTCTCAGAGAATGGAAAGATACTTAAGGAGACTTGGAGGAGATGTATGATGATCTGTAGAAGAAGAGCCACATGTCCCTATTCTTACACCTATTCAAACCGATGGTGCCACAACCAGACTAGGAGGAGGTCTACCAGCCCTGAATCGTGCCACCATAGATGATCTCGACAAAATGGAAAATGACGTTTTTGCTTTTTATGAAATTTCATGTGAAGTTTATCCCGACAACTTCGACATTATCATAAACTGCAAATCAGCAAAAGAGATCTGGGATGTTCTCAAGAACCTATATGAAGGTACAAAACAAGCCCAAGATAAGAAGCTCACCACTACACTCAATGAGTTCAACTATTTCATAGCTCATGCGAGTGAAAGTTTGGAAGACTCCTTCAAAAGGTTCAATCTGATTGTCACTAAGTTATCAAATGTTGGTACGGTTCGATGCAACCATGAGACAAATCTTCAATTTCTTAATGGTTTGGGAAGACACTGGACAACTGCTAAAATGATAGTCCAAGGAGATAGAACGATCCATTCTTTATCTCTTTACAAGATCTATGGTGAATTGCAAGCCCAAGGATCTACAGTACTCAAGGATTGTGCTAACTTCGGAGGACCACTTGCTCTTATAGCAAAAGCACCACATACTCAATCTTACTCTCCCTCATATAACAATCCTCCGCAGTCATATGATGCTAACTCAGAGTATGATGATGAAGAAGATTTTCAGAATGCAATTGCTTTTGTTAGTTAGCAGTTCAACCGGCTACCACCCTCTTCCTTTCAGAAAAATCAACATTTCAATAAACCTCCCTTCAACCGCAACTTCAATCCTTAAAAAAATCATTCCCGTTTCTCTAGAAACACTCACCCACTACCGCAACCTCAGACCACTCAACCCAAAGAGGCACCAAAGACCATCAATTCAACTGACTCCGGTACCTCCTCAGAAGATAAAAATGATGTTGTAATCTGTCACAAGTGCAACAAGGAGAATCACTTTGCCAAAGACTGCAAAGCTAATGTGGTGAAAGATAGATCATTCTATCTTAGAATGGCTCACGAATTGGAGGAAAAAGAAAAAAGCAAGGGCATATGTAGCCCATGTGAAAAGGGACCATCAAGTTTGGTCATTCGGAGATGAGGAAGAAGACATCAACAATGTCAAGGGTAAAGGCAAGATTTGTATGCTGGCAACTGCGGACAAGGATGGGTCTACAAAGCTGGAAAAGAACTACTGCTACATGGAAAAGGATGGGACTCTAAGCATCATCGAACAGGTAAAACTCATGATTCAAACTCTAAATTATAACATGCATGACTTTCAACCCTTCATAGACAATCTTAATGAAACACATGTTGCCGTCCTTTCAGACTATAACAAAGCTCTAGATGAGAAGAACATAGCATCCAAAGAGATGTTTCACGTAAGAGGACGACTAGATAACAAAAGACTCAAAGTAGCTATGTTAGAAAAGGACTAAGTATTAGAGAAAGCTGCAAGAATGTTGAGTGAAACACAGTTAGACATAGCTTTGAATCAAAGAGATTTCGCTTAAAGTGAAATTGTATGTTTAAATATTTTAATAGAATCATTGTTTAATGAAAGTGAAGCTATTGAAAATCTTGTGAATAATGGAACCGTAGATAACACCTATAATTGGGGTTGGTCCAATGGATATCTTACCGCAAAGGATACCTCGCCCCGTTTTAACAAGGTTCAACTTTATGTCCCTCCTAACCGAGAGTTCCATTTCCCTGTCAACGACAAAACCTTTCCCGAAGACATCAGAGCCCACTTCGGTAGACTTCATGATCTGAATAACAATTGTGTCATTGAGGAAATTATGCCTGAATTTTCGGGTCACTCGAGTGATCAAACTCCTATCTGTGGCACAATCTATCCTAATTCTCAGACATCATCAGTTGTCAATGAGGACATTATTGTAGACAAACCCGAAGTCTTAATGGATTTTCCATCTCTGCCCTTAGTCCGCAGTATCTCTCACTGCAGTCATGAACCGCAGTCTGTCCATCTACCTATCATCAAGTATCCCACAAAAGCCTCTACTCAAACTTACTCTGCGGTAGTTCAATCTTCCCTACCACAGACCATACTCAAGAGCACTGTGACCATACAACCAATTGATCATGAATTACCCATTGAAAACTTGAAAGTGGGCCAGTGCTCTCAAAACCCTGAGCCCTCTAGTTCTGATGAATCAAGTCCTCGCTTTCAAAAATTATCAAAGGTTTCCAGGAAACCGCAGCTGAACCTCAATGACTGTGGTTCTCCAAAAACCGAGGCACAAAAGGCTTTCAAAGAGGAATTTCGATCCCATGGCAAAAACCGGGAAATCTTTTCAAAAAACAAAAAACAAGTCAAAATTCCAAAATCTAAGAGTCCAGAAAAACTTATTTTCTCAAATTATTTTTCAAAAAACTCTTCAGTCAAGAAAACAAAAAAGGGAATGTACAGCTCCTAAAACCATTTCAAAAACATCTGACACAAACCAAAAGAGAGTAAAGTCTTTTCGAAGCAATGGTTTTTAAATCTATTCCTCAGATGACGCAAAATGGATGGGGATTTTATCAATTCCAACACTTTTAAAATCACATGAAAGTGTTAAGAAACCACTTTCCAAGAGATCTACACATGCTCCTACTCCTACAAAATGCACTTTTTCAAATCCCAACAACACCATGGTCAGATATCACTTCTCTAAGACTGGTCACAAGCCAACTCCTTCACCCAGACCACTGACCAAGCAAAGTGTCAGGATAAATGACAAAACTTCTGCATGTCAATGTAGTTGTCAAAAAGGCTCATCTCATGTCAAATCTCGTTCTTTTCAAAAGACTCGTATCTTTTCTAAATCTCACAACACTCCAACAAGTCACAAATACCCTGGACTAGGCCTAAAAGTTGACAAGAAACTTGTCCCTACAACCTCGACTCATGAATCAATTAGAAATTTATTCATTGTCCCGGGCTCCAAACTCGTTTGGATGCCCAAACTAACCGTGTAATTCTTAGGCTATGTGCAAGGGGGAACAAAAGGAAAAATGGTTAATCGACAGTTCTTGCTCCTTGCACATGACCGAAAGGTTGGAATACCTTTGGGATTTCAGGCCAATTTGCAATGGTAGAAAAGTCACTTTCGGAAACAATGCGAATGGGATAATCCGAGTTTATGGTGCTCTTACCACTGGGAATTTCTCTTTCCAAAAGGTCACTTATGTGGAAGGTCTTAAACACAATCTCATCAGCGTTAGCCAACTATGTAAGGCAGGTCATGAAGTTGAATTTGATAGTGAATTCTGCAATGTAATGACAAGTGATAGAAGTACTTGCTTGATCAAATCCGAATCCGAAGGTACTATGTATCATTTGGACGTCTCTCTGATTATAGGGAAACCGCAACAATGTTTTCTATCCAAAGCAGTACCAGAAGTTAGTTGGCTATGGCATCGCAAGCTAGCTCATCTCAACTTTTACTATATCAACAACCTGGTTACCGGGGAACTCGTCCGAGGTCTCCCCATTCTGAAATATCACAATGATACCCTCTACCCAGCGTGTGAATGTGGCAAATAGTCCAAAGCAAGTCATCCGATGGTGATTGATTCTTTAATTTCTGAACCACTGGAACTTTTACATATTTATCTCTTCTGTCCATCTACCATAGCCAGTCTTCATCCCAAGAAATACATACTGGTTATAGTGGATGGTTTTACTTGTTTCACCTGGGTTTCCTTTCTAAGACTCAAGTCAGAAACACCGCAGGTGCTGATCAATTTTATCAAGGAGATTAAACTGCAGATCAAGTTGCCAGTATGTCGCATCCGTAGTGATAATGGAACTGAGTTTACCAATCAACTCTTAAACAATGTTTTGGTTTCAAAGGGTATCACTAACAATTTCTCAGCTCCTTACACACCGCAGCAGAATGGAGTAGTAGAGAGGGAACCGAACTCTGGTAGAAGTAGCCAAATCTATGCTCAACTTTGCCAATCTTCCTCTCTACTTCTGGGCCGAAGCAGTAGCCACAACATGCTTTGTGCAAAACTGAAGCATTGTGTGCAAGCGTCTCAGCAAAACTCCATATGAGGCCCTTAACAATCGCAAACCAAATGTCCGATTCTTCCATATCTTTGGGTGTAGATGTTTTGTGATCAATAACAAAGATCATCTTAACAAGTTTGCACCAAAGTCTAATGAAGGCATATTTCTTGGCTACTCAACAAACAAGGTAGCCTATAGGGTTCTGATTAGACGCACAAGACTAAAAGTCGAAAGCTTCGATGTCAAATGCAATGACTATTACGTCCGCAACATTGCTCCATCATCTGAAACCAAAGCAATAATGGAAAATGATATTACTGCCTCTTTAGGTCCATTAAACATAGTTGAAGTAAACTGTGATTATCTCTTTGACCCTGTAGAGACTGCTAAGTTATTCGAAGTTCTTGTATCCCCGGAATCTCAACAGCAGGATATCGATTTATCTGGTCCATCTCTATCCGATGAAGTATCACTCAATACTTCCACATCACCGTTTGAAGGGGAAAACTGATGGGTTTTGGTCATAAGACATCCTATGTGCTCATACAAACCCTAAAGCTCAGATCTAGGTTTCTCTATTGTACATACTTTGAATCCAAGACTTGAACCCTAATTCTAGCATATGGAAATCAGAATTCACATGTAAATTGGTTTAAGAACATACCTTGATTGTTATATAGCAATAACAATCTAATTCCTCCTTGAATTGACCTTGGAAAGCAGAGAGTCACAAGTGTCACTCCTCTAATGGCTTACAAACACCATAAGCAAGTGGAGAAGGTATAAGGAGAGAGGAGGGAGGTTAGAATTCGTATTTGGGACCTCTTGGGAAGGGTTGCACGAATTCATGACCCTAGGGGTGTTTATATAGGTGTAGAGATAGGGTTTCAGTCATTATCCTTATCTAGTTGATTATCCATTAAGCAACCAATAAGATAATCCTTGAATCCTTATCATACTCGAATTCTAAGGCTTTCCAACCTTAAATTCGTTCACCATACTTATAAGATAATCCTTACCTTATTTTGTAACTATCACATAATTACAAATCAGCCCCTTTAGTTTAATTAATTACATTTGATCACAAAATTAATTCTTAATTAATTATTGACCAATATTAATTAAACAAATATGATTTATCCTTTAATATATTATCCTTATAACATATTAATAAATCATATTATCCTCTCTTTCTATTTATTTCTCCAATCAAGTTGCTTTGGTGAAGGCAACCCAAAAGGACCATGCACCATCGGGTCAAGTACATACCAAAATAGTTATGGACTTAGACACTAATCCAACAGTCTCCCACTTGGATAAGTCTAATAACTATTATGCGTATGACTTCGGATCCCGATCTGCAATCGTAGCTTTCCAAAGCCGCTGTCAACTCTGATCATATCAAATACGCGTGTCCTTAGATAAGGGATCAAATAATCCTCCATTCTAGATATCATATGAGATATGATTTCTAATCATTCTCTTTGTACTACTTCTCGATTCCCGATTTATGACGACTGACTAATTGAACAAATCAAATTAGCCCTAGCCCGGCCGAGCATTTACGTATGTCATCACTAAACCATCGAGGGGCCCAAAGATATCGCTTTTATCCTACTTTGAATAAAAGGAACGGATAAACTTTGATACAATGCTCACTTGCACTCACGCACCGAATCACACACAACAATATGTTTTATAACACCAAGTTATTGGTGCGTTTACATATTATCAATGTGCAACCGATTTGCAAGATACAACTCACACATCTCGGTTTCAAGAATATAAGATGTTATCGTCTCACCAATCACTCGTGATACAATTCATGGAGTGATCCAAGTGAGCGTGGGTCTAATCCAATGCTCAAATCATATTCATAAGCACTCATGAACGTTGCAGCAAACATTTGCTTATAACTAATACTCTTTTAGACAATCCACACACCAATTCACGACAGTCTTCATTCATATCTACTTCCAACATATGAACGACTGTGGCCCGTTTGAATAATTCGATTATTCTTAATAAACTCAATTATTCTGGAAGTCAAAACATGCAAAGTGAAACACAAGAATAATACTAATCCCATATGGCCTCAAACCTTTGAGTATAAATAAAACACTTTTTATTTATCACCATATTGATTACTCATTATTTGTCGTTTCGGGTAATCAACTTCTTACTTGAATTCCAACACTTGTCTCATGCTCCTAGCATGCACACAATGTTTACCTATGGTTCTTACTTTGTGAAATAGATCACATTGAACACATTTCCAATCCTTCTCATTTCACAACTCCAAATCCGTTTTTCATAAGTCAAAGAATATCAAATTCTTGCTACTTATAGAATATGCTAGATTCTAACATTCTATGCAACTATCCTTTCGTAATGTCACTGCACCAAAGTCACAAAGACTATTGCCAATGATATTACAAAGTCCTCTATCGGAGATTGTTACAAGACAATTCCATAGATGTGATGTCTCTCACTCAAAGTACTTTCTTTGAACATCCTTTTGCATAGAAGTTTCTAATCTAGTCATAGATTTCTCAATATTCAATTCCCAATATGGACACACTTCCATATGTTCTATATGACAACTCATTCTTAATAGAATCTTATCTATTCATAATGATGTCGATATGGTCCATCCAATATGGAAACATTTCCATATTTTCCAATACTATACTTCCAACTACTCACAAGCGACCAATCCTCGTCGAACTTGGATTGTCCTTTGATAGTTGTTTAATTGTTTTAGTCAAAACCAATTCTAGTCCCTTTTCCCTCTAAATGCGCTCGTCATTTGGAAAATTTTAGAATGGTCAAGCATTTTCAATCGATCCTATACCCGAAGCGTATGGGACACGACGCATAATGTTTTATTTGCTATGTTCTCAAAATTCGAATTGTGAAGAGGGATGCCGTAATCATAATCGAAATTTTAAGAACACACTTTGTACCTTTGACTAATTTTATTAACATTTCTCAACCTAAACCTTTAGATTTGAAATGAAGCATAATATTCTCTCCCTTAATTATAGCAAAACAACTTTTCAACTATTGCGACTTTGCAAAGTATGACTCATGTTTTCTATAATTAATATTGCTAACCTTGCAATACTTTCCTTAATAATCATACAATCATAACTTTTATGCTCCCACTATCTTGATGATTATTATAAAACATAACACTTATGCTCCCACTAGCTTCGACATGTATTCATAAACATCTTAACTTTCAGAAAACAATGCTTATTGAATTTCTTAAGTTCATGTTTCTAATACTTAGTGCTTTGATAATCTTTTATCAAGGATTCTTTATACACCTTTGCCTTTGATAGTTCATATGTGTGTCTAAACAATTAAGACTAATTGCCAAACCTCACAATTCAAATTATGGAAAGGGATGCCGTAACCATAATTGAATTCGAGAATGCAATTTTACAATCACTATCTTCTTAAAATCTTTCTTAGTGAAAGCATTTTCTCACAATCATTTTCATGAAGGAGGAAATCTTATGACACTTAGATTTAAATAGTGTATAAACGTTCCTATCCATGTGAATTTGTCAAAACCAACGTTTACGACAAATTCAAACTCATATGGATCGAACTTTCTTAATCTTGATTTCTTGCCTCATGGTAGCACAGCTGCCCACCACGTCTTCCAAGTAATTAAGCATCTCACCCTTTCTTATCAATGTACCTTTCATTGATTAAGGTGCCTTGCCTTTTATGCATTCAAGATGTGAACTCATAGAACTCATATGCATAATTAACTCAATTGGAACAGCACATAATCAAAATAATGTCAATACGATAGGTTGTAAAAATCAACTCGTGTGCTAGTGATGATCGATAAGGTTTATTTGATTTGTTCTTGAAACCTGTCAAGACCATTAAGACTCCCACTGACTCCTTGACATATAAGATTCTCTTGTCAAAAACCATTTCTTGACAAACAAATATTCAAGAGTTAGTGTAGCTTTTATCAAAACACTTCATAAATTGGTCCAAGTTGGTCTTTGTCTTATTCAAGACATCACAATCTTACCACATTTAATGAAAGTTACAAACCTTCTTAATACTTATCACTCATTGTCACAATCTTAACTTTAAGATTTATCATTGGAACGAAGTATGATTGACTTCTTGATTTAACCATTTCTTCAATTCTTGATTCCTTTTCTTAGACATACAATTGTACTAAGACTCACTTAGAGGATCAATTGAGATATGGTTCTTAATCACTAAGACATATCATAAAGCATAAAAGCTACTCTCCCTTCTTCTTAGAATGGAGAAACTTTTATCTTTCTGCCTACTTGATTCTTCTTATTCGTTCTGCTATTGATCTAAAACCTTTAATCAATTCAGAATTACACTTAGTCTTGTAAGTATAATCATATTTACTAAACCTTTAGTAAATCATGTCGAATATCTTTGTTACTCTTATGGTGGTCTTGATCAACACGCAACTTTGTGTACTCGATCTTCTAGTCCTTCACTTGACACTTTGTCAACGAATTGGTCTAATTTCCAAATATGAAATTTCTCATTCATCGTGCAACCAAGTTGCATGATTTCAAATTTCTGTCCAATTGAAACTTGGGCGATGAGAAAACTCTCCCTATTTGGTAAATTCTTGACTTTTCCATAAACACCATAAATAAGAATCATATCCATTCGTTGTAGAAATATTCGAACATCAATTTTCATAACGATTTCATTGTAAGGAAATAAACAAATAAATAAATAAGTCAAACAAAATTTATTTTATTTATAAAAGCAGCGGAAAAATTTGTCCTTACAATGCAAAATCCATTGAAAACTATGTACAAAAGAAAATTTCTAACAACTCTATCATAACTTTCTAAGCTCAAAATCTAATCTTCAAGTCCATGCGATCAAGATCCATTCCTTGTGATTAGATTCATCTTGCTCTTTCACCAAGCTTCCTTTCTTTTCACCGATCCTGTAAAACATTCAAATTCAATCTTATTACATTATGTATTAAGAATTAATGAATAGGAACTTAATGGAGTTAGATAGTGGATTTTACCTGAAGCGCAGCCATACTCTTTGACTCTCCCAGCTTCTGGACTCTTCAGGCTTTTTGGGCAGACTTGTATCCAACGCCCTTTCTTTTGGCAGCAAACGCAGGTCGGTTCTCCTAGAACGTCCTCGGAAGTATGGTCGGTTGACTCTCCCAACAAATACGCTCCATTGCTTCGCCAAATCATTTCTGATTCAGTAGCAATGAGCATGTAAGTTAGGTCAATGAGGTTGTCATCATGATTCATCATATAATACTTTCTTTTGAACTCATTATATGATTCTGGAAGTGACTGCAAAACCCAATTCACAGCCAACTCATTTGGGAATGACACACCCAACATTTTCAACCTATCAATGTGTGATTTCATTCCTAGAACGTGGGCACACACGGGTTTACCATCTTCATGTTTCATTTCCAATAGGGCTTTAGTGATATTGAACCTTTCAATTCTTCGATCTTGTGGGTTGGGGAGAACAATAGGAGGAGGAGGAGGAAGTGAAGTATGATTTCTCGTTCCTCGGTTGAATCGTGGAATACCATCTTCATGTGGAATGCTTGTTCCACGGGATTTGGGAAGACCATAGTTGTCGAACTTTGACATCTACAAAACGGGAGAAAAAAAAAAAAAACAAATTCAAGTTAGTTGATAGATTGAGTCCTTAGTAAATCACCCAAATGAAATACTAAGGCTAGGACCCAACACAATATTCTACAACTCGGGAGAGGGATGCCGTAACCCTAATTGCAGAATATTTGAAGGTAAGTGAATGACGATTCACTAATTTCCACCACGAAAAACGAAAAAGAATTTTAGTTTTAAATCTATGAAAACTCCTAGATCCTTTGAGATTCGTTGAACTTTCAATGGCATGTTTAAATCTCGATATGCCCCTCTTGTTTGTGACTGGGATGCCGAGGATCACAAAGCGGGTGTGAATAACCATGCAAACTTACATGGTGCCCTCACATGTTACGGTCGCCTATTCGATGTGCCGGTAAACCACACACGCTCCACCGAACTATGACAAACATTGAGTCACCCTTTGCTACCTTTGCTTAGACCCATTTAGTGTGCCGGTTAACCACACACGCTCCACTAACGTCTTCGCAAGGGCACAAAGTGTAATTTCATGGAATTGCATCAATTCACTTTTGCCTAAGTAACTAAGATTGGGAATTTTATGAAAACATTTAGTTACTTTAGTAATTCATTATACTTATAATGGAAGGTTTCGTCCTATCCTACCCGTTCGGCTAACGACCCTCCACTAGTCAAGAGTGCGGTGGGTAAGAGTGGATACCCATTCAATCGCCATTTTATAGGCAATTTCCTTAAACACCCCTTATAGACCAGCTTCGTGAATGAGGCCTACTAACGGTAAGACTGACTTTTACTCATACATATATATAATGTTAGACTTTTAATGTTATATATAGTATAGGGTGTATTTTACACTTTTAAAATATTAGGTGGTTCAATTTAACAATTATACTTTTAATTTACTTAAACTGTAAACCTAAACTTTTATGGATTTATTAAACCTCTTTAATTAAACACCTTAATTAGTTAATAAAACCATAAGGGTGTGATTTGAACATTTTCAAAACTATACTTGAGTTTTAGAATTTTAACATTTCTAATTAAACTTTTAATCAACCTTTAAATTCCAAAACTTGAGGGCAAGTTTTGAAACATTTCAAACCATAAGGGTTTAGAATTTAAATATGCATCAAAATTAAACTATTTAAATCAAAATTTAAATTCCAAAACTTGAGGGCAAGTTTTGAAATCTTTTTCAAAACATTAGGGTTTCAACTATTTAAATTTCAAAACAACAAAACTTTTTGGGGTTCAAATTTAAACTATAAAACCTAAAGGGCCAAATATGAAACTTTTCACAACAACAAGGATCAAATAACAAATAATTCAAATTAACATTTAATCACATAATTATCCATATTTGATGATTTCTTGCAAAATAATTTATCAATTTACTTAAAATAATTAATCAATTATCTTATAAGGAAACAATTATCCAATTAATTGATAAATATCTTCAATTAGATTAAAAATATAGTCAAATATATCATATAATCGGATTAATATTAATCTAACATGATAAGGTAATTATCCATAAGCAAAAACAGCATGAAATCCCGAAGTACCCTCCTTCTGACGAGTTGACTCGTCGAGTCAGCCTTGGACTCGTCGAGTCACCTTGGACTCGGCGAGTTCAGCCATGGACTCGGCGAGTCCAGCCTTCAGAATGCAAAAAATCGTATTTTTCAGTTACAACAAGCATCAATACAATAGAAACCAATCAAGGCTCTGATACCACTGATGGGTTTTGGTCATAAGACATCCTATGTGCTCATACAAACCCTAAAGCTCAGATCTAGGTTTCTCTATTGTACATACTTTGAATCCAAGACTTGAACCCTAATTCTAGCATATGGAAATCAGAATTCACATGTAAATTGGTTTAAGAACATACCTTGATTGTTATATAGCAATAACAATCTAATTCCTCCTTGAATTGACCTTGGAAAGCAGAGAGTCACAAGTGTCACTCCTCTAATGGCTTACAAACACCATAAGCAAGTGGAGAAGGTATAAGGAGAGAGGAGGGAGGTTAGAATTCGTATTTGGGACCTCTTGGGAAGGGTTGCACGAATTCATGACCCTAGGGGTGTTTATATAGGTGTAGAGATAGGGTTTCAGTCATTATCCTTATCTAGTTGATTATCCATTAAGCAACCAATAAGATAATCCTTGAATCCTTATCATACTCGAATTCTAAGGCTTTCCAACCTTAAATTCGTTCACCATACTTATAAGATAATCCTTACCTTATTTTGTAACTATCACATAATTACAAATCAGCCCCTTTAGTTTAATTAATTACATTTGATCACAAAATTAATTCTTAATTAATTATTGACCAATATTAATTAAACAAATATGATTTATCCTTTAATATATTATCCTTATAACATATTAATAAATCATATTATCCTCTCTTTCTATTTATTTCTCCAATCAAGTTGCTTTGGTGAAGGCAACCCAAAAGGACCATGCACCATCGGGTCAAGTACATACCAAAATAGTTATGGACTTAGACACTAATCCAACAAAAACTCCACTCTCAATCAAGTGACAACCATCGAGGTTCCAGTAATTGAAAATGTAGCTCCGGTTCCTATCCATAGAGGATCTCTGCCCTCACATGTTTCTTCAGACTCAGATGATGAATATATAGAGAACATTGAGACAAGAACTTACCCAAGAGTTATCACACTTCCAACAATCCAGAGGGAACCTTATCAGGTTCAAGGGGAACTCCCATCCGTAATCCATGGGGAACCTCTTTCAATTACTCAACAAAATGCTGATCACGCTCCATCAATCCAAGATAATTCTACGAGCTGCTCTAATATCCAGGGGGAACTGCCTTCTCAAACCACAGTGTCTTCCGATATTGAAGATATTCCTGCCACCGCAGCCGCTGACCATCTGCAACCCCGTCTACAGGTATGGACGAAGGATCACCCACCGGGTCAAATCATTGGAAACCCATCAGCAGGCATTCAAACTCGATCTTCAAAAGATTTATCCGATCACTGTCACTATGCAGCGTTTATGTCCTCAATCGATCCCTGAACGATCAAAGAAGCTTTAATGGAGCCCGAATGGATAGCAACAATGTAAGAAGAGCTAGCAGAATTTAAAAGAAACAAAGTGTGGCAACTCGTTCCAAAGCTGCATGGTCACACTATTGTTGGTACCAGATGAGTATACAAGAATAAGTTAGATGAATCCGGTGCGGTTGTCAGAAACAGCACTTCAGGTGGATGTCAGTTTCTAGGAACGACTTCAAGTGGATGTCAAAGCTCTTGGCCTCTGTTATCCCGCAGGGAACGACTTCAACCTACAGGCATTCACTAATGCGGATCATGCTCGATATAGATTGGATCGAAAAAGCACTTCAGGTGGATGCCAATTTTTAGGAGGAAGACTCGTGATCTGGTCATCAAGGAAACAAAGCTGTGTCTCACTGTCTACCACATAAGCTGAATATGTGGCCGTAGCCAGCTGTTGTTCTCAAGTCTTGTGGATGAAAACACAACTTATGGATTACTGATATAGGATGCTGTGGATACCGATTTACTGTGACTCAGAGAGTGCTACAACGATCTCCCATAATCCTATTCATCACTCTAAAACGAAGCATATTGAACTACGGTATAACTTCATTAAAGACCACATTCTGAAAGGTAGCATTGAGCTAATTTTTGTTCACACTCATGAAGAGATTGCTGATGTATTCACAAAGGCACTTGACTCTACAAAACTTAACAGTTTCTTACAAATGTTAGGAATGATGAATCCGGACCCACAATTCTTTTTGAATTGATAGGTACTGCAGACCATACTTGGTAAACATTGCGGTCCTAGTTAAATATATCTATCATAATTGTAGTATATTTTAAGTACCACAGAACATCTTATGTACTGCAGTATATGTTATGTACCACAATTCCATATGATACCTATATTTCCAAGGTCCTTATTGTCTATGATTTCTGACTTTGCTCAAGTGTTCCTATCAGTTTCTTCTACCGCAATGATGAATCCATCTGCAATGATGAATCCATCCGCAATGATGTCTTAATCTGCAATGATGTCTCAATCCGCAATGAGTGATCAATCTGCAATCACATTAATTGAAAATTTCAACTACTTCATAAATTCTTGAAACATTGTGTGCTATTTAATGATCCCTCATTTAATAAGAAAAACATTCTCAAAAAAATATTCGTTGTATAGCATATGATCGTTTCAGTTCTTCTTTTTAAATAAACCTTTTTTTTCACACCTATTTTAGGTGTGATGCCAAAATAAATCAGTTTCAAATAAAATACATCTTTCTAGGAAATCCTTTTTTTAACTGTATTTTCTTCTTTACCCCAAGATGTCAAATCCATTCCAAATTCCACCTTTATTCAACGAACTATCTCCCCTCACCACACATTCTTCATACATGGGGTATTGGGCCTGACACTTCATTAAATGCTACATTTTTGATAAATTAAACAAAAAAAAAGAACCAAAAAAAACTTTTCGTTAAATGATTTTGTGGCTCATAATGATTCTTGAAAATTAAAAAAAACTCAAAGGTTTTTTTTTTTTTTTACCTTTCACCGCTTTCCTTTAGGGTAAAAAACAATGATCATTTGAAATTCGCCACTATGAAAACTGTATTTTCTTCCCAAGAAAGTTTTACGCTTTCTGATTTCTCTAAGGCAAACTTCATCTTCTTCATCTTCTTGCACTTTTAATTTTTCTGCAAGTTCTCAAATCTTTTATCAAAATGGTTAAATCTGGCATTTCCAAGAAACAATCGAAGACCTCAGCATCTGTTCAACCAACTGGTTCCGACTCTGATACAAGGAAGCAATCGCCTTCAATTGCATCCAACAAATTTAGGGCAGTCTTCGATGATCACCCTTTTACAATGAGTCAATCCATCTCATGATCAAGTTCATCTCCAATCATCCATTGTTTGGACCATTCGATTCATTCACTGATGTCGTTCCCCTCTCAACTCTATTCAAATGTACTTTCTCGGCATACCGACCACTCAATAATCTTCAAGAAGTTTATCTTAACTTGGTAGATGATTCATTGGTCATCTTGGACATTGACAAGTTTCTTATTGCAATCAATCTCTTGGTGCATCCCTCAACCAAGTTTTCTCACCAAGTGTGACAAACATTCTCTCCACACTATATTGGATGGGATACCATAAGAAGCTCAAGGTCATATGAGTGTTAAAAAAGAACCAGCTGTCTGTGGTATGGCAGTTTTTGTGTCACTTTGTGATCTGCAGCCTGTCAGGAAGAACCAGAGGCACAGACATTATGGGCCTTAAATTGCTAGAAATAGTTTGGAGCATCTTCACAGGCCATGATGTCAACTACGGCCAAATCTTATGGGATGATTTCCTTCAGTACATTCCTTAGGAAAGTCCAAGAGAACACCTTACAGAGCTCACATTTGCAAGATTTTGGGCTCTCTGCATTTCAGATCTTCACTCCAACACCAAGATCAGTATGGGAAACGATATCAACCTTTTTAGCACACGTGATCTCAAAAGGTATGCTCCCTCTAAAAATCAAGCTATCTTTGGACCAATTAGACGTTTACCTATCCATATCTTGTCTACCATTGGACTTGAAACAAAAGAAGTCTATGATCATATTGAGGCTACGGAAGGTATTGACCCATACCTTTCTACCCTGCCTCTTCCCAAGCAGAATATACTAGCCTCTACTACTGACCCCACCAATCCAAGGCATACCGCAGACCCATCTTCCAATACTTTATCTCATTTATCCTTAGCTAAAAGGCTCAAGAAGTTAGCCTCACCCCGGCAAGGCCCCGATAACATTGTCAAGAAACATGCAACACCCAAGAAAAGTAACATCTCCAAGAAAGCTGAACCAACCAAGAAAAGAAAGCTCAAACACGTTGTGTCTTCAGACGAAGAATCCGATCACAATCGATCTCCTGCCCTTGAACTTGAAGACGAGTCTGATGGTGACTCCCTACCAATTGCTATTCTCAAGAAAAGGAAAACCAAGCCCTCTAGCAAAATGTGTGACCAGACAGATACCTCAGTCTCTCAAAAGGCTCCGGTAGTCCTTGGGGTTGCCACATACCCATTCTCTTCAACCATTCCTGACTACTCAGATACAACAAGTGTATTTGTTTCATCAGAACGTGGAGACTCACCCCTAGCTAAATTCCAAGAGGATTTAATTGGTTCTTCTCTCCCTAAGGTCTCCAGGGCTTCCAAACTTCATGTCTTTGAGGAACAGAAGTTGTGCTCCATTCTAGACCTTGTAATCTAAACACTCGATACACCTTCCCAACCGTAGGGCAATTCTTCAGCCCATGCCAGAATGGAGCCGAGGCCAAACTTGACGACGGGTCACGGAGACCGAGGAAGCTCCAGAAATCCTACTATGCTTACATCTAATACAGGTGGTTTAGGCACTGTGAGCACCAATGTGCAAGGATCCGTGAACCCGAGGGACACCTCGGTGCGTTTTCAAGGAATTGACGGTGATGAATCTAACGATTCCTGGAGACATTACAAACCAACCATAGAATCCGAAGCCACGAAGTATGCCGCTTTCCGTAGGGCATTTCAGGCAAGAAAAGATCAACAAACCAAACAACTTCAGCAAAAGCAACAGGAAATTCAAACGGTAGCCAAATATTGGGCTGATGCAATCAACAATGCAAACTCCGTAGCCACTATTCTCAAAGTATAGGATTGGATGTCCACAATGGCTGAGACAATCCGCATATCTCAATCCATTCCTAGTGGTGCAGGTCCATCTCAGCTCCCTCCAACACACACTATTAGAGAATCACAAATAAATGAGGTAAACCAACCTGATCCCTCTGATGATCTTATGATTTTTGATGAAGAAGAAGGATCAAGTGGTTCTCAACACTCAACCTCAAAGCCGAAGGAGAATAAAAGAAAAAGAAGTTAGTCGTTTCTAGAAAAGAATTTATGAGTTTGCAAGACAAGGTTAATCAGATCTTAGCCGCAGTGAAATCGGACCAATCGCAACAAGACGATATGCCTGGACTGCAATCGCTGATTGACCGAAAAGAGAGACTTGAAGCCAGAGAACGACTTGCTGCAGAAAGAATCTCCCTTAAAGTTGAAATGGGTATTCGAGTCCTGGATACCAACCGCAAAGCTGATCATCAGCAATTTTTGGCAACTGCTGAGCGACTCATCTCTGAGGTATCCACAATCAAGTCAAAACTTCAAGCGATAATTGCGGATCAATCCACTCAATCGAAGAAGCTTGTGGATGAAACTCATAATGCATATGAGTCCACCATTTCAATCCTACAGTCCTCTATCAACAACCTACGTCGATCTTTGAATCCTAACTTTCATGGTACAGAAATCTTGCATCTCACCTAGGAGATTCACAAATTGTTTTTCAACACCACAATCCCAAACAACCAACAGCTTGCTAATGCACTACAGGCTCAATTCGACGAATTTTGTGCAAAGATTGATGGTCTTAAGCAATGGCTTGAGGAAGTACCAATTGCTCCTTCCTCAAGAAGGGGAAGTGAAGACCGAAACTTGGATCAAAACTGTCATCAACATTCTCATCTGCATTCTCCTATTCAAACAAATCTTGGTCATCCGCATCCTATCACTCAAGAAAACGTTCCTACTTCACAACCTTCACCGCAGTTATCTCCACAAAAGAAAACGCCTGTTCCCTCTCCTCAAAGGAGTCCAAGTCATCAGTCACCACCGTAACATCAAACAATATGAGAATCTCATCCTTCTCCCGAGCGACCGGTGAGTCCCCCCCCCCATTTTAAAAACCTAGCTTCTCATATGTCATCCGAACACTCCTTCAACTCACCCGCAACCAAACAGAAGAAAGCTGATTGGAAATCTGCTAAGTTTGCTTAGTTGATCAGGAGGCAAAATGGCCTTGACATCACAATGGATAAATCCCTCATCAACCCCTGGGTCAATCCGCACAAAAGATTACTTGATGACGATTACAAGGCTTACCTCACATATGTAGAACTCCCTCATGATAGTTATTGGGATATTCACATCTCTCAAAATGTAAAATACTTCACAGTATTTAAATCCTTTGACCGCAGTCTCCCCGACAATAAGAGGTTGCCCTTAGAGTTTGAAAGAATCAACAGATTCCATGTCAAGCATGGGTCTTCAATTGAGAAAATCTAGTCAAATGATAGGCCCATTTCAGTCAAGAACTTCAAATCTCAAAAACTCATGAAAGCAGACTTCATCCAGTTCACTCTCACCAGAAGAAATCAGGACTATGTCCGAACCCAAGCTGACTTTCCCTTTATGAACCCGAAGGAAATCTTTCTGATAGAAAGGGTGTTTCAGAACAAGTCAGAGAAGAATCCCAAGATGAAAATTGCACTGGAATGGGTCAGCACGTTTCTGAGAGAAACTGTTTGTGATTTTGCAAGAATTGATGCAGACGTCACACTGCACTTGCTCACAAGTTTAATCTTCCACCTCTTGATCCGGCCCAAGGCTGACTGAAGGATTTCAAGAAAGATCTATAAGAGCAACAAACTTCCCAGATCTTGGAGTCATCTTCAAACCTAAAAATGATGAAATTAAATATTTCATTCCTATGACTGCCATGCATCGTCTCGCTCGGAAACAACTTAAACTAACTCAAACCGCAGTTCAGAAGTGAAAACACACAACCGCTGAAGTCAAGTTTGAGATCTCAAGGAGGATCACCTGGCTTGGAGAAGTAAGAAAGTTCTGGTGGATTCTAATCAAGTTTCTAAATCTTTACAATTAAAGGGAAGTTGAAGAGGTCACTTAGGGGGAAACTGTTGAAACATAGAAGTGACCCTCTTAAACTTAATACAAACCAAAACTTCTCCCTTATCCGCAAACACTGTCTCATCCGTAGTCAATTACCGCAACCGCAGTCATTGTCATCAGCACTTAGTCTTAGTCTTTAATATGTTTTTCTTAATGTACTGTCTTTTATCCAATGTGCCTTGCATGGCAACTTAAACAGATAGGACTTTTGTAATGTTTGAGACTCTACAAAAAGGAGTTCTCTCTTTCAGATTTAATATACATCTACGCATCTTGAATCTCATATCTATTGAAATCCATAACTTACTCTCTCATCTACTTCTTACTATCTAAACTCTCCCAAACTAAATCTGAATTATAAACCTATCCTTCGGAGCAAGTCAGTCTTGACTTAATCACTAAGTTTGATCTTACTTACTAACTTGGTCTGATTGCATTCCTTGTTAAGAATCAACTTATGTGCATAATTTATATAATACTTGTTGTCATTTATCTTTCCTTATATTTCCGCATCTAACCATCTAACTATCTAACTCTAACTTTTATTATTGTTGAGCTTTATGATCCTCTGAGTTAAACTTTATTCCCGCAATATAAACTTGTTCTAACTTTTATTCAAGTGTGTTCCTCAAGTTTTCACTCAACAGTCTCCATTTTAATAATTTCATGGTTATAGATCTATCTTTATTAGCTTATTTTGGTCTATAAGTGATGTTTGATTGATTTAATGTGATAATGGTTGCAACTTTTTGACTCCTTTGAGTCCCATGAGCAATATATCTTGTGGATCTAGATTTTGGTTGAGATATTTAGCTTTGCATGAGTTTTGGTCACATTTTTTTCTTAATGTGACCTAAAATGGAATCCAGAAATGCATGTCTATAAGCACCTAACTTTATGCTAGATTAAGTATTTGAAACCTATATGGAGTTGGTTTGGCTATGGAGATTGAGGAAAAGTGCTTAATGGTTAACCATGTCATGAGTTTTGCCCTTATTAGACATTGGTTTAGAGACCTTTTCTTATCGAAGTGTCATAATGTGTAAACTTGGAATCTTTATCATCGAGGAGTTGACAAGGAGTGGTTCTAGATTTTTGAGCCTCTAATTTTGAGTTAAAAGCAGCTTAACTCGATTAAGCTAATGATCCTGCTAACCATGACATGTCACTCGGCCACCACGGTGTGACGAGTAAGGGGTCAGTCGATTGTTTTATCATCTTATGCCTATGACGTGGTCGTGGAAGACCACGACGTGGAGGCCAACTGTGTTTAATTTTGACTTTGATTTGGGTTGACATTTGGCCAACCCCTTTAGCATTGGAAGGTAGACTATGAGTTACCTTGTATGACTATCTAGGTGAGGTGTAGCACTTACCTTGGCTAGCAATGAGAGCAGTAATAATTGATTATCGTCTGAGAAGTGAGTTCCTTCATTGTACCTTATACCGTATACCGTACATACATAACAGTCAAAACATAATTGGTTTTATTTCACCCCATTCGGTCTATTTCAAACGACAATGGGTCTATTTCTCTTTCAACCGGTACTAGGTCTATTTCACCCCCTTCTGTATCTTTCAACCGCTACTGGGTCTATTTCACCCCATTCAATACCTTTGAACTGGTACGGGGTCTATTTCACCCCATTCAGTCTCTTTCAACCGGTATCTGGTCTATTTAACCCCTACATCTAAGCATATAATCATATCATCAACAGTGACAAAGAAAACAAGAACATACAAGCATAATAGTAAGTGTGATTACAACTTTATGGTTATGGTTTTAGGTGCTTCCAGTTCGAAAAGGACGGTCCCGACATGATCGCACCACATCTACAACCATCCTGATTCTTATGAGCTGATTTGTACTCTGATAACTATTTTAAACTTCATCATGTTTTTATGGATTTTGTAATGAATGAATGATGTTTCTGTTGTTCTTCAGAATGAAATTTTTACTTGGTAATTTTTAGGACGTTACATGTTGGTATCAAAGCATTTGGTTTAAGGAATTCGGGCGCACTCTCAGGTGTGTCTGAACTCAAAATGAGGATTTTTAAAATCTTTTAAAATAAAATGATTTTCTAAAAGGTTTTTCTAAGAAAAGCGGTGTGACGCATTCAATCATCCGAGCTCAAGTAAGTTTACACAAAATGCCCATACATATGATATGCTTATTGTTTGGTATGAGTATGTGAGAATTGCATGCTAGATTAGTTCTAAGGATCTATTTAGGATTTTCATGATAGAATGCTATAAGAGATGCCTTTATATGCCTATTGATTGAGCTTTTGGAACTGCATGATAGTATGGATTTCACATTGTTTGATATAATGGCCTGATATGGGTGATGCACTAGTTTAGATTACTCGATGTTTGAATGTTGCTTGCTTTGTGCTTTTAGCGACCTCCACTAATATCGGATAACTATTAAGCGAATACGTTAGGTTACATGTTGCGGGGATTAGATAATTTTAGAAGGTTAGGTTTAACTCTATTGTGTAACTCTTGTTTGAGTCCAACCGTTGTAGTCTGAGACCTTATAGTCGAAGAATTTACTAGTGCTTTTGGCATGCAATTGTATTCGTGAGGTAGTTAGTAGGTATCAGAGGGAGTCTCTTCTACAACTGATGGCATAGAGTGGTGTGAAGGGAACCCTAGGAAGAATGTTAGAATGTGATTGTGTGAGCTATTTCGAGAGAGTGATTCTAGAAGGAGAATTTAGTAAGATTACCAATGTTTGTAGAAGTTCCTAGCATCACAGAAGCAAGTCGGTTTGAGGCGCCCTTTTTATGTTTTGTAGCCTACAGAATGTTTCTTCCCGAAAGCTTCTTGCTGTGTGCTTTGTGGGACCTATATTGATGTGGGCTAACTATTAAATGAATATGTTAAGTTACATGTTGTAAAGTTTAAATAATTATAGAATGATTGATTTGGCTCTATTGTGCATATCGTTTGAGTCTAACCGTTGTAGGGTTAGGTCTTTTATTCGAAATATTATTTATGGTTTGTTGAATGTAATTGTATTCATGAAGTATTTAGTTGATATTAGTGGGGGTTCTTCAACGGCTGATGACATGGTGAGGTGGGAATCCTAGGAGAGGCTCAGAAGCGCCTTAGAGGAAGTGGTCCGCTTTTTAGTGGTGTATATTCGTTTGATAGCAATTATATGTGATTGGATTGGGCGGTAGAGGACATTATTAGTTACTTAGAGGATCCCAAATGATTCTTGAGGAAACTACGGATTGGTGTGGCAGGTACTATTGGGCCCGTACTACTGAAAGCATAGGATCCTTACTCGAATTGAGGCAAACTTTAGGGGATTCTATGGAGCTAATTGAGGGTATATTGTATTGTTCAACACCATGATTTATTGTAATATGTTTCTGTCTTATTCGGTTTATCGATTATGGTTGTTCACTATAAGGAAGGGCATGGTGATTGCTTGGGCCTAAAAGGCCATGTTATTTTGGTTTTGAATAATGCGGACCTAGATGATTTAGTTGATTTTAAGGTCTCGAGGGCCTTGCTCGAGGTAGTGTCAGTTTAGTCGGGGGACTCAAGAAGGAAGCGATTGTGATGATCAGCTCGAGGATTGCAGCCGGAGGCTGAGTGATTGGTAGAGGTATTAGGATGTTAGTATCCATGACGGGGATTAAGTTCTTCCAGCTTTTTGTGTTCAAAGGAGGGAGGGATATATATATATATATATATGTATGTATGTATATACAGAGAGAGAGAGAGAGAGAGAGAACAGACATGGAATTTTCAGGTTTGGGATGTAGACCCAACATGGGGTTAGATAGTTGCGATTTTTTGTAGCAAGTTGGTAGTATGGGAATGCACAAGAGAATTCCTGTGGTATGGTTTCCTTGAGATGACATCATGGGTTTTCTATCTTTGAATTTAGTTAGGTCAGGTGCTAGTTGATCGTTTCAGGTGATCAAGTAGGTGATTTGGGAATGACAACTTTTGTTGTCTTTGATGTATCCTCACTAAGAGAATGACGTTTAGTATATTTATTAGTAATGCTTACGTTGATAAGTTTGTTGGGGATTTAAAGGTGAGGTGGGCGGTAGTCTATTTGTTTCTAGATAAAGACTTGGAGCTATGAATAGACCATTGTTAGTGTATCTGGAAGGGATTCTTGATGTTAGAGGCGGTTATGATTGGGAGGTTTCCGAGGTCTCCATGTAAGATTTAGAATATATTTGACTTTTCTTGGTCTTCATCTGGAAGATCATCTTGCCTTGTATTATTCATTCCGAGAGTCAGGGATGGTATGTATCTGGTTGAGTTGGTTGGAGTATTGGTTTGTTGCAATGTTAGTTGGCGTTAGTTCGAACCCTAAGTTGGGGGGGAGGGAGGGGGGGACAGGGTGTTCTTCTTAGAGGATCATCAATCGGTTATAGTACATGGTTTCAGAAGGTCAGGTTATATGAATCTATGGCTTGGGTATGCGAGACTTCGTCTCAAGATTTGGTAAGTCGGGGATACAAAGCAAGTTTCCCTTAGATGTATGTGCTTAGGAATGCATAAGTTGTCTTCGCAGTAGGAGTCTATTGGACAAGGAGCTCGTTGTAGCCATTGGTTCCTTTCGGGATGCCGGTGAATAGATCAAGAGGCGTTTGGGATGCTTAGGTTGAGTATCGGTTGTTGAGGGATTCGTCAACTTATCTATAGGTTGCTATCTATAGTATTGGCTAGGTAGTAATTGATCGTTAAATTAGCTTCCGAGTTTGGTGTGTTTAGTTCTGCATGGGTTTTGGTTCAATAGTGTAATGGATCATTCAATCTGTTGCCATTGAATTCTTGACCGTTGGTCATTTTATTCATCGTCAATGGTTGTGGTTCTTTGAATGTTTCGAGTTATATCACTTAACGTTCAACGGTACGTCAACCTATCGTCATATTTTGTATGTTGTCTATTTGTTATTTGGGTATGGGTACCCTCAATTGTTGGTTATGGAAGTATTGTTCATTGCGGCTACAGGCTCAACAGCTATACTTGGTTATTGGGAGTTCGGGTTTCGGGGTGGTGTCGTTAGTTTTTCAGTTTTGACTCTAGATGAGTGCAAAATCCAATTTTGGGGCATGTCAATGTTGGGCTTTGGTTTGATCGGACCCATTATTTTGGCAACAAATATGGATAATTTTGGATGTTTTATCGAGCTAGTAACATATTAGTGGGATGTTGTTATGTTTCAGTCGAGGTGTGAAATCTTGTATCAGTCATTCATGAGAATTTTTTGCTAACGATTGAGGTTCGTAATTATTTGGGTATGGTTGTGATGAAGAAGGAATGAAATAGATCCAAGGTTCATTTTGTCACTCCCCTTGGGGGTGTACATTATGGTAGTGCCTCGATTATGGTTACGAGGTAGTGTATGTGGATTGAGTGTGATTGCATGAGAGCACTTGATTTAGATTATTGGCATGGTTCTTATTTGGTTTATAACTTTTGAATTGGAACAAGAGTACATCTTCCTGTCTCGTTCTTTGGTTGTGTGCGACTATTTTTTCATCTGATTTTGTATTGGTAATAGCCTATATTGCGAAAGGAATTATACGTGATAAAAGGGTATAGCCCGTGTTGTGTTCGATTAGCGTTGAGGGGGATGTTTATTGGGTTCATGTAAGTTGGTGAATTGTTGATTGGGTATCTTTAGGCCCCTGTCGTGCACAACGTGAATCTTAAGGATAATGGTGGAATAGCGGTGAGATTCATGTAGTACCTTGAGTTTATTGTTCTAGTGGCTAGAGGGTGCCATGATGTATCGTGGACCAGTGGCTGTATGATTCATATGGGTGGAACCCAATATTGATTTGATTGAGACTCTTAGGTCTTGAATCATTTGTCTTGTTGGCATGTTTAGGTGTTAGTGCATTGTTGGGAGCCAGGAGACTTAGTGACCTACTGGTTTGGATCGTGTGGGTAGTAAAAGGTTGTTATGAGTATTAATTGTGCATTAGATGTTTCTTTATGAATGTTTGCAATATGAGCCCTTTTTGCTTTCAGGCGGTTCATTAGGAGTTTGGTTACTGATGTTGGGTATCGGTTATGAAATACCGAGTCATAATGTTCGTTGTAATTTACTCAAGAATTTTTTTTAAGGTAAGTGAACACCTGAGCTAATGAGGGACTTGGATTAAATGCGAGATTCTTGGATTGACCATCATTACGCTCATGGGAGCAGTGGGTTGGTGATAACTTGTTAGGAAGTCAAGTGTATATGTAAGGTTTTTGGGCACAAATTTTGTTTTTGGATTGGTTTGAAATTCACAATCAACATGTTTTAAGTATTTCTTTCTACATGGTTTGGTGGTATTCCTAGTCAGGGAGCTAACGGTAGGTATGACGAATGAATGATCATCAAACTTAGGGTATCGTTTCTGAGGTTTAGAATGATGGGTTTCTGTCTCGGGGAGTATATTATCGGATTTGGTTTGTAGTTGTAATTCTGAGAGTTCCTGATTGTAATGGTTTTCTATAAAAGTGGGTTCATGCATTTAGGGAGAGAAGGAACATTTCTTGGTTGTGCATTTTCAAGTTATTGGGTCGTTGGTTGACAGATGTGGGTTCTCGACTGTTCTCTCAAGTTTCTTTATAATGTTCCTTGGTGTCAAGATGGTTTGTAACGCCGTGAAAATTTACAACAAATTTAAAATTTTCAAAAACAACCCATACTAATTAAGTCATTACAAAAAGGTTTTCATTTCATTTATTATCAGAGTATCACAGAAACATCAACATAACACTGAGGAGCGGTACGATCACGCCTTCGCCTTGTCACGATCTCCTGAAGTAGCTGAAACAATACACTAGAATTGTAAGCCCGAAAGCTTAGTGAGTTACCCCCAAAATACCAACTACAATACCAACCACATATCATATCATATCATAAACAGAACAACCATGCATTTCGAGTCTATAGTGTGACTGGTCCGCTTGCACCAGGCCTTCAGTCCACCAGGTCCACTCTCCCTCCGATTCTACAATATGACTGGTCTGCCCGCACCGGGCCTTCAGTCCGTCTGGTCCACTCTCCGAGACTCGGCACGTCTGGTCCGCCCTCTTGGGGCCTTCAGCCTATCTGGACCGCTCGCCGGGCCTTCGGTCTAACCGGTCCGCCCTGGGTATGTTGGCCTATAGCACAAAGCAGGACCCGCCTCAACCCAACCCCAATCCAAACAACCATGTGCACATAAACATACAATCATATAACAATTCACAACTAATCATACCGATCTAGCAGATCACATATCATAACAATATCCTAACCAGGATACCGACCTAACCGGTCACTAACATAGCATCAACCTATATACCAGGATACCGACCTTAACCAGGTCTCTAACATATACCATCCTATCTACCAGGATACAAACATAGCAAAGCAATAGCATAACAATCAACTACCCGGATTACCATCCGATAAAGGGCCGGCCTTGGTGCTTTAGACCCTGTCGATATAGTGAAGATAACTCACCTGCAACTGCCTACTGAAGAAAATAAGATCACGCTGCTCCGACTACCAGCACGAACTCCACCACTGATCATAACCAAATAACCATATCCAATAATTACAAATAATTACCAAAATACCCCTGGAAGTCAACTGGTCAACCCTTGGTCCAAGTCAAAGTCCTCAGTCAAAGTCAACCTTCTTGGTTGACCCTACTTGCCGAGTCAACCCGTTGACTCGTCGAGTCCCTATACTTTGAAACTCCCAATCACGACTCAACTCGCCGAGTCACCCCAAGACTCGTCGAGTTCAACAATGATCGAGTCCCGTCCTGCTCAAATCACCGAGTCGTCCCTCGACTCACCGATTTACGACTTAACCATAAAAGGTTGGGGTTCCACGACCAGACTTGCCGAGTCTAAGAACAGACTCGTCGAGTCCAAGACAATCTTCAACAGACTCGCCGAGTTGTTCTTCCAACTCGTCGAGTCCATGCACATATTCATACAACTCGTCGAGTCCTCCAATGTGACTCGCCGAGTCTCTTCAGTTCTCAACCCATACAGAGGCTTTTCGAGCCATGTAGGGACTCCAATCCATAGATCCATTCTCCTACATCCTAGCCCCCACATAAAGGTGCAAACTTTACGTGAAACCAAGGAGATATAAGCCCAAAACACTCTATGGATAAGGTTTGGGATAAAGGGGCTTCATCAATAACTCTTGGACAACAACTTTATGACATTTTGGACCAACACAAGCCTAGATCTGAAGTAGCAACTTCAGATCTAAGCCTTTAATTCAAAATAGTTCCCAAATCAATCACCATACATGAATCCATGAAGAAATAACTTAAGGAAATGGTTCCTTACCCCTTAAATGAGCCCAAACAACTGCAAATTTCCAATCTTCCCAAGCTTCTTGATACAAGCCTTCAAACCTTGAAGCTTCAAACACCAAAGATTCTCCTCAAAGCTCTAATCCACTCAACAATGGGGGTTTTCTCACGAGTTACAGTTTCTGGATCTCAAATGTGTAGCAAAGAGGCTGAGGGGAAAACATAAGGTTCTTTAAATAGGATGCAAACCCTGAAAAATAGGGTGTCTTATTCCAGCATCGACTCGCCGAGTCTAGCCTCCGACTCACCGAGTCGGTTACTTATCACGTGACCAAATCGCGACTCGACTCGCCGAGTCTATCCATAGACTCACCGAGTCGACCTTCCTTATTTACACCAAAAGTCCTAAACTTGTACTTCTGAACTCGGGGTGTTACAATTTCCCCCCACTTAAATTGGGCTTCGTCCTCGAAGCCTGCTGCAGCACACAATTCCAAAATCATAACCCCATAAAGCAACTTTGGATTTTAACTGGCCCAAATTCCTTCAAACACTATTATCACCCCAATAAGATCCAACTCTTCGCTCACAGAGTTACGACAATTGATTCAAGCCGGCCACCGACTTCTTCTCTGATAACAACCCTTGTCAACTAACGACCACCCGATGATACTCTCATCACTCCAAATCACAACAATCACTTGACTCTTACAAAGCCAGATATCACCCTGAACCACTGGGTTTTGACTCGGTATCAACTTCCATCCCTTTCCTCGCCTGGCGTAACTTATCGAATTCATTACAGGGACTTATCCCGCTTCCTTTTTGAATCCAACTCTTTCCTTCCACTGGCAGGATGACCCATCCCTTAGCTCCTGAGCAACTCCCATGAGCTCTCATTTATAACAACATACACGTGCTGAACCTACTTTAACATCCTCGGGCTGGAAAATCCCGACACACTGACGACATCTCCAGATATCCCCAGGATGAATTACCACTATATACCTAACTTCCCGATCACAACCTTACTAAGAATCCAAGGCTCCATCCTTGCATCACTTCCGAACTCTTCTAGTTCTACCCCACCGAAAATCCTTCTGTGACCTCAACAGACATCCAACTTGGATGTACTTCCATCTCACTGGCACAATTACCATGCTCACTAAACATGATTGAAATACTTCCAATGATATATTCACGCTACTGCTTTCACTTCCGTGAACCAACACTCCCTCCCGGAGCTACATACCTTTCCTTTCCCTTATTCAAGGAAGTCTACTTGACCATCTTGTCACTTCAACAAGTGCCAGAATGCTCACACCCCACGCTACACTATCCCTTGTAGAGTAACTGCTACTCCATGCATCGCACATGCTCTGAATCTGCTCGCAAGGACTCTCGGGTCCATGCACTGCCTTCCACTAACATGATCAATACCCAGGGCCAGACCCACTGCTTGCTAGTAAGTAGCAGCATACTCAAATCACTTACTGCATACAGATCTATCAACACTTACAGAGTCTTCAGCATGACTGGACCACCTTGCCAGGCCTTTAGCTAATCTGGACCACTCTCAGAACCTTCAGCATGTCTGGACCGCCCTCCAAGGTCTTCAGCCTGTCTGGACCGTTCTCCGGGCCTTCAACCTGACTGGTATGCCCACCGGCCTTCAGTCTCCTCGGACGGCTCAAACTATCATACATCATGCCGAACTATTCCTCCTGGGAATCTCTCCCATACATACCGTTCTAGCCCTCTAGGGGTTCCGAACTCTAACTCCATTCCATATATTCAGATGTCGGCCTAATCCTAGGCCTCACAACAACCAATCACTCTTTTCCGAAATCCTTGGTTTGTACTCCGCCCCATCGGTCTGTCACTTACTCATACTAGCCCACACTCTTGGCTGACTGAAACACTGTTGGGTTTCAAACAGCTAATCAGACTCTAACGCTTATCGATCTTTTTGAGAATTTTCCAATTCTCCCAACTTAGAGCACTGACTTCCAACCACCGTTGACCCAACCGACATCGCTTAAATAACCCTACTCACATGTTTCCCCTTATCCATGAACTGATTCCCTCTACACGAGCAACCTCCAAAAAATCACTACCTGACATCGCACATCACGAACTCTAAGGGAGTTCAACTCTCCGTTGAACACTTCTGAAAACACAATTGCTATACCCGGCATCCAAACCGAAAAGCCTAGCTCCCCACCAACCATCCTCCTAGATGTTAACCAACTACGACTCCCAATACCAAAAACCTCAATCATACGATAAACCAAGTGAAAACACGAGAAAACACAATACTATGAATCATGCGAATAAGACTAGTAGATATACAATACCCCATAATAACCACAAGATAACAAGATAACCAAATGGAAACATACCCGCAGCTGCATCTGGCTCTGCCCTGACCTCCTCGGCAGTAAGTTGAAAAGCTCGACCCGGAGCCCTCGGAGGTTCTGCTCCGCCCTGGCCCCCGCCAGTAGTCCTCAAAGTGGTCGGTGATGGAACCTGCACAAGTTTGGTGACAAGCTGCGGACAGTTGGACCTCAAGTGGCCAACCTGATGGCAATGATAACAAATCCTCAAATCCTGAACCGGGGCTGACTGATGGCAATCCCTCGCGTAATGCCCCTCTCTCCCACACTTTCGGCAGACACCACCGGACCTACAAACTCCGGTATGACCCTTCCCACACTTCTCACAAGTGTGCCTACCCTGACCTCCCAACCTGGAATCAACGGTCTTGGACCGTTTCGGCGCCGGCTGTGACCGCACCGGGGCCTGCCTCTGTTCTCGCAACTATAACTCGATCTCCAATTCACGCCGCTGAGCGGCCTCTTGCAACACCAGAAAAGTCTCGCACCTTTGCATAGACACAAAGCGCCTAATATCCCTCTTGAGCATACTCAGATATCGGGACATCTGAGCCTGCTCAGAAGCAAACTTAGGGTAAAACATCGCCCTCTCAGTGAACATTCTGGTGATCTCCGTCACCGTCTCTGAATCCTGCTTCAGCTCCAAGAACTCCTGAGCCAACCTCTCTCTCTCAACTCACGGGACATAACGAGTACTGAACATCTCCCGAAATTGATCCCAAGAAATCGTAGCCCGCTGCACATCTGAATAAGATCCCGTGGTCAACCTCCACCAATCCTTCGCCCCGAGCCTCAAAAGGTTCAGAGCACACCTCACCCTCTGATCCGCAGGGCATGATCCCATGAAATCAGCCCCCCACGTCTGACAACCATCTAATAGCAACGATGAGATCCTGAACTCCATCTAAAGTAGGGACTTCGTATTATCGATGTCCCGATACTGAAAAACTCGACCGGTTCCTCCCCCTGCCGATGCTACAGCTGTCGTGGCAGTCGTCTTTGCAAGAGCTGCATAGCGCTCATCAAAGTACTCAACCATGGCAGTCTTGATAGACCCAAACATCTCCGGCAACTCAGTCCGGAACATAGCATCAACATCATCATGTAGGATCTCACGAATCCTGGCATCCAACTCATCCGTACTCATCTGACCAATGATCTCGGGCGGCGCTGACTCACCCTGACCGTCCTCTCCAGCTCCCGATCCTGATCCGGATCCACTCCCAGCATGTCTCGTAACCACCATACTGAAATAATACTGCAAGATATCAGATGCTCTCCCAGTACCCCGGGAACCAACTCCCAACCCAACCCTAGAGGTTGTGACTTCCTTGATACGCGTATGGGTCCTCTACTTTCAGTAGTACGGGCCCATACTACCTTCCATACCTACCCATACTTATATCAAGTATCATCACAATGCCCTAGCAATAAACATATACATGGCAAACACTCCATCCTCACCTGTAGAGGAACTGATAACTACCTCTCATAGCAGGAATCCTAGGCTAGAAGGCATCATGTAATTAGGAAATTCTATCATGCAATTCCTGAAGATCCCTAGCCTAGCACTAGCATGTTGTTCTAACATATCACATAATCAAATAACTTTGTATGGTATTTTGGGGTCTGCTTACTGGCTCTGGCTGATCGTACCTCCACATCCTCCTTTACTTATTTTAAAAACAATTTTAATTCTCTTTTGAAAACTTTCCTTGATTTGAGACTGGATTCACACGAATGTTCCTCCAATTCACTCAAACCAAGGCTCCAATACCAACTTGTAACACCGTGAAAATTTACAACAAATTTAAACTTTTCAAAAACAAACCATACTCATTAAGTCATTACAAAAAGGGTTTGATTTCATTTATTATCAGAGTATCCCAGAAACATCAACATAAAACTGAGGAGCGGTATGATCACGCCTTCGACTTGCCACGATCTCCTGAAGTACCTGAAACAATACAATAGAACTGTAAGCCCGAAAGCTTAGTGAGTTACCCCCAAAATACCAACCACAATACCATACACATATCATATCATATCATAAACAGAACAACCATGCATTTCGAGTCTACGGTGTGACTGGTCCGCCTGCACCAGGCCTTCAGTCCACCAGGTCCACTCTCCCTCCGAGTCTACAGTATGACTGGTCCGTCCGTACCGGCCTTCAGTCCGTCTGGTCCACTCTCCGAGCCTCGGCACGTCTGGTCCACTCTCTTGGGGCCTTCAGCCTATCCGGACCACTCGCCGGGCCTTCGATCTAACCGGTCTGTCCTGGGTATATTGGCCTACAGCACAAAGCAGGACCCGCCTCAACCCAACCCCACTCCAAACAACCATGTGTACATAAACATACAATCATATAACAATTCACAACTAATCATAACGATCTAGCATATCACATATCATAACAACATCCTAACCAGGATACCGACCTAACCGGTCACTAACATAGCATCATCCTATATACCAGGATACCGACCTTAACCAGGTCTCTAACATATACCATCCTATCTACCAGGATACAGACATAGCAAAGAAATAACATAAAGGGCCAACCTTAACAATCAACTACCCGGATTACCAACCGATAAAGGGCCGACCTTGGTGCTTTAGACCCTGTCGATATAGTGAAGATAACTCACCTGCAACTGCCTACTGAAGAAAATAAGATCACGCTGCTCCGACTACCGACACGAACTCCACCACTGATCATAACCAAATAACCATATCCAATAATTACAAATAATTACCAAAATACCCCTGGAAGTCAACTGGTCAACCCTTGGTCCAAGTCAAAGTCCTCAGTCAAAGTCAACCTTCCTGGTTGACCCTACTCGCCGAGTCAACCCGTTGACTCGTCGAGTCCCTATACTTTGAAACTCCCAATCACGACTCAACTCGCCGAGTCACCCCAAGACTCGTCGAGTTCAACAATGATCGAGTCCCGTCCTGCTCAACTCACCGAGTCGTCCCTCAACTCACCGATTTACGACTTAACCAGAAAAGGTTGGGGTTCCACGACCAGACTTGCCGAGTCTAAGAACAGACTCGTCGAGTCCAAGACAATCTTCAACAGAGTCGCTGAGTTGTTCTTCCAACTCGCTGAGTCCATGCACATATTCATACAACTCGTCGAGTCCTCCAATGTGACTCGCCGAGTCTCTTCAGTTCTCAACCCATACAGAGGCTTTTCGAGCCATGCAGGGACTCCAATCCATAGATCCATTCTCCTACATCCCAACCCCCACATAAAGGTGCAAACTTTACGTGAAACCAAGGAGATATAAGCCCAAAACACTCTAGGGAAAAGGTTTGGGATAAAGGGGCTTCATCAATAACTCTTGGACAACAACTTTATGACATTTTGGACCAACACAAGCCTAGATCTGAAGTAGCAACTTTAGATCTAAGCCTCTAATTCGAAATAGTTCCCAAATCAATCACCATACATGAATCCATGAAGAAATAGCTTAAGGAAATGGTTCATTACCCTTGAAACGAGCCCGAACAACTGCAGATTTCCAATCTCCCCAAGCTTCTTGATACAAGACTTCAAACCTTCAAGCTTCAAACACCAAAGATTCTCCTCAAAGCTCTAATCCACTCAAAAATGGGGGTTTTCTCACGAGTTAGGGTTTCTAGATCTCAAATGGGTAGCAAAGAAGATGAGGGGAAAACATAAGGTTCTTTAAATAGGGCCAAACCCAGAAAAATAGGGTTTCTTATTCTAGCACCGACTCGCCGAGTCGGTCACTTATCACGTGAACAAATCGCAACTCGACTCTCCAAGTCTATCCATCGACTCACCGAGTCGACCTTCCTTATTTACACCAAAATTCCTAAACTTGTACTTCTGAACTCGGGGTGTTACATGGTTAGAGAAAGCTAATGGAAATGTTGGCGTTGCTTTAGAGATCTTAACTAAAACGGATTTCGAGGATGAAATCTAGTTTAAGTGGGAGATAATTGTAACATCCTGCTTTGAGAAGTTCTTATTTCATAAATTTATTCTTGGGCTGCCACAGCTTGCTGGGGCTTCACCATGATGTGTCATTATTTTCTTGACCGTAGGTGTAATTGACTCGCCACGAGGTGGCATCCGATTTTAGAGAAACGCTAATCCCTGGGAACTGGGCCTTATATATAGGACTTAATGGCTAGGGTTTCAGCCTCCATCACCCTCTCAAGACCTTAAATCGTAACCCTAGCCTCCCTTGTGTGATAATGAGGTTTTTGTGGTGTTTGGTTGCATTTTGAATGTAGGAGAAGAAGGTGCTAGCCCCAGACTGACCAATAACTCATCCCTATCCTTGGAATCACTCTCTGGACCATTCTTAAGTCCTCAAGTCTCCATTTTGATGATTCCATGGATGTATATCTAGCTTTATTAGCTTATTTTGGTCCATAAGTGATGTTTGGTTGATTTGATGTGATAATGGTTGCAACATTTTGAATCTCCTGAGTCCCATGAGCAATATATCTTGTGGATCTTGATTTTGGTTGAGATATTTAGCCTTTCATGAGTTTTGGTCACCTTTTTACTCATTTTGACCTAAAATGGAATCTAGAAATGCAATGGACATGCATGTCTACAAAGCGCCTAAACTTATGCTAGATCTAATATTTTAAACTCTACTTGAGTTGGTTTGGCTATGGACTTTGAGGAAAAGTGCTTAATGATTAACAATGTCATGAGTTTTGCTCTTATTAGACCTTGGTTTGTAGATCTTGTCTTATTGTAGTGTCTTAGTGGGTAAAGTTTGAAACCTTACCCATTGAGAGGTTGAGAAGTAGTGGATCTAGATTTTTGAGACTTTGATTTTGAGTTAAAAGAAGCTTAAATCGATTAAGCTAATTAGACTTCTCACCACAGCGTGGCACTAGGCCACCACGGCATGGCAAGTAAGAGGCCACTCGATTGTTTTGTCATCTTATGCCCATGTTATGGCCAAGGATGACCACAACGTGGAGGCTAACTGTGTTTGATATCAAGTTTGATTTGGGTTGAAATTTTGCCGACCCCCCTTATCTTTGGAAGGTAGACTATGAGTTACCTCGTATTAATATCTAGGTGTGGTGTAGCAATTGCCTTGGCTAGCAATGAGAGCAGCAACAGTTGATTATCATCTGAGAGGCGAGTTCCTTCACTGTACTCGTGGGTCGAAGGCACCAATGCCGGCCCAAAGGATTATGTTTGTAGGAGGATGGTTGTCTTTGTAACACTTCCTGTTATGCCTATATGTACTTGTTGTCTTTATGACTTGTGCTTATATGATTGTATGCGTAGCTGTAGGCGTGAAATAGACCCAATATCGGTTGAAAGAGGCCGAAGGAGGTGAAATAGACGCAATACCTATTGAAAGAGACCGTAGGGGTGAAGTAGACCCAATACCAGTTGAAAGAGATCGAAGGGGGTGAAATAAACCAAATACCGGTTGAAGGAGATCGAATGGGGGAGAAATAGACCCAATACCTGTTGAAAGAGACCAAAGGGGGGGGGGGGGTGAAATAGACACAATTATGTTTTGACTATTATGTATGTATGGTATGGGGTATTTTAGGGAAACTCACTATGCTTGGTGTTTATAGCTTTATGTTTATGGTTTCAGGTGCTTCCAGTTCAAAAGGGAAGGGCCTAACATGATCGCACCGCATCCACCAGCATCCTACATTTTATCACATGATTTGTACCCTGATAATTATTTTAAACATTATCATGTTTTTATGGGTTTTGAAATGAATGAATGATGTTTCTGTTGTTTTTAAAAATGAAATTTTTACTTGGTAATTTTTGGGACTTTACAAACTGATACTTGTAAAATATTTTGTATTAATTTTGAATATTTGAAAAAGTATAATTTTTCGTAGAATTAAACTAAAATAATGATTCCGAAATTTAAAATCTAATCGATAGAATTCTAGCCGTTAACTTAGGCCTGATTATCTGTCAAATCACTTCTCTCTCCTCTGTGATATTCGAATAAATAGGGCGCATGGGTTCCCGATTCTTCTTTACTTCTTCTAGCTGCCTTTTAGACGTTACTGGTTATCTTGAAGGTAAACCTCTTGCTCCCTTCTTCTTATTTTTTGTATTCGTAGATCATGGGAAAAAAGGCACTACTTTCTCGCGCTAGCATCATCGCCCCTTTTGACGAGGATTTCATTGATGAAAAGATCTTGTGTTTCGAAGAGATTTGCTCTTTTGACAATGAAGAGATCAAACCGTTGAAAGAAAATGAGGCTTTTCCTTCTGGTACTTTCTTTAAGTATTTTGATGCTCTGGTTCAACCAAATTTCATCTCCCCTTCTTGGCTTTCCTTTCCTGAGTATCATTTTTCTCTTGGTTTGACTTACCCTATTCTGGTGTTGTTTCCAAATTATTTGAGGTCACCCAAATTTCCTACATCCAGGCTATGCCAATGATCTGGAGGATTCTCTTTTGGATTGATCGACAAAATCATTCCATGGATCTTGACATTGGCTTATCAAAGTTACTCCATATCTATGATCTTTCAACCTTTAGATTCTCTCATTTCCTGTTTAAGGTCAAAACAAACAAAACGTTTCTCATTTTGGAATCAAAGTAAAATGACGGTTCTTGGAAAGAAAAATATGTCTTTGTGAGTTGTGATTCTATTCCCAATGCACATCTCCTGCCAAAAACCGGGGTTAAAAAGGGTTGGATTTTATTTTACTTTATTAAGGATCCTAAAATTTACACTTCCTTGTTTTTCTGTTATGATGCAACTTTTAAGTTCGAGGACGTTGCTCTAGCTACTGAAGAAACTCAGGAGAAGGTTCAAAGCTTTCTCACTTTGCTCGAGGCTGAAAGATTCTTTAGACTCGAACAACCGAGCTTCCAAGAGATATTATGTGCTACTGTCCCAATGTCGACGTGTAAAGATTCTTTTTCTGTCTGTATTATTTTATTTGAAGGATCCTGAACTTATTGAGCTCCTTTGTTATATAAAGGATCCAAGGCCGCACACTCTAGTGCTTGGTTCACCCTTGCTGATATGGACTCTGCCATATCCAGTGTCCAACTTGTGGTCAAAAAGGAAAAGGTGTCATCTTCTTTTCCTTCGAAGAGAGCTTTAACATATTTGACCATCAAGACTTCCGGATCTAGGAAAAAGAAGTCGGTTAAGGCCATGGATCTTAATAAAATTGATCATTAAGAAGCTATTGCATCATATGCAAGGGGCACACGATACCCTGGTAAGACATCAACACCATATTTATTAATTATATCGTAATATGATAGAGTGAAACATCAAATACAAGGGTCACACGACGCCCTGGTAAGAGAGAAAAACCATCTAGATTTATCATAATAAAATACAATAAAAAGAAACACCGACTACAAGGGGCATACGACACCCCGGAAAGGGGTAAACACCATCTTGATTTAATGTATACAAATATGATAAAAAGAAAAACCAACTACAAGGGACACACGACACCTTGGTAAGACGAAAACACCGTATTTATTTATCATATCTAAATATGATAGAAAGCCAAATTTACTGCATGGAGAATATGATACCCCGGTAAGATCGCGACACCATCTTGCGTTATCATATCTAAATACGAAAAAGCAGCACATAATAGAAAGGGAAAAAGATACCCTCGATAAGGTCGCAACAACAAGTCGACAAGACCACATCTATATGAAAAACGGTGATATACAACACGTAGGATGGATAATTTCCCAAAAAAGGTTAAAATATGACCTTAATAGGAAGAACTGGCTAAAAAGCATACTCATAGAGATATTATCTTATTCAAGTAGTTTGTGAATTGGACATAGACAGGACAACATGCTTAAGGGGTAAAGGAGAGGACATTAGTATGCATAAGGATCGAGATACCATAAAGAGCAATAAATATAAGGAAAAAAGCAATCCAACAAATACATAAACCTCAATAAAGCACAAGAAATAACAAGTCACAAAACTAGTTACACTTATAAGCGATCTCTATAGAAACGCATGCTTAGAAACAAAATAAGCATAACCAAATCATAAGAAGATCCCTATGAAAACTTACTGAGAAGTTTGTTGGATTAGGTTTCTAAGCCCATAAGTATAATTGGTATGTACTTGACCCGATAGTAGCATGGTCCATTTTGGGTTGCATTCACTAGAACAATTTGATAGGACGGATATTTGAGAAAGAGGTTATTTGTGAGTTATTAATATATTATAAGTATAATATATTAACTGAGAAATCATATTATTTAATTAGTATTGATCAAGAATTAATTTAGTAATCATAAGAGACTGATTAAATTAACGGGGACTGATTATGTAAATCAGTGATACATGTGGTTTGGGCTAATGATCCATGATTGATTTGTGATGGACTAATTAGTCAAAATCAATTGTTGGATCATAAGCCAAAGTGTAAGAATTAGGGTTTACAAGTGACTCTTGGAATTCTACACTATATATGTAACCTCTAAGCCCCTAAAATCGGACCAAGAGTATTCTAAGAGGGTATACCCTATTTTGGTGCTCCGAGCTCTCTCTCATTGTCATCCAATTGTTGGTGGTGTTTTGTGAAAAATTTGAGGCATCACACTTGACGTGCTAAGCTCTTGAAGGCCAACTTCTACAAGCTACAACGAGAGGTAATCATCTTACTAGTTTTTTATGATTCAAATAGCAAATTTTATGCTAGTTAGGCTTCATGCTTTGGAAAAATAATATTGCATGTATGACTAGTGAAAACTGAGATCCAAAGCATTAGGATTGTATGTGCACCATAGGGATGTTATAGTGCTCAATACCCATCAGTGGTATCAGAGAATAACCTATTTTCTGTTATATTGATGCATGGCTAATTGTTCAAAGTTGAAGCAAAAATGAAAACTGTTTTATGCTAGAATGAACTCGACGTCTCCCATGAGGAACTCGACAAGTTCATGATGAACTTGACATGTCCATTGCTTTACTTGACGAGTTGGACAGTTTGTTGGCAGTTTTTCGGGTTTTTTAGCCTAAATTTGATTAGGATCATTACCACAAACTGTTTTGTATCATAAAATCTATTTTTTATATGGTAGTGATTATCCTCATCAAATGAATAGATAATTGTCAAAATTTTAAGATAATTATTAGTTTATATGATAAGCTAATCATTTGTATCTTTTGATTTGAAATGATCTTGCTTTATGAGTTAAATTAGGTAAATTTGGTAAATAATAAATTATATGGTAATTTTATTAGTTAAATTTGATCTGAATATTTCTTGAAGAGTTTCATAACTTGTCCTCAAGTTATGGAATATAAAAAGTCTCATTCATGAAACATTAACTGTTTAGGTTATGGAATTCAAGAGGTTTTGAAGAGTTTCAAAACTTGCCCTCAAGTTTTGGAATTTGAAAAGTCTCATTTATGAAACATTAAAATTTCAAACCCTAGAGTTTTAAAAGTTTAAAATTCAACCCTTATACTATTATAATATTAAAAGTTTAATACTTATATATATGTATAAGACAAGTCAGTCTTACCGTTAGTAGGCCTCATTCATGAAGCCGGTCTATAAGGGGGTATAAGAAACTGCCTATAAAATGGTGGTTGAATGGGTGTCCACTTTCACCCACCGCTTCCTTGATTGGTGGCGGTTCGTTAGCCGAACTGGTAGGATAAGACATTAATTTTCATTAAAAAGTATAATGGTAATTATAAAGTAACTAAATGTTTTATAAATTCCCAATATTAGTTACTTTAGGAAAAATGTGAAATCGATGTTATTCCACGTAATTGCACTTTGCACCTTGCCAAGTCGTATGTAGAGCGTGTGTGGTTAACCGACACACTAACTTGGACTAGCAAGGGTGCCAAAGGGTAGCTTGATGATTATCATAGATCAATGGAGCGTGTGTGGTTTACCGGCACATTGATTAGGTAATAAATGACATTGAGAGTACCAACCGCATTTGTATGGTTGTTCAGACCTTGTTTGTGATCCTCGGTATCCCAATCACAAACTTGAAGGGCATAATCGAGATTTAAACATGTCATTGAAAAGTTTAATGTATCTCAAAAGAGTCTAGGAATTTCAATTCATTTAAAACATAATACTCTTTTCGTTTTTCATGGTGGAAATTGGTAAAGCATCATTTACCTACGTTCTAATATTTTGCAATTAGATTACGACATCCCTCTTCCGAATTGTGAAATATTGTGTTGGGTCCTAGCCTTAATATCTCATTTGGGTGTTATGTTAAGGATTCTTATCTAATCTAAACTTTGTCTTTCTTTTCAGATGTCTTCCAACACTACTTCTGGCTAAAACGCTTCTGGGTCTTTCTCCCTCATGAACTTGTGTGGGAGGGTCATTTTCGATGGATCAAATTTCAATGACTCGATTCGAAACATTCGGATGGTTACTCATTACGAGGACAAGGAATATGTCCTTCATAAATAGCGTAAGGAGGTGGATGAAGCTACTGCTACTCTTGAAGAGGTTGCTTAATATAGGGCTTATGAGAAGGACGCGACAAAGGTGTCGTGTATCATGCTTGCCACTATGACAGCTGAACTCCAAAAGTCCTATGAGGACTTTTATCCTTTTGTGATACACCAAGACTTGATGGAAAGGTACCATCAAAGTGCTCGACAGGAATGGTATGAAATCATTGCCTCTATGATAAAAACAAAAGGAAGGATGGAGAGTCCATCACAACCCACTTGAAAAAGATGCAAAGGTTTATGGACCACTTGCTGAAGTTGAATGTCAACTTCGATGAAGAGTTGGCCATTGACATTATCTTACACTCTTTATCTCCATGTTATGATCAGTTTAGAATGACTTATCATATGAAAAAGGAGGAGGTCACTCTAAGAAAGCTTCAAGGCCTACTGAGAACTGCTGAAAGGAGTTTGAAAGGAAAATCTGTTGTTCCTACTCCTAATGTTGTTGCCCTAGTCCTGGAAATTGGACATGGTAAAGGAAAGAAAAGAAAAGCTCCTACAAAGAATCACAAGGGAAAGTCTCGTGATGGATCCACGTCTAGTGAATCCAAAGGGGGTTTCGCTACTACCTCTTCCAGTCCAAAAGAAGTAGAGTGCTTCTACTGTCATGAAAAAGGGCATTGGAAGCGAAGCTGCCCCAAATACTTCAAGACATCAAGGATGGGCAGATAAAGCCCACCCATGCAGCTATTTACACTATTCTGTCTAACAAATCATCACATGCTAATTCTTGGGTCCTTGATACAAGATGTAGTTTTCACATTTGTTCTGATTCGCAGGGACTAAAAAGAAGTAGGGATGTGGAGCACGGGAAGATGAACTTGATCATGGGGCATGGAAAGTGTCGTCTGTCACCAAGATTGGAGTTTTTTATTTATTGCTTAGTAGTGGGTTAGAATTAGATTTGAATAATTGTTGCTACTCGTCCGATATGGCTAGAAACATTATTTCCTTTCGGGTTTGTACAAACAAGGTTTTAGTTTTTCATTTAATTATGAAATTGGTTCTATTAATTCTTTTTATAATGGTAAATTTCATTTTGAAGCATTTCATTGTAATGGTGTATATGAAACTGTGATGGTTGTAGACAACTTAGGAAATAATGTATTGCATATTGATTCGTCCAAAGGTTTAGACAAGGCATGCTTGTGGCATTGTCATCTTGGACATGTCAACAAGAAGCGCATAGCCCAACTCCAAAAGGATTGAGTGATGAAGTCATTTGACTTAAAGTCAGATGACACATGCGAATCTTGTCTGCTTGGAAAGATGACAAAGTCACCCTTCACTGGTACTTGTGTAAGAGGATAGGGTTTGTTGGATCTCATACACATTGATGTGTGTGGACCCTTCAGATCCGCCACAAGGGATGCTAACTGATTCAATGTGACTTTCACCGATGATTACAGCAGATATGGATATATCTACCTAATCAAGTAGAAGTCAGAAACCTTTGAAAATTTCAAAGAGTTTAAACAAGAAGTGGAGAATCTGTTGGGCAAGAAGATAAAGATGCTCCGATCTAATCGAGGTGGAGAGTATCTTAGTATCGAGTTCCACGACTATCTTAAGGAATGTGGAATTGTTTCACAATTGACGCCACCTAGGACACCACAACTTAATGGTATTGCTGAGAGGCGCAATCGAACCTTGTTGGACATGGTTGTTTCAATGATAAGTCAATCTTTGTTACCTATCTCATTCTGGGGGTATGCCTTAGAGACTGCCGCCCATATCCTTAATCTAGTCCTAACTAAGAAGGTTGCCAAAACACCTCACGAAACGTGGACAGGGAAGGTTCGCTCGTTGGCACATATCAAGGTTTGGGGTTGCGAGGCTTTATTAAGATGAGAGACTCACGACAAGCTCGAACCTCGTAGTGAGCGTTGTATTTTCATCGGCTACCCATAGAAATCCTTTGGATATCTCTTCTATAGACCGAGTGATAATGTTGTCTTCATTGCGAGGATAGGAGTTTTACATGAAAGTGAGCTCATATGCCAAGAGGACAGTGGGAGGCAAATTGACCATGAAGAGAATCAAGAGTTAAGTGATGACGGAACCTCAAACACTAGCGCTCAACTCGAGGAGGAAACTCTCGTTGAACCAGTTGTCGGGTCCTTACCTCTGAGACTTTCCAGTAGAGTTAGAATGGCACCAGTGTTTTATCGTTTTCATATTACTACGGAAGGTGATACGTTTATCAGTGATAGTACACTGGTAAATTTGGATGAGCCTAATAATTACAAGGAATCCATGGTGGGACCTGAGTCTGCTAAGTGGAAAGAGGCTATGGACAATGAGATTCAGTCCATGTATGACAATCAAGTTTTGAAGGACTTTACTCAAACTCCTGGAGTTGACTATGACGAGACCATATCACTTGTGGCCAAAATCAAGTCTATAAGGGTTATGCTAGCTGTAGCTGCATTTCATGAATATGAAATATGTCAAATCGATGTCAAAAGCGCTTTCCTAAACGGGAAGTTGGCTGAAGATGTTTACATGAGTCAGCCAGAGGGTTTTTTCGATGCGAAGAACCCTAATATAGTGTGTAAGCTTGAGAAATCCATTTACGGATTGAAACAAGCATCTCGCAGATGGAATCTATGATTCGATGAGAAAGTAAAAAAATTTGGATTTTCGAGAAGTGAGGATGAGTCATGTGTGTATGTCAAGGCTAGTGGGAGTATAGTTAGTTTTCTGGTATTGTATGTGGATTGCATACTGCTCATAGGAAATGTCACACCCCGAAACCGATGGCGGAAACGTTCTGGGGCGGAGGACGTCATGTAAAGTATCACAACCAATGTACATAACAAGCATAGTAAACATAACCATTACATTACATTGGAATATTTACATTTGTTTAAAATCAAAGTAATACATGTTTTATATATACATCAGTATAACAAAAGTAAAGACGAGACTTCTATACGCTCCATCTTCTCCAAAAGAAAGCGGGATACCTGTCTAACGAGAACCTGAGAATACAAGCAGCTTTAGAAATATCAGCATAAAGCTGGTGAGTTCATAAGCGGTTTGTTTCTGGTAAAAGAATAAGTTTCCTTTGGTTTTATGAAAAGGTTGTTATCCAAGAAAATCCCATATTTTCTTATAAAAGAAGTTTAGTTATTCATATGTTAAACAACCTATTTAAGAAAAGTTACGTTATCCCAGGAAAAACCCTTATTTTCCTTAAAAGTTGGTGGTTGGTTATCGATTCGGAAAGAAGTGTACAAGTATCTACCATACTTGTATCGTTAAGTGAAGTTTCCTGAAAGCCTGGTTATCCTTGAAAAGTACATTAGTTTTAACACGTATATAAAACTAATAAGTAGGTTGTGAACTAATACCTAAGGGTATTACTAATACCCTCCAGTAATCAAACAGTTATTACTTTGAGGTTAGTTCACTAAGTTCACTATTACTTAAGGGTAAATCTCCATTATCTAAGTTTGCGAGTTCTATAACCATATGATAAACTAGATATGGAAATAAGAAGTCCAGTATCACTTTATGACTTTTGTCACCCGTAGACCTGCCGGTCCCACTGTAGCTAGCAGCAAGGTGCGGGGTAGTCAGCCCCATATAGATCTATACATTCAATTCATGTTCTCCCTCCAGGAGATTCTGGTTACAGGGGCGGTCCTCCACTTGCATATCTTCGTGGAGCGTTACTGAGGACGTGTCTCCAATCTTAAGAATAACGAATTTACAAGTAATAATACGGAAAAATCCTGTTTTATGAATGACATGAAATCCTTTGTGAAATATAAAATATATCATTTTATAATGAGTTTCACAAGTTCCTTAGTTTTAGTTTCGAAAACAAACTCTACAAGTTAAACGGTTGGTAATACTGTTTCTTGTGTTAAAAGCATGCTAAACATGTAAATATTTCATACGAAATAAAAGGATTTTGAGTACAAGTTCTCTTGTACTTTTTTTTGTTTTCCCCCCTGAAAACATGAAAAACACGGAAAAAGGTGTAGGGGTATGAACTCACCAGACGAGAATCTGCCGGGTAGGATGCTAAGTGTCAGTTTATGGCTTGAACACGCGCGAGGATCATATGTAACATGATGAGATACATAATTGTATCTAATTAGACTTTAAACCACTAATTAAGTAAGATAATACATTCTGAGGCGCGAAAACACTTTATCTCAAGTGTTAGGAATGATACGGGTTGCATCTAAGGAGTGTATGGCCTTGATAAGGAGTTTACTTTCCAAGAGTAGGCCCTTAGGGTTGTTTACGGCCCCAAGACCATATCCCCCATGACTTTACGACCGTAAACTCATGGGTGGGGTGTTTTTGGGTGTCCAATGGTCTTATAATGCACAAGGGAAGGTTCTAGGGTTGAACCAAAGGCTTAGGAAGTGATCGGGACTTGAAATGACTTTGGAAAAGGGGTTTACGGTTCTTGAAGGACCCTTGGTGAGTTTACTGCCGTAAACACATGGGTTTACGGACGTAAACTCATGTGTGGCTCATTTTTGCATGATTTGATGCATTACATGAAGGGATACAAGGTTCTAGACATTAATCCAAGCTATAGGAGAAAGTTAGGGCACCATTTGACTTCCTTAAGGTATTTTACGGTCTATGAAGGGGTGTTTACGGTCCAAGAATGTTCTTGGGCCGTAAACTAACTAATGTTTACTCCCCAAATGACAAGATTTTGGCGTTCTAAGCTTGTACATGCAAGTCCTTAAGTCATAGCAAAGCACTAGAAAGGATTTGGAAGGGTTTTGGGGCTTCAAAACCCACTTATGGGAGTTTACGGTTTTGGGAGATGTTCCCCAACCGTAAACACAAGTTGTTGAGAGTTTTGGATGATTTAAACACAAATTTGAATGCTTAACAAGTTAAACAATCAGCTAGGATAAATCACTTATGATTTTGGAGCTTGAAAGGGGCGTTTTTGGATCAAAATCTCGAGTTGTAGAGAGAGAGAGTAGAGAGAGAAAGTGTTATGAGTGGGAAAAAGCTTTAAATGAAGGTCCACTCACCCTTATATAGGGTTTGAGTTTGTGGCCAGGTGGGGATTTACCCAATACCGACGTTAAACGGAGTTTATGGTTGAACCCGATTAAATGGTCGTAACTAAAATTTTCCAAATGAATTTGTGGGTGTTTCACGTGATTTTATTTCATTTCGACATTTAAGAAATCATAATAGAAATCTTAATTGATTTGCTTAACCTAAAAGTTAACGGAAAAATTTAAATAAAAATAATTTTATTAATGGAAATGGGTTACAGCGACGGAATAAATTTCAGGTTATCACATCATCCCCCCGTTAGAGGAAATTTCGTCCCGAAATTTACTATTAAGATACAAATCATGGATTTGGAAAGAAATGCGGATACTTTTGTTTGATTGAGTCTTCGCGCTCCCAAGTGAATTCGGGTCCCCGCTTGGCATTCCAGCGAACCTTCATTATCGGGATGCAGCTCTGTTTCGTACGTTTGATCTCTCGATCCATGATTTCGATTAGTTCTTCCACAAAGTTCAGAATTTCGTTGATCTCGATCTCATCAAGAGGGATTACGAGGGTTTCATCGAATAGACACTTTTTGAGATTAGAGACGTGGAATACAGGATGTACGTTGTCAAGTTCTTGAGGTAGTCGGAGTTTATAGGCTACAGGACCGATCCTAGCGAGGATCTCGAAAGGTCCTATGTACCTCGGGTTAAGTTTTCCGCGCTTTCCGAAGTGTATCATGCCTTTCCAGGGCGAGACCTTAAATAGGACACGATCTCCAACCTGGAATTCCAAGGGTTTTCGTCGTTTATCGGCATAACTCTTTTGTCTTTCTCGGGAGGCTTTCAGTCGTCCTCGAATTTGGATGATCTTTTCGGTGGTTTCGCGGATGATTTCAGGACCAGTGAGAGCATTGTCGGGGACTCGACCCTTAGCTAGCTGCGTGTCCCTTACCTCGGCCCAGCACAGAGGGGATCTGCACTTGCGACCATAGAGGGCTTCGAACGGGGCATCTTTGATACTGGTGTGGTAGGTGTTGTTATACGAGAACTTAATCAAGGGTAAATGAGTGTCCCACGAATTTCCGAAATCGATGACACACGCTCTCAACATGTCTTCCACGGTCTGGATAGTTCTCTCACTCTGTCCATCTGTCTGAGGATGATAAGCTGTAATCATATCCAACTTAGTTCCAAGAGCTTTCTGAAGGGACTGCCAAAATCTCGAGGTAAACCTACTATCTTGATCGGAGATAATGGATGCAGGCACAACGTGCAGTCGGACTATCTCTTGAATGTAGATTCGCGTGAGTCTTTCCATCTTGAATGTTTCTTGGATTGGAAGGAAGTGAGCGGATTTTGTCAATCGGTCGACAATTACCCAAATGGTATCATACCCACTCGTACATCTGGGTAACTTGGTGATGAAGTCCATAGTAATCATCTCCCATTTCCAATCAGGTATCTCGGGCTGCTGGAGCAGTCCCGAGGGTTTCTGATATTCAACCTTCACCTTGGCGTAAGTCAGACACTTGCCAACGAAGGTAGCGATTTCGGCCTTCATGTTTGGCCACCAGTATAGCTTCTTGATATCCAGGTACATCTTATCCGAACCTGGGTGAACGGAGTATCTGGTCTTATGAGCTTCGTTCATGACAACCTCCCTGAACCCTCCGAACCTTGGGGTCTATATTCGATCCATGAAACAGTAGACTCTGTCACCTCTGATCTCAAGATTTTTATCCATTCCCCTCAGAGCTTCGTTCTCCATGATTTCTGGTTTTAGGGCTTCTAACTGAGCTTCTCTGATTTGCACGTATAAGTGGGAATGGATGGGCATTGTCAGTGTCTTCACTTTGCGGCTTGAACTTTCCTTTCGACTAAGGGCATCTACCACCACATTGGCTTTGCCGGGATGGTAGCGGATTTTGAACTCGTAGTCACTGAGTAGCTCTACCCATCGCTGTTGTCTCATGTTTAAGTCTTTCTGATCAAAGATATGTTGTAGGCTTTTATGGTCAATGAAGATCGTGCACTTGGTTCCGTAAAGATAATGTCTCCAAATCTTTATTGCGCAGACCACTGCTCCTAACTCCAGGTCGTGAGTTATATAGTTGACTTCGTGTGCCTTCAGCTGTCTCAAGGCATAAGCGATGACTTTTCCTCTCTGCATAAGCACACTGCCTAAACCCTGATTAGACGCATCGCAATAGACAACGAAATCCTCTGTCCCTTCGGGCAGGGACAGGATAGGTGCGCTGCACAAGGCTCGATTCAACGTTTGGAATGCAGTGTCTTGCTTTTCACTCCAACAAAAGGGTACACCTTTCTGTGTCAGAGTGGTCAAGGGTTTTACAATTCTGGAAAAATTCTGAATAAATCTACGATAATAGCCGGTGAGACCCAAGAATTGATGGATTTCTGTGGGTGTCTTCGGTGCTGACCAATTCTCTATCGCCTTGATTTTGGACGGCTCCATGTGTATACCCTCCTCACTTACTACATGACCAAGGAAAGTTACCTTCCGAATCTAGAATTCGCACTTGGAGAATTTCGCGTATAGCTTCTCCGTTCTAAGTGTTTCCAACACTAACCTCAAGTGTTGTTTGTGATCTTCTATGCTTCTAGAATAGAAAAGTATGTCATCAATGAATACGATAACGAACTTGTCCATAAAGGGATGACACACCCGGTTCATCAGATCCATGAACACCGCCGGTGCCTTGGTTAGACCAAAGGACATCACTACAAACTCGTAGTGTCCATATCGAGTCCTGAATGTTGTCTTGGAAACATCAATCTCATTAACTCGCAGCTGATGGAACCCTGATCTAAGGTCTATTTTCAAGAAGTAACTGGCTCCCTGAAGTTGATCGAAGAGGTCATCTATTCGAGGAAGGGGGTAACGGTTTTTGACGGTTAGCTTGTTCAATTCGCGGTAATCTATACACATCCGAAAGGATCCATCTTTCTTCTTCACAAATAATACTGGGGCTCCCCAGGGTGAGGAACTCGGTCTGATGAACCCTTTACTAAGTAGCTCGTTAAGCTGACTAGATAACTCCTGCATTTCTGCTGGTGCTAAGCGATACAGAGACTTGGCTACAGGGGTAGCTCCAGGAATCAGGTCGATCCGAAACTCAACTTGACGCTTGGGAGGAATTCCTGGAAGCTCTTCGAGAAAGACACCAGGAAAGTTGCAGACTTCGGGGATGCTCTCGAGGTCTTTAACTTCCTGTTTCTCGTTTATCACATGGGCTAGGAATGCATGGCACTCCTTTCGCAGAAGCTTTTGGGCTTTGATGCATGAAATGATGCGAAGATTAGAACTAAGCTTATCGCTGTAGATCATGAGGATTTGACCAGAAGGAAGATTGAGGCGGATAACTTTTTCATAAAAAGGATATCAGCATTGATTACTTGTTAAGCTAGAAAACAAAGACTTTGACTAGATTCAATAACGGAGAAGTACTTCTATTTAGTTCAACTTAATTGATCCTATGGTTGATTTCAAGGTAACAGTGCAATGGATTAATTCTTTTGCTAGTTACCGATTCAATTGATTAGTTCCGTATTCACTTCATTAATCCTTAGCAAATAAATCAATTTAAACAATGGCCAGTTGTCTATTTCAATTAAATTTACTAGATATAATATTCGGGTTAAATTAGACTTGCAATAGCTAATTAATTTATCTTTTAATTAACTTCTTGTTTAATGGTCATCTCACAAGCTTGCACATAAATTTACTTGATTTTCTTATTAATCCTAGTTTCATGTTCACTACACTAGACATATGACAAGAAGTGTTAACTAAGCATATGAGATTGATAACTAATAGATGTTCATGCTAATTAATTATCTCCCTATTAACAGAAAATCAATTATCATTCACATACAAGGTTCTTTAGCAAGCTAAAATAACTAAATTAACCAACATAGAATTAATCCTACCAAGAATCAAACCATATTACCAATTTCGTATCCCCAAATAGAAGTTTAAAGAATTTAGTTCATAACTAAGGTAAATAACAGCAAACAAATAAGTTCAAGTTGCTTAATCATGTTGACAAAACAAAAGAAATAACTAGAATGGTGAAATTATGCCTTAATTACTCCCGGAATTGGATTCTAGCTTCCTTGGTCGACTTCTAGGGTTCTTCTGGCTTCTTATTCGCAGCTAAGCACTTCTGAAACTTCCAAGAACTTCTTCCTCTCGATCTGTGGAATTATCTTTAAATAAGCGGTCCGACTCGTCAAGTCAAGTGGCGACTCGTCGAGTCCCTCTCACATTCTCCGTATTGCGATAACTATCTGGGATCCCGAGTCATTATCTTTCTGATTCCTCGACCGGACTCGTCGAGTAGCTATCTGACTCGACGAGTAGAAGCTTTTTTTGGGTGTTTTTCCTTCTTCATTCCACTCTCGAGCTCCTAACCGCTTCTCTTGCTTCCTTTTGCTCCCGAGCTTCATCTTTGGACTGAAAAACATAATTTAACACTTTTAAGTACCTTTTGTCCATAATATGCGATAATTTAGCTAATATATGAATAAAAACTATACTAAATACACACTAAATATTCACATATCAAGCATGATTGGGGCTCAACCAATCCATGTCAATGATAACATCAAAGCTCTTTATGGCGACTGGCATAAGGTCGATGGGAAAAGAATGATCGTTCAGGGTAAGGGTACAGCCTATGAATATATCGTTAGCGTTCTCTTTCTCTCCATTAGCCATCTCGACGGTAAATGTTTCGGTTAATGGTTGGGGATTATGCTTAAGAAGACGTTTGAATGAATGGCTAACAAAACTTCGTTCAACACCAGAATCAAAAAGGATGCAAGCATAAGAGTTGTCCAGAAGGAACGTACCCATGACAACGGTGGGATCGGCGATTGCCTCCTCTTGCCCTATCGTTAAAACTCTCCCGGTGTTGCCAGTTGTTGCTGCCTTGGGGCAGTTTCGCTTGAAATGCCCGACTTCACCGCAACCGTAGCAGCCCTGACCGACACCTGCTCCAGAAGATTGATTGGTTGGTTGGGCTGGAGTTTTGAAAAATCGAATCGTATGCCCCTTTTTACCACAGTTGGAGCATGACAGTTCACGGCATGGGCCGGAAGTGAGATGATGGTAGTTGCACTTGTCGCACCGAGGGAGGGTACCAACGTATCTACTGGTAGGTGCTTGAGTGGCTGGAGTAGCAACATGGGTAGTAGCAGTGTGGAGTGCCACAGTTTGCTGCTTCTTTGAGGGCTCCTGAGAAGACTGACCCTTCTTCTGTTTCCAGAATTTTCTTTTCTCACCACTCCTTTTTGCCGGTTTAGGAGCGGTGGCCACTTCATCAAGATCATCTCCATGGTCGATCAGAGTTTGCGCCAGGCATTTAGCGCTGTCGAAGGTGTTTGGCTTCACAGCCAAAACATTTCCCTTAGTTGGCTGGGTCAGCCCCCAGATGAATCTTTCAATCTTTGTGCTCTTCGGGGTAACCATTCCCGGACAGAGGAGCGTCAGGTCTTCAAACCTAGATGTGTAGGCGGCAACATCGGAATCCTTCATCTTTAGGTTCCAAAGTTCCTCCTCCAGTTTCTGCAATTCGCCCCGAGGGCAGTACTCAGCAAGTAGGAGCTCCTTCAAACTCTCACAACCCATAGTGTTTGCCACTGGTAGGGTTAGAGATTTGAACCGACCATTCCACCAGTTCAGTTCCCTGTTGGCGAAAGTGCAAGCGGCGAATTTTACTTTGTTGGCTTCGGAATAGGAACATATTTCGAAAATGGATTCAATTTTCTCAATCCATTGAGTCAGAGCGATAACACCTCCAGTATCGTCGAAGGATGTGGGTTTTGCGTTCATGAAGTCCTTATAGGAACACTCCTTCTGGTGTCCCTGACCACCTTCCTGGTTTTAGGGCTGAGTACCACCTCCTGGCCCGCCTGAACCACCGGGGTTCATTTGTGACATAGCAGCAGCCACAATAGCGGTAACGGCTGCTTGGAACATGGCAGGATCAAATGGAGAGGGAGGTGGTGGTGGAAGAGGATTTTTGTTCTTTGAGCTGGGTCTTTTCTTTGGAGGCATCTTGATCTAAAATGATCAGGAAAGAGAGGATGGTAAGTCCTCTGGATAGAATCAAGAGATATGAAACAAGAGATATCTCATTATGGCAGTTAGGGTGTTCTACTAAGCGATAAAACAAGAATGAGTTACCGAAGCAAGTAAACTATCACTAAGGAAAGAATGAGTAGCAACCTTGGAATGAATTTCTACAACGTATTCAACTTTGGCTAAAATACTCCTATAGTATTTTATGGTTTGTTGCGATGATGACTATTTGTTTGGATATTAGGTAAGTTTTAGGCCTGCTGCACACTACAGTCACTCCCAAGCACATGTTGGCCGTGTCTCGAATGAATATAGTTGATCAGGCTATATTGACCCTAGACACGACTACATAACTGCCCAGGTTTAACCGCAGTGTACAACACCCAATTACTTATGTTTTGTTCTACTCGTGGTTACGGTTTCTGGCGTTTAGATATTCTTGTATACTTTTGAAAAATACTTATATTTTAAAGTATACTTTTAGTTCAGAGCACTTCGGTCCCTTAGTGTTTATAGTTATATACCATGTAAGGTTCGGAATACTTAGTTCACTATAAACAAGGGCTCTGATACTAATATGTCACACACCGAAGCCGATGGCGGAAACGTTCCGGCGCGGAGGACGTCATGTAATGTATCACAACTAATGTACATAGCAAGCATAGTAAACATAACCATTACATCACATAGGAATATTTACATTTGTTTAAAAGCAAAGTAATACATGTTTTATATATAAATCAGTATAAAAAAAGTAAAGACGAGACTTCTATACGCTCCATCTTCTCCAAAAGAAAGCGGGATACATGTCTAACGAGAACCTGAGAATACAAGCAGTTTTAGAAATATCAGCATAAAGCTGGTGAGTTCATAAGCGGTTTGTTTCTGGTAAAAGAATAAGTTTCCTTTGGTTTTATGAAAAGGTTGTTATCCAAGAAAATCCCATATTTTCTTATAAAAGAAGTTTAGTTATTCATATGTTAAACAACCTATTTAAGAAAAGTTACGTTATCCCAGGAAAAACCCTTATTTTCCTTAAAAGTTGGTGGTTGGTTATCGATTCGGAAAGAAGTGTACAAGTATCTACCATACTTGTATCGTTAAGTGAAGTTTCCTGAAAGCCTGGTTATCCTTGAAAAGTACATTAGTTTTAACACGTATATAAAACTAATAAGTAGGTTGTGAACTAATACCTAAGGGTATTACTAATACCCTCCAGTAATCAAACAGTTATTACTTTGAGGTTAGTTCACTAAGTTCACTATTACTTAAGGGTAAATCTCCATTATCTAAGTTTGCGAGTTCTATAACCATATGATAAACTAGATATGGAAATAAGAAGTCCAGTATCACTTTATGACTTTTGTCACCCGTAGACCTGCTGGTCCCACTATAGCTAGCAGCAAGGTGCGGGGTAGTCAGCCCCATATAGATCTATACATTCAATTCACGTTCTCCCTCCAAGAGATTCTGGTTACAGGGGCGGTCCTCCACTTGCATATCTTCGTGGAGCGTTACTGAGGACGTGTCTCCAATCTTAAGAATAACGAATTTACAAGTAATAATACGGAAAAATCCTGTTTTATGAATGACATGAAATCCTTTGTGAAATATAAAATATATCATTTTATAATGAGTTTCACAAGTTCCTTAGTTTTAGTTTCGAAAACAAACTCTACAAGTTAAACGGTTGGTAATACTGTTTCTTGTGTTAAAAGCATGCTAAACATGTAAATATTTCATACGAAATAAAAGGATTTTGAGTACAAGTTCTCTTGTACTTTTTTTTGTTTTCCCCCCTGAAAACATGAAAAACACGGAAAAAGGTGTAGGGGTATGAACTCACCAGACGAGAATCTGCCGGGTAGGATGCTAAGTGTCAGTTTATGGCTTGAACACGCGCGAGGATCCTGTGTAACATGATGAGATACATAATTGTATCTAATTATACTTTAAACCACTAATTAAGTAAGATAATACATTCTGAGGCGCGAAAACACTTTATGTCAAGTGTTAGGAATGATACGGGTTGCATCTAAGGAGTGTATGGCCTTGATAAGGAGTTTACTTTCCAAGAGTAGGCCCTTAGGGTTGTTTACGGCCCAAAGACCATATCCCCCATGACTTTACGGCCTTAAACTCATGGGTGGGGTGTTTTTGGGTGTCCAATGGTCTTATAATGCACAAGGGAAGGTTCTAGGGTTGAATCAAAGGCTTAGGAAGTGATCGGGACTTGAAATGACCTTGGAAAAGGGGTTTACGGTTCTTGAAGGACCCTTGGTGAGTTTACTATTGTAAACACATGGGTTTACGGACGTAAACTCATGTGTAGCTCATTTTTGCATGATTTGATGCATTACATGAAGGGATACAAGGTTCTAGACATTAATCCATGCTATAGGACGAAGTTAGGGCACCATTTGACCTCCTTAAGGGATTTTATGGTCTATGAAGGGGTGTTTACGGTCCAAGAATGTTCTTGGGCCGTAAACTCATGTTTACTCCCCAAATGACAAGATTTTGGTGTTCTAAGCTCGTACATGCAATTCCTTAAGTCATAGCGAAGCACAAGAAAGGATTTGGAAGGGTTTTGGGGCTTCAAAACCCACTTATGGGAGTTTACGGTTTTGGGAGATGTTCCCCAACCATAAACACAAGTTTTTGAGAGTTTTGGATGATTTAAACACAGATTTGCATGCTTAACAAGTTAAACAATAAGCTAGGATAGATCACGTACGATTTTGGAGCTCGAAAGGGGCGTTTTTGGATCAAAATCTCGAGTTGTAGAGAGAGAGACTAGAGAGAGAAAGTGTCTTGAGTGGGAAAAAGCTTCAAATGAAGGTCCACTCACCCTTATATAGATTTTGAGTTTGTGGCCAGGTGGGGATTTACCCAATACCGACTTTAAACGGAGTTTATGGTTGTACCCGATTAAATGGTCGTAACTAAAATTTTCCAAATGAATTCGAGGGTGTTTCACGTGATTTTATTTCATTTAGACATTTAAGAAATCATAATAAAAATCTTAATTGATTTGCGTAACCCAAAAGTTAACGGAAAAATTTTAATAAATATAATTTTATTAACGGAAATGGGTTACAACGACGGAATAAATTTCAGGTTGTCATAGGAAACGACGTCCCAACCTTGCAAGAGGTTAAGTCCTGGCTTGGGAAGTATTTCGCTATGAAGGACCTCGGGGAAGATGCTTACATTCTAGGGATAAGGATATTGAGAAACAGGAGTAAAAGACTAATACGACTTAGTCAAAGTACCTACTTGGACAAGGTTTTGAAACGTTTCAACATGGAGAATTCCAAAAAAGGAGAATTGCCTATCCAGAGCAATACCAAACTGAGTAAGAATCAGAGTCCGAGTACCGGGGTCGAGATAGCATAGATGTGTTGAGTACCATATGCTTCTGACGTTGGCTTGACCATGTTTGATATGACATGTACTTGCCCTAATGTGGCTTTTGCTTTGAGCGTGGTCAACAAATATCAGGGGAATCCTGGTAGAGCTCACTAGACTGCGATAAAGAACATTCTTAAGTACATGCGGAGGACTAAGGACTAGGTCCTTACCCTCATTGGGAGTGATGACTTGAGAGTGACATAGTAGAGTGATGCCAACTTTTAGACCGACTGAGATAATTTCCGCTCTCAGTCGGACTGAGTATTTGCCCTAAATGGAGGATCAATAACGTGTAAAAGTTCCAAATAGGAGACTGTAGCTGAGTCAACGTGCGAATCAGAGTACATTGTAGCAAGTGAAGCGTCGAAGGAGGTGATATTGCTAAATAACTTCATCGGAGACCTTGGAGTTGTACCAGCTGTAATGGAGCCTATGGAGATTTTCTGTGATAGCGAGAGTGTGGTTGCCTTAACCAAGGAACCAAGGGATCATGGTAGATCCAGGCACATTAACAGAAAATATCACTTCATAAGACATCAGATAGAAGAAGGACTCTTCATAGTAAAGAGGGTATTGTTAGAGGAAAACCCAACAGATCTCCTTACGAAGGGATTGAGTAGGGTTAAGCACTTGCAGCATGCTAGGAGTATTGGGCTGAAGGACAATATTAGTTTTAGTGATTAGATAGTAGTTTCGAAACTTGTAATAGATAAAATGCAATTGACATTTGATGCTTGAATAAAAGGAGTTATATTTATGAGTAAATTTACTATCTTGTGTAAATTGTTTTCTATTGTTTTATTTTGCATGTTTTGACTTCCAGAATAATAAGATTATTCAAATTTTCCACAGTCGATCATACTTTGGAAGTAGGAACTGAGGCATGACTGTCATGAATTGACTTGTAGATTGTCTAAAGCATTTAGATATAGCAAACATTTACTACAAATTTCATGAGTGCTTCTTAAATAAGATTTGAGTATTGGATTAAACTCACGCTCACATGAATCACTTCATGGAATTTATCATGAGTGATTGTGAGACAATAATATCATATAGTCTTTAAACCAAGATATATGAGTTATTGATTACGAGTTGGTTGTGCATTGATAGTACGAAAATACATCACTAACTTGATGTTATAAAATGTGTTGTTGTGTATAATTTAACAAGTAGTACAAGCATATAAGTCGAAGTTTATCTGTTCCTTTTATCCTAGGAGGATTAAAAGCGATATCTTGGGCCCCTCGATGATTTGTTTTGACTTATGTGTAGGGCCCGGTCAGGAATAAATTGATGTGTTCAATTAAGTTCTATGTCAAACAAATCGGAAATCGGGAAACAAACTGTTGGACAATAAGTATGACTATGTTCCATGTATTTGTCCACACGATATCTTGAAGTATAAAGGATTATATGATCCCTTATCTAAAGGATGCGTCAGAATTCGACATCGGCTTTTGAGAGCTACGATTGCTAATCGGATTTTGAATTTGCATTAGCAGTTATTTTTATTAGACTTATCTAAGTTGGATTAGGTGTCTAAGCCCATAACTATAATTGGTATGTACTTAACCCGATAGCAGCATGATCCATTTTGGGTTGCATTCACCGGAACAATTTGATAGGATGGATATTTGAGAAAGAGGTTATTTGTGATTTATTAATATATTATAAGTATAATATATTAATTGAGAAATCATATTATTTGATTAGTATTGAGCAAGAATCAATTTAGAATTAATTTAGTGATCAAAAGAGATTGATTAAATTAACGGAGACCGATTATGTAAATCAGTGATACATATGGTTTGGTCTAATGGTCCATGATTGATTTGTGATGGACTAAGCTTATGAGATAGTCCATAAAGTGTTAGTCCAAATCAATTGTTGGATCATAAGCCTAAGTGTAAGAATTAGGGTTTACAACTAACTCTTGGAATTCTACACTATATATGTAACCTCTAAGCCCCTAAAATGGGACCAAGAGTATTCTAAGAGGATATAGCCGATTTTTGGTGCTCCAAGCTCTCTCTCATTGTTATCCAATTGTTGGTGGTGCTTTGTGAAACATTTGAGGCATCACACTTGAGGTTCTAAGCTCTTGAAAGGCCAACTTCTACAAGCTACAACAAGAGGTAATCATCTACCTAGTTATTTATGATTCAAATATCAAGTTTGTATGCTAGTTAGGATTCATGCTTTGGAAAAAGAATATTTCATGTACAACTAGTGAAAACTTAGATCCAAAGCATTAGGGTTGTATGTGCACCATAAGGATGTTATAGTTCTCAGAACCCATCAAAGTTAATCACATAAAATCTGGTTTTCAAGAAAACGAGACACATAATCCTCTTCAAGAAAAGAACATTGATTCTATAGTACAACCAGCCTATCAGATGCAATATGAAACTGCTCCTCCACAACAACATGCCGCTTCTTGACATCAGAGAACACGTTCTTCCCATCCAACTTCATACCCTGAATGATCTCAAATTAACTTCAGCCAAAATATACCTATCCCACAAAAACAATAAAACCTCATACAATACTAACTATTTCCTATTCACAATAGATAATATATTTTTGTTGGATTAGTGTCTGAGCCCGTAACTATATTTGGTAAGTATTTGACCAGGTTATGCATAGACCTTTTGGGTTGCTTTCATCAAAGCAACTAGATATGATGAATTTTGAATAAAGATGTTGCTTATGGTTTACTAATATATTATATGAATAATATATTAATAGAGAAATCATAGAGTTTAATGAATATTGGACAAGAATTAATTAAGAAATTAATTATGTGGCTAAAAGAGATTAATTAGACTTGGGGACTAATATTGTAATTATAAGATAATTGCATTGTGGGCTATAGATTCCTAAAAGGAAGGGAGTTGGACGAAATCTATGGGAAGCCCATATGATTTTCGTCCAAGGGCCTTCTAGTAAGGTTCCATGGGTTGCTTAAGGCCTAATTAGAGAATTAGGGCTTCTCCTGAAACCCTAGCAGCCCACACATGTATAAATAGACCCCTAGGGATCCCAAAAACGTGGCTAAGTCTTCTGGTAGAGATCTTGGATGATTTTGTGCTCCTCTCCTCTTTCAGTATAAACCTTTCGCTTAAGGTGTTTGTAAACCATTAGAGGGGTGCTATTTGTGACTCTAAGCTCCAAGGACACGAGATTCAAGCCATTATATAAGAGGTATTCATCTAGATCTGTTCTTACATGTTAATTTCGATATACATAAGCTAGATCTAGGGTTTATGGCTTTGGATGATTATTGCATGTTCATTAGACAAACTAGATCCAAAGCTTTAGGGTTTGCATGTATACCGTAGGAATGATGTAGTGCTTAATAACCATCAGTGGTATCAGAGCCTAGGCTGTTTGTATAATAAATTGATGCAATTGTGAATGGTAAAAGATCAGGAAATCGAAATTTTTTGTTGTCTGGAGCATGAACTCGACGAGTTGGGTGAACTCGACGAGTTCAGAAGCCCAACTCGACAAGTTTTCAGTTCTGTTGCCGGGATTTTCGTTTTTTCTGCCAGATTTTGTTGAGGATAATTATCAAAACTCATTTTTCTTGCCTAAATCCAATTTTTTAAGTTTGGAATGATTATCTTCATCAAAATTGAAGGATTTGGTTAAATATGGATAATATAGGATTTTTATAAGTCAAATATTTAACCTAGTTACATTGAAAAGTTTCAATTTACACCCTTAAGTTTTATAGTTTAAATTTGATCTTAATATTTTCAGTATTGAAATTTAAATAGTTAAACCTAATTGTTTTGAAAGGTTTCAAAACATGCCCTCAAGTTTTGGAATTTAAAGTTTAATTTTAAAATGTTGAATTCTAAAACCCTAATTTTTGAAAAGTTCAAATTACACCCTTATGGTTTTATTAAATTAATTAAGTGTATAATTAAAAGAGAGTTAATAAATCCATAGTGATATGGATTACATTTAATTAAATTAAAAGTTTAATTTATTAAATTAGACCACGTAGTATTTTAAAAGTTTAAAATACACCCTTATACTATAAAAATTAAAAGGTCTAATATTATATATGTATAACTTAAATGCTAGTCTTACCGTTAGTAGGCCTCATTCACTAAGCCAATCTATGAGGGGGTAGAAGTTTATGGCCTATAAAATGGCCGTTTACTGGGTGTCCACTCTCACCCACCGCTTCCTTGATTGGTGGAGGGTAGTTTTCCAAATGGGTAGGATAGGGCAAACCCTTTCCATTAAAAGTATAATGAATTATAAAGTAGCTAAATGTTTTTACAAAATTCCCAATCTTAGTTACTTTAGGCAAAAGTGAATTTGATGCAATTCCATGAAATTACACTTTGTACCCTTGCTAAGACGTTAGTGGAGCATGTGTGGTTAACCGACACATCGAATAGGTGACTGTAACATTGGGGGCACCATGTAAGTTTGCATGGTTATTCACACCCTGTTTTGTGATCCTCGGCATCCCAGTAACAAATCGATGGGCATATCGAGATTTAAACATGCCATTGAAAAGTTCAATGAATCTCAAAGGATCTAAGAGTTTTCAATACATTTAAAACTTAATCTCTATTTCTTTTTCATGGTGGAAAATTAGTGAATCGTCATTCACTTACCTTCAAATGTTCTACAATTTGGATTACGGCATCCCTCTTCCAAGTTGTAGAATATTGTGTTGGGTCCTAGCCTTAATATCTCATTTGGGTGTTTTATTAAGGACTCCATCGATCAACTAATTTGAATTTTCTCCCGTTTTATAGATGTCAAAGTATGACAACTATTGTCTTCCCAAATCCCTTGGAACAAGCTTTCCACATGAAGATGCTATTCCACAATTCGATCAAGGAACAAGAGATCATGCTTCACTTCCTCCACCTCTTCCTATTGTTCTCCCTAACCCACAAGTTAAAAGTCTTGAAATGTTCAAGCTCACTCAAGCCCTTTTGGCGGGTAAACATGAAGAAGGAAAGTCAGTGTGTGCACACGTCTTAGAGATGAAGTCAGACATTGATAAGTTAAGAATGTTGGGAATCATTGCTTCCTGAATCATATAGTGAGTTCGTAAGAGAGTACTATATGATAGACCACGACATGACCCTCATCGATCTCACCTATTTGCTTGTTGCTGCTGAATCAATAATGATTTGCTGCACTGGAGAAGCAAAGTTTATTGGTGGATCTGCCTTCGAAACCTCCATGGACATAGGCAATGGCAACGAAAGGCATGCCATGGTCGAAAAGTTTGATCTTAAGAGAAAGGAAAAGTCTAAAGTAGTTCCGTGTGCTGTTCCAAAAGAGTCAATTTTCTTTTATTGCCAAGAGAAGGGGCATTGGAGACGAAGCTGTCCTGTCTACCTGAGAGATCTAAGAGATGGGAGAGTCAAGACGTATTGCTCTACTTCAGGTAAAATCCATTAACTAAGTATATAAGTTCCTATTTTTGATATTGATACATTATGTGATATGATTACATTTTTTGAAGGATCGAAGCAAAGAGAGGAAGCTTAAAGGAAGAAGCGTGCTGAATCTGATCGTGAAGAAATGGATTTCGATCGCATGGATTCGAAGATTGGATTTTTTGAGCTGCTTCTTTAGAGTAGATTGCTAAAAAATGTAATAGCATAGTTTTTCATTCGAGTTGCGTTGTAAGGACAAATTTTTCCGCAATCAAATAAATTTTGATTTCGTCTTATTTATTTATACTTGCAATGACATGTATGAAAAATTGATGTTTGTGTATTTCTATTATTAGCAATGTTGAAATGGATGTGATTCTTAGTTATGTTATTTATGGTAGTGTCATAAGTTTATAAGTAAGTAAAGATTCCCATCGCCCAAGTTTCAATTGGACAGAAACTTGGAATCATACAACTTGTATTTTTTGATGTATGGAAATCTTGGTACTTCAGTAAGTAAGACTAATTCCTTTTTCACATAAGTATGTGAGTCAAGTGATGAACTAAAGGAACTAGTACACAATCCTGTGCACTAGTCGAGTCCACGATAAATAATAATAACATTATTCGTCATGATTTACTAAAAGTGTAGTAAATGTGGTTATACTTACAAGATTAAGTGTAATTCTGACTCATTGAAAAGTTTCAATGAATGGCAGAACGAATAAGTAGAATCAATGAAGGAAGAAGGATTAAAAGTTTCTCCAATCTAAGAAGAAGGGTGAGTACTTTTGTATCGTGTTTTATGATCGTCTTGGTAATCGTAGGAACCATATTACAAATCATCCTCTAAGGACACCTTAGTGCACTAGTTTGGCTAAGAAGAGGAATGGAGAATTGTTGTAGTGGTTAAGTCAATAAGATGTATCATACTTCATTCGAAAATCAAGTCTTATAGTCATACTCCAAGATTGTGACTTGAGTGACATAATCTTAAGTAGGAATGTTCTTACACTTGCACATTTTGGTAAGTTGTGGTGTCTTAAATAAGACAAAGACCAACTAGTATCAAATTACGTGTAGGTTTTGTCTTGATATAGACACACACTAACTCTTGGATATTTGTTTTGTCAAGAAATGTTTCTTGATAAGAGAATCTAATATGTCAAGAGGTCAGTGGGAGTCTACAGATCTTGAAAAGTTTCAAGAACAAATCAAGAAGTAAAACTATTAAACACTAGCACACGACTTGAGGTTTGTAACCTAGCATGTTGACAAAATTTTATTTCTATGCCATTCCATTAAAGTTACTTATGCATATGAGTTCTACGAGTTCTCAATTGACTGCATAAGGGAAAACACCTTGTTCAATGAAAGTACATTGACTGGCATAGGTGAGCTGCTAAATAACTTGGAAGCAATGATGGGACCCTTGATGGTAAGAAATTAAGAATGAACAAGTTCTGTCCATAAGAGTTTGGATTTGTCACAAACATTATCTTATGATTATGGTTATGACAAATTCGCATGGATAGGAACACATGCACCGTCAAATCTAAGTATCATTAGGTTTCTTTCATTCATGAAAATGATTATGAGGAAACGCTTTCACTAAGAGAGATTTTAAGGAGATAGCGATTATGTAAATTGCATTCTCAAATTCGATTATGATTACGACATCCTTCTTCATAGTTCGAATTGTGGAATTTGGCGATTAGTCTGAACATTTGGGACTTAATGATATAAGTTCTGAATTAGTCTAGACACACATGTGAGCTGTCTAAGGAAAGGTGTATGAGTTTGAGAAGCTTAGATAAACGCTTATCGTAGCACATCGTATTGGAAATATGAACTTTGGATGTCAATAAGTATTGTCTTGTAGAAGTCCGACTGTTTTCTGATACGTGTCAAAGCCAGTGAGAGCATAAATGTTACGCTAGAATGGATATAATCATCATGTTAGTGGGAGCATGAGTATTATTTTAGTGCGAGCAAGTTGGTAATATTAATATATAGAAAAACAAAAGTTTCACTTGGCAAAGTTGCAGGGGTTGAAAAGTTATTTTTGCTATAATTAAGGGAGAGGATGTTATACTTCGTTTCCAATCTAAAAGCTTAGATCGATAAATTTTAATTGAATTTAGTCAAGGATATATTTATTAATTGCATTCTCAAAGTTCGATTATGATTATGGCAATGCTCTTCATAGTTCGAATTTTGAGAACATGGCAACTAGAAATATCATGGCAATAATATAGCAAGAAACTAGTAAAGTATCACGTTTTTCATTATGAATCATATCCTATATGCTTCGGGTATAGGATCAATTGCATATGCTGTAATATTCGACCGTTCTAAAATTTTCCAAATGCCTAGGGCATTTAGAGGGAAATAGGGAATAGAACTGGATTTGACAAAAATAATTAAACAATTGTCAAGAACAATCTAAGGTTCGCCAAGGATTGGTCGCTTGCGGACAATTGGAAGTATAGTAATGGATGGACCATATTGTCATTATTGTGAATAGATAAGATTCTATTTAGAATGAGTTTTCATTTGGCAAATATGGAAATGTTTCTTTATTGGGAGTTGGATGGTAAGAATCTATGTCTAGATTAGAAACTTCTATGCAAGAAGGATGTTCAAAGGAATGTACTTTGAATTTGAGACTTCATGACTATGGAATTGTCTTATAACAATCTCCAATAGAGCACTTTGTAATCTCATTGGCAAAGTCTTGGTGACTTTGGCGCTATGATATTACAAAAGGACCATCACATAAAATGTTAGAATCTAACATATTCCATTAGTGGTGAGAATTTTGTATTCTTACACTAATTGATTAGGATTAGGAATTGTGAAATGAGCATCATTGGAAATGTGTTCATTTGATCTATTTCACAAAGTAAAGACCATAGATAAATATAGTGCGCATGCTTAGTGCATGGGACAACTGTTGTTATAATTCAAGCAAGAAGTTGATGAACCGAAACAAAAAAAATGAGTAATCAATATGGTGATTAAATAAAAGGTGTTTTATTTATACTAAAAAATTTAGAACCATATAGGATTAGTAGTATTCTTGTGTTTTACTTTGCTTGTTTTGACTTCCCGAATAAAAGGATTATTCAAACCCTCCACAGTCCCTTATACTTTGAAAGTAGGTATGAATGAAGACTGTCATGAATCCGTCTGTAGATTGTCTAAAGTGCTTAGACATGGCACAAGTTTGCTGCAGAGTTCATGAGTGCAGCTATAAGATTATAGTACTGGATTAAACATATGCTCACTTAGATCGCTTCATGGATTTTATCATGAGTGATTGGTGAGACGGTAATATCTTATATTCTTCAAACCGAGATGTGTGAGTTGTATTCTTCAAGTTGGTTGCTCATTGATAATATGTAAACGCACCAGTAACTTGGTGTTATAAAACATATTGTTGTGTGTGATTCAGTGAGTGAGTACAAGCGAGCATTGAGTCGAAGTTTATCCGTTCCTTTTAACCAAAGTGGGATAAAAGCGATATTTGTGGGCCCCTCGATGATTTAGTGATGACACCATAAGCGCTTCGCCAAGCCGGGACTAAGTTGATGTGTTCAACTATAGTTTGTTGTTAGTTGTCATAAATCGGAAATTGGGAAACAACATGTGAACAGAGAGTATGATTTAAATCCATGTCTTAATTCATACGATATCTAGAATTGAGGAATATATGATCCCTTATCTAAAGGACAAGTTACTGATAAGATCAGAGTTCGACAGCGTCTTTGAGAGCTACGATTGAAAATCGGATAATACTTGCATTTATAGTTACTAGACTTATCCAAGTGGGAGACTGTTGGATTAGTGTCTAAGCCCATAACTATATTTGGTAAGTATTTGACCTAGTTGTGCATGGTCCTTTTGGGTTGCCTTCATCAAAGCAATTGGATAGGATGATTTATGAAGAAAGATGTTGCTTATGGTATATTAATATAATATATGAACAATATATTAATAGAGAAATCATAGAGTTTAATTAATATTCGACAAGAATTAATTAAGAAATTAATTATGTGGCTAAAAGAGATTAATTAGACTTGGGGACTAGTATTGTAATTAGAAGATAATTGCATTGTAGGCTATAGATTCCTAAAGGGAAGGGAGTTGGACGAAATCTATGGGAAGCCCATATGATTTTCGTCCAAGGGCCTTCTAGAAAGGTTCCATAGGTTACTTAAGGCCTAAGCAAAGAATTAGGATTTCTCCTGAAACCCTAGCAGCCCACACAAGTATAAATAGACCCCTAGGGATCCCAAAAACGTGGCTAAGTCTTCTGGTAGAGATCTTGGATGGTTTTGTGCTCCTCTCCTCTTTCAATGTCATCATCTTGCTTATGGTGTTTGTAAATCATTAGAGGAGTGACATATGTGACTCTAAGTTCCAAGGACACGAGATTCAAGCCATTCTATAAGAGGTATTCATCTAGATCTGTTCTTACATGTTAATTTTGATATACATATGCTAGATGTAAGGTTTATGGCTTTGGATGATTATTGCATGTTCATTAGACAAACTAGATCCAAAGCTTTAGGGTTTACATGTACACCATTGGAATGATGTAGTGCTCAATTCCCATCAATTTTGTGTTTGACCAATAATATGACACGTTTCATGTAATTCCTCCTTCAACATCTTACAACAAATGCAAGATCCTATGGAAAATGTATATGGTCAAAAGAAAAAAAAAATAAACTGCTGTCACAGAAATATATGAAAATAAGTGAATCATACCATAAGAAGCAACCAAAAAGCTCCTAAGATAAGGCCAAATCATCTGTTTTCAACGAGTACGAGCACTCACCAACGACATCATGAAAAAACCCATCAAATTTGTTCATAGAAGATGACCATTTGCGTTTAGCAAGGAAAACACAAAGAAGATTGTCACCTAGAGAACTAACTTATAGGACATGTATTTCATCACGAGCTTTCCAGACGGGGCTCATGCCACAAATGGCAAGTATGACCTTAGGAATTTGATAAGTTTTGACATAGTAATGGATAAAAGGAGATATTAACTTATATAGACCAGGAGCTAATGAAGGATCTTCATTAATGTTTTATAAAGACCCAAGAATGGGGAGAAGACAAATAGTAGAAGAATCTACCCAATAAAAATTCCTTTTCCACTCACCATTGGTACCTAGGAGATCAACAACTATAGGAATACGGTGACTACTAAAAGAGAAACAATCGCCATATTTTTTCATATGAAACAAATATTGTTAAAGAGGCACATGTAATGGAATATGAAGAACGACACAAAACACTTCAAAAGAAATGACTTTTGATACAACGTTAGGACACAACTGTATCAGATGCAAGCCATAAGAACAAAGAACTTCAAGAAAGAAAGAATCTGCAGGAAGTCTCAACCCATAATCCAGATGCCTCATGTAAAATCCTACCTTATAGATTAGAGGCTCAAGGATAAAAAAAAGAAGATGGGGATAGGAAACCCTATACATCGGGCAAATGGTAGTTAGAAACATCTCATTTAGAGATGTTCTTATCCACGTCAGAATGAACTGATGATATATCAGTAGCCATGGTGGAAAAAAAAGCATAATAAAAGAAGGACAAGGTAAAAAATTTTCTAAACTGGTAACATCCATAATATAAAGGAAGTGACTGCTTAAGCATTAATTAAGAAGTATAATCAATAAATGGATGTGAAAAACCGAAGGCGGGCAATATTTAATGCAAATCCAATCACTATATGGATGATGCTTCAACTTCTGGCAGTGATCTTAGTCTAAATGGCAAAAATTTGTACCAGTTTTATCTTTTAGACTAGGGGACTTAATATTGTTCCCTGGTCAACACAATAGCAGATATCGATCCGTGTAACCAAATTCAATAATATGAACCATCTTTTCCCCAACCAATAATTATATACCAGATACACAGCAATATACATCAGAAAATAAATCCAAGTAGTCATATCACAGGAAAAAGTTAAAGGTATAGATACTCGAAGTAAATAAAATACGAGTTGTATAAGTGGACAACTTATTTTACTCAGACCTTGCAAGATACCAGGTAATGTCTTATCCCAGTTGTTCCTTAAGATCCTATAGAAGAAAGTCATTAAAAAAGAAGAATTGTTAGACTCACTCTTTTCTAGAAAAATGATCGATAATATACAACAAATGCAACATGCAACTCATAGAAAACTTGAGCATCAGAGAGAAATACCGAGGAGGAACCCCATTATAGCTCATGATGTCTTTTATATTAATATACATATTATGTAAGGCAAGGATCATCATTTATGATCCAAAAAGAGGCATAACATCAGGTGTGATTTTGTGGCCAGTTACATACCTTAAGATGAGGCATTTATTAGTTGGTTATTATGCACGTATTCTTGATGTTACGAATGTATTTATCTTTGTATCCCTTTTAATCGATAACTTTATGTGAGAAAATGAAATAAAATTAACCTTTATATATTATTTTATGCAGCTTCCTCCAACGAGATGTTGCAGCCTAATCCGCATGAGCGTGCTGCTTTGTGGTGGTCTGAGAGTTGTCCAGTGACAGAGATCGAATTTTGAGTTATGATGTTGTCTTATGTATGTTTTAAAAAATTTCCTTTTGATGATGCAACAAAAACAATTTTATTGAACCGAACACGAATTTATAGAAATTTGGTACAAACATGACTAAGAGTAATTTTTAAAATTTTCTACGTTGGTAAAACACATGACTATGGGTAGTTTAGATCAATAGAATCATATGCTTGACTAGTTTTGGCATTAGATATACTCTTAGAATAACCCTTACTTTTGACAGTTGACTTACTACAACTTGAAGACTCAGATTTATTGAATTTATGAGAAATTGAGTGTCATAGATTCTGCATAGGTGACTGGTCCTCAGGCAAAACCTGCATTCTTCACCTTGGGATGGGATACAACTATAGGTTCGTGGACGTCCAACTTTTTTTTGTCCATAAATGATGGTAATAACAACCATGACATCATCTGGTTGTTCGTATTAATCTATAACTGGCATAGGAAACACAACCTCAGTGTATGTTTGTTGATATGTTTCCATTATGCAGTATAGTGATAGCCATTTATAGCATTATTGATATCTTAATTCCTTGAGTACATCTATAGCATGAGAACAAGGTATACTAAATAATTTCCATTTCCCACATGTACAAAAATACAAGTCAAATTGAAGTACACCGTTTTTCATTTGGTTGGTCACTTCATATATTCTATGATCAATACGGTAAACCAAAAAACCGAAGGATTTGTTGATCCTCCTTTTAATAACCTTCTGAACATACTCAGTAACATCTTTTTCAGTTTGATCTATACAAAAATTACAAACATCAAGTCACACATAATAAATTATACTGAAATAGCCAGGAAAGTACTATAATTTAAATAATTACCTCCAACATTATGACGTTGACACTGCATTGTTGGATTGTTACTCGAAATAAGTAAAAAAATTGTTATTGGTAGTTTTCGTGCATCTTTTGATAAAGCTTTGATGGACTTAGCAATTCTGTCTATCCATGTATGCCGGTCATCAGATAGTACACGTCATAACCTAGCCAAATTTTCTTTGAAATTAGACTTTCAGTAAGCTTTTTTAACCTCCCAAATAATTTTTTGATTCTTTCTTATTTCTAGATATTTGCTTGCATATTAATGAAAGAATAATGAAATTAGAGTCTGTGATACGTGTTCGAGGAACACGGATTGAATGGGCATTCCATGGAATTGGCTCTATCAAATATGATAGCCAAAGAGGTCATGTCCTAATACATTCTTTGAGTCATGATAAAAAAAAACCATATCTATGAATCTCCATTTTCTATTTTTATAACACCAAATGCTATTAGGAGTACTTGGTTATTACTGTCCATGTTTACTGCTATGAATATCGTGTCCAAGTATTTCCCTTGAAGATGTGCTCTATCAATGATAATAATCGGAAACAAACATGTTTGACACACTCGAACCTACATACTAATTTAATAGATTAGTCATTAAATCAAATACACGTGTAACAAGAACTCAAATAAGTCATTATATAAGAAATATTAACACATAAACGATAGACATGAAAAAGTATTCAAATTGATTGTCGTAACTTGTCTTTATATGTGTAACAGTCTCTAGATTGTTCCTCTCAAAATTGTAACAATATAAATGAATTCTTTGAAAGCTTTTTCTAAGGGTCACTCTCAACATAGTTAGAGCATACACACGCTTTCCATTATGAAATATGCACACTAAGATGACCATTTAAAGTTCGTTGGATCTGTTTTCCACACAAAATATTACGTGCAATATCAACTAATATACCCTTTAAGAAGTAACCCAATACATTTTTGTTGGCTTGGCAATGATCCGGAAGGATTTGAACGTTTGATAAAGTGTGACGATCTAATAGCTTAACCACTTGAAACGAGTTAATATCTTTATCATTTGTAGCCCGTAACTGCCATTTACAAAATTTCACTATGGAAACGGTTTCATACATGAGTTTTGTAGATTTGCTCACTCTAATTTGAAATCAATGAACTACAACACCTTTATGTTTTTGTTGATCTAATTTTGGTAATAGTAAAGGTTCATGCATCCCCTAATGAGTGGTTTGTGTTTCTTCATAGTTAAAAAAAATAATAAAGAAAATTTTCCTCTTGGGTTTTTGAAGTTTTAAGGGCTCACTTCCATCTTCTTGAAATTTAGTCTCATCCCCAGCAAAATCAATAAAACATTGTAAATTTTCAACTAGCTCTTTATGTTGAATTATATTCTCATCATCAACCAACAACATGAGTTTTTCCTGATCATTTATAGATTCATTAACATCAAATGATGGAGCATCATCTACTTTAGCCTTACCTTTATATCTAAAATCATACCCTTTTACAAGCTGGATGTAAGAAGGAACATGATTGGTTGTTATAGTTAATAAATTACAAATTTGGTCATTTCCAATACCAAAAGACCTATTGCCATTAGAAATATTTTCTCTAGGAAATCAATGAATACCGTTTTCCATTACATTGGTAAGAACAAACAATTATTCTATGTTAGGATGCATACTACTAACAAAACAAGGAAAATAGTTGACATCACTATCTTCAAGAATCTGCACAACTATATTTGATCTAGGACACTAAAAAGATAGACACATTTGATTAGTGTGTAATCCGGACTTGGAAGCAACCAATGTAATTAACCCACCAAATTTGATATCACCACTTATATCTACACCAAAGCATGTGTATTTTGGAGAAATATATTGCATAAATCCCTCGATACGCTGTCGCTGCCCTCTACTATAAACTAACACTTGAAAAAAAAATCATTATACACACTCATTTTATTAGTATACGAAAACTATCAAAATGGGGTTTCAACAACTGAGGAATAAAGTCAAATAGATATAGTTCTTATAAAAGAACTGAAAATTGTCCCTGAAATCCTCCCCATGGTTTGGTCAAAATTTCACGTTTGGTCCCTAACTCTTTTTTTTGCACTCGCATCGTCCCTGTGGTTTGATTTTGTTGCATTTTTCGTCCCTTACATACATAAAGTTAGGGACCAAACATGCAATTTTTACCAAACCATAGGGACGAAAAAAGCAACAAAATCAAACCACAGTGACGATCCGAGTGCAAAAGAAAGTTAGGGACCAAACGTGCAATTTTGACCAAACCACATGGACGATTTCAGTAATTTACTCTTACGGGTATTATTGTTGAGTAGTACAATTTATGTTGTGATGAAGTCCAAAGTTGAAGGGTGTTCCATAGATTAGGTTACGATTTTCTATACTGAATTGTGCTTACAACTCTTAGATATTAGATCCTTGTTTTGTAACCTTTGTTCAAATCAATCAAAGAGCTAAAGCATAGTTACTACGTCATTGTTCATTTCATTCCAAATTTTAATTTTTAATTGAATTCTTGACTCGTCATTTATGTTAGGTTGTACAATGTTTTGAGAAAAAAAAATATGTAATAGGGCACCACTCTATCTTGCATTCTACTAATGAACCTCCTTGTTATTGTGTTTTTATTGGAATATAAGAATCCCCCTAGAGTTTGTATTGCATAAATTATGATATAAATTGGACAACATATTACATGATGAACCTTGAAATATATACAATGATACGAAAAAGAGAAACTATACACTATAATTTAACATAAGACTTGACTTTGAGAAGAATGTTCAGGAATACTCAAACTATGTTTGAAGTAAAAAACTATGAAGGTAGTCCTTTTGTAAAGATGTATGAAAACTGATAAGTTGAACGGGCATGTAAAACCTGCAGATGTTTAATAGCAAAAGGCTCTTTAACAAAGTATAAGTATATTTCCACATGACTTGTTCCTTGGTGTTGAGTTGATTTATAAGCTAAATAAATGAAACTAACATTGTAATTATAAATAATAATACGATAGAGAGGGCATGGCAACCTGAATTTAAATTTTTGAATCATTGCAACTTCAACTACAATATTTGATAACCCATGTACTCAGCTTCAACACCAGAATGGCATACAACATGTCATTGTTTAGAATGTCATGAAATAAGGTTATCACCAATAAAGATACATACCCCAAAAGTGGAGCAGTGAGTTTGAGGATGACCAACCTAGTCAACAACGAAGTAAGAAACCAAATGATCAAAAAAGAAGTATGGAGATGAAAGCCATGAATGAGAGAATCATGTAGATAGTGAATGACACACTTTAGGGAAAGAAAGTAAGGTTCATGAATATCATGCATATATAGACAAATCTGTTAAACCACATAACAATATACGGATGAGTGAATGTTAGATATTTCAGGGACCCAACAATAATCAAATATATTGTTGGATTATCAACATACTTTTTGTGGTAGATGAGTTTAGGCTTAGTGTTTGTTGGTGTGCTTAAATGATTGTACATGAACATGTAAGCATGAGAGATGAGTTTTTTTTTTGTTTTTGTAAAAATTCTTTATGACAAGGAAAATGCTTGGTAAGTCCCCAAGAAAAAACGCAAAGGAAGTATAAAAAAGAACCTAAGTCGGTAATAATAAATTCAATCGATAAGCGACCGATGATTCTAGTGATAAGAAAGAACCTAATTCGGTCTTAGATCAGTATGGATCATGGTGATTTAATGTGTCATTGAAATCCAAGATCGACGGCAAAGAGAAACCCTAAGGAACAAGTTAACTTATATATCAATTAAGTATTCAATGACCGTTAAAGTTTGTAATGGTAAAGCCAATGAAATCCAACAATGTTGGAATGAAGCGGGTGCTCAAAAAGATCTCGTATGTGGTTTCCATATAGTTAGGACCACATAATGTTTGTGTAGTGGAATAATGTATATGTGAAATAGAGGGTAATATGGATAGGTTGAAAAGCCATTTGTGATTTAAGGAACCAATTCGAGACCTAGTGGGCGTATGGTGACCAAAGGATTTGCCAAACCAGTAGAGGTCGAAAGTTGAGGAAAATCTTGTATAGTGGTAAAACCGTCAGAAATCGAGGGGGTTACGGTACCGATAGTTTTGAACTAGTTTAAATATAACCATGAACTTTTTAAAAATATAAAAAACATCAAATTTAACACGAGGGAAATGGTCACAAGAAATGTGAAAAATCATCCCAAAACCAAATATAATAATTAAATTCACTTGTACTTAAAACATGTGAGTTTCATAAATCAAAATGTACTAATTCAAAGTTCAAACACATAGTAGTTTTTGTAGTAAACGAAACAAAAGGTATTCATTATGCTTATCAAGTTGACATGCATGCCAAGTTGACAGTTTATTTAATTATAATGGAAATAAAATAACAAAAATTGAAAAAACAAAGGATAGACGAGCAAGGCCGTCCTAGGCGATAGTGCTAAGTAGGGAATCACATGAGGTTTGGGTAGTGGTTAAGAGAGAGAAAGAAATATTTTCGATGACGAGAGAAGCGATTATAAATAAATAATGTTGGTGCAACATTGGATAAAGGTAAATGCTTTAAGATTATTAAGAGAGAAACCAAAATGATCAAATTCAACAAAAAAAGAATTGTCGGTAGTAAATTGACGAACATACACTAATTGTTTTACCTTTTGTTTTGAAATAAGAACGATTATTTTAAATCGACAGTTTTATGAAAAAGTGAAAAAAGTAGAGACGGTGTGGTTAATCAGAAGCAAAGCACCATCACCAACCACTATGGATTAAGAATCGTCACATAATGTAAAATAATGCTTATTACTTTGATCGAATAACATGTGCCACCTTGCACCATATTCCAAATAGTAGTTGTCTTGATTATTGAAGGGTTGCTATTAGGTAATGGTATATTGATATTAGCCCATACATAAAAGAAATACGCTAGTATTAAGAAATGTCTAACCAACACAGTAAGACCACAACTTACCAGGTAGATTCCCTCTAGCATCCCAAATAAACTAAGCAATAGGCAAAACAATATTTTATAACAAGAAAATCATCTATGAAAATACACATGCAACATCCCAGAAAACACAAAAAAAAAAAAACAATAGTATTATATCGAAGGATATCACCCTCGCAACCTTTAGATAAAGACACAACCCAATCAATGAAGCAAGAACCCAGACTCTTTTGTTTTATATATGAAGACCAAAACACGCACTAGTAAAGGCAAAAAATTCTCTTAACAAACAATTTTGCAACACTTTCAATTGACATCTAACTTGGACGTCGGAGCGCAATACCTAGGTTTATCCAGCGATATAGCTTTCTAACTTAAAATTTGTCTACTTTTGCAGCATGCCTTCCTATTTGTACATTAGTATAAGAGGCGACCCGATTATTACAAGACATCCATCAAACTATGTAGCAAAATATGACAGATCGCCGTGGGCTGATGTTGGACTTTTTGTGCTACATGGTAGGTTGGAAAATAGAGGCAACATCGAGACCAAATGTTGTGCAAGAAGTCAGGGTTGCCAGGTGTGGCCAAGAAGTCTCATGCGCTATAATAGTTGCTAAAAAATGTTTAACCGCTCCGCAAAATTCATGTATTTTGAGACTGATTTGGTGTCTGATGTCCTACAAAATGGTTAGTAGGAGTGGAAGTACTAACAAACTCATCCAAGCACCCCGAAAATGTGAAAATGATTAATTTTTTTTAATATGTTAAAAAATAAAGGTAATAGGATATTATAAAATTTGACTAAATAAATATAATAAAATAGACATATATTAAATAGACATATATGGAATCATTCTTCAAAATAAACATAAATAAATAATTATAGGTCAATTATTTAATAGAAATACAAAACCAAAGTTATATTGATCTTAATCAACAATTGCTGCCGATAAAGACTGAAATTTCATGATAGTTTAATTCGGACTGCTAATAAGTATCGAGTCTTTAAACGCTTCATCAATTGTTTTTTAAATGGAGTATGAATACTTCAATGCTATAGTCCAAACAAAGCCAACTGTTTTGTTTGACAAGTATAACTGAGTGATGGTCCTTTATTTTTATTTTTATTTTTTAGTAAAATATTTGCACCCAAAAATATATATTAAAAAATCAATATATATATATATATATATATATATATATATATATATATATATATATATATATATATATATGTTTAGGTTCATCTAAAACCATGTTAATTTTGTGAGACCGTGATACGCAAACTAAAAATAGATTTAAAAATGAAAAAAAAAAAGAAAAAGAAAAATCCTTTTTTTAATTATTATTTTCGTCATTTTCTTTACTTAAAAAAGTAAATAAATAAATAAATAAATAAATAAATAAAAATATCTTTTTTTAAATACGTGAAATATTATAATAGAATATTTTAGTATAATATTCCAATGTGATTTTTAGAATGTTTATATATTCTAGTATTTTACTAGATTTGTCATATATGTAAAATATTCTAATATTCTACTAGAATATTTCACGGATATTAAAAAAACGGAAAATTTTTTAATTATTATTATTATTTTTTTGTTTTTTTGGTTAAAAAAAGTGACGAAAATAATATTTAAAATTTTTTGAAACTTTTCTATTACTTTTGATACTTTACTATTATTTTGAATTTTTTTACTATTTTTTCGACTTCAGCCATATATTTCTCATTTACCGCTCCAACGCTCTGGTATATCGGTACGGCGGGAAAGTTATAATCATAAATGATTACTCGGCATCACTTGTTCCTTCCCCCCCCCCCCCCCCCCCCCCCCCGCAAACTTCCCTACTACCACAACCGCTATCGTCACCAACACTACCACAATCTCTGTCACCAACAAACCACACAGCTGCCACCTCCGTTACATATACAATCGGCACCTCTATCACCTTCATCTTTTATGTTACCAACCACTATAATCATATATAATTAGTCAATTTGTGAACAGATGTATATGTATAATAATTTAAGATTATAGACATATGTGTAAACATGTATAATCATATAGGATTATACCTGCCATATAATCATTTATCATGTTGATTCTTAAAATTTCTATTTTTTTTTTAGAATTTCAAGTGAAATATATATATATATATATATATATATATATATATATATATATATATATATATATATATATATATATATATATATATATATATATATATATATATATCATACATACTTATAAAGCTAGCATTTTTTCTTGAATCTCATGCATTTGAAACCCCATAAAAATTTATCAACACCTCATGCGTTTGAAACCCCCACACCCTTTCACCTTCAAAGTAATTAATCACACATAATCTCATTCCAAGAAAATCACATACTCTATAAGTTCAACACCTAATGCATTTCAAACCCCTACACCCTTTTACCTTCATTATATATGTAGTCATATCAGTACATTTTTCTTACAAAAAGTCGTCATTTGGTTGAAGATATTACGATTCAAAAGTTTTCATATAGTTGAAGCATTCACGATCCAAATATGATGATTTGAAGAAATGGGTTATGTCGCATCGATGGTAATTGTAATATGATTTTTTTTCAACCAAAACAAATGAAGCTTTTCTATTCTTTCTTTATATTCAATTTTTCATTTGACATTTATATGTGATTTGTATGTATTACTAAATCTTGAATGTAAATCTCCAAAGTAGACGAATGTTAGTTTTTTCTTTTGATTTAAATGTATATTTATGTAACATTTTTATTTACATATTCAACCACTCAATGTTCTTATTTATTTGATTGTAGTGTTTTATTTTAATTATGTTTCTTTTCTATTATTTTTTTGTTGGTTATCCTACACAACATATTTACAAGACAATATTTAAAAGATAACATAATTTTTAGCATTTGATATGTAATTATGATGACTTATCATGATATGTTCTTCATATGAAATTAATTATCTGTATGTTTAATAATTGAAGGGATTAAAATGATGCATCAAAACCAATTATTTAGACGAATATAATAATAATAATAATAATAATAATAATAATAATAATAATAATAATAATAATAATAAATACACATTTCCAAGTACTGTATTCATTTGAAACTCACACTACAATTCAAGAGTTTTCTAATTTATGTATATTTATTAGTTACAACTCAAGAGTTTTTAACTTATGCTTATTAAGTGGTAATCACTAATAACTCTTTATTTTCCTTTCTTTTATAAGGTTGTAAAGTTTTGCTCATTAAAAACATTAATGTATTTGAAGAGATTTGTGATTTAAATATGAAAAGTTAATATAAATGTTATAATAAATGTTTTAGTGTTTTTATGTTATTAAAAGTTGTAGTGTTTATTTTTCATATTTTTTTTTATTATTCTTTGTATATATATATATATATATATATATATATATATATATATATATATATATATATCATTTTTAATACAAATGTTATAATAGATGTTTTTGTATTTTTATGTTACTAAAAGTTGTAGTTAATATTTTTTATTATTCATTTGAAACTCACACTACAACTCAAGAGTTTTCTAACTTATGTATATTTATTAGTTACAACTCAAGAGTTTTTAACTTATGATTATTAATTAGTAATCACTAATAACTTTTTATTTTCCTTTCTTTTATAAGGTTGTAAAGTTTTCCTCATTAAAACATTAATGTATTTGAAGAGATTTGTGATTTAAATATGAAAAGTTAATATAAATGTTATAATAAATATTTTAGTGCTTTTATGTTATTAACAGTTGTAGTGTTTATTTTTCATATTTTTTATTATTCGTTGTATATATATATATATATATATATATATATATATATATATATATATATATATATATATATTTTTTTTTTTTAATACAAATGTTATAATAAATGTTTTTGTATTTTTATGTTAATAAAAGTTGTAGTTAATATTTTTGTTTATACATTTTGTTACCCGTTATATATAGATTATCATACGCTTGATATATAATTTACACAATTTTATCAAATAATTGTATATATCACAATGACTTAAAAATTAAAACTATAATCATCATACTATATTATAAAGGAAATATTTTTTTTTTCACCACATTCATTTGAAACTCTCAATTTTTCATATTTTCATACAATATACTTAATTTATTAACTTAAATATGCTTTTAGTTGTAAACATTATTATAAATGAAAGAATTTATGACTTATCAATATGATATACTTAATTTGTTAACTTCAATATATAGTGAAATAAATAACCTACGTTAATATATCAATAAGCTTAAAAATTTAGTGTAAAATTTAAAACTTAAAGTAAAATATCAAATAATGTTTAAAAAAAATAATATATATTTTTAACATAGTTAAAAGGAAAAATTAAATATAATAACAATAAAAGAACCTAAATTGATGAATTGAATTAACTTAAAGGTGTCTAAAAACTATATTCTAACATTTTTAACCTGAGTCGCGCAACGCGCGAGAATTCGTCTCGTATATATATAAAGAGAGAAAAAATAAAATTGGTGGTCGTAGTATATTGGATTAGTTTTATTTTAAATATGTTATTCTATATGTACCTTCTTTTTTACTAACTATAAATTATATTTAATTTTTTTGTTTTTTTAGGATGGTACTATAGTACATCAATTAATAATTTTACTCTTCAAACCATTAATTAACCACTAATTACCCTATAATATCAATCACATAGAAACGGTTTTGATTTTTTTAATTTTTTTGTATTATTATTATTATTATTATTATTATTATTATTATTATTGTTAATTTTTTTCCAATATTTTTTATGTTGCAAAATATAATTTTTTTTTTCAGATTAATTCAGATTAATTGTTAATTAATTCTCACCATGTCTAGCATATGAATCAACCTAGAATTGCTTATTTGGTTCAACTATGGAATAATTACAATTCATCAGTTGCACCTTTAATTAATATAAATTCTTAATTAATTTCAGATTAATTTTAATTAATAGTTAATTTATTCTGACTATGTCAAATTAATTCAAAATTAATTATTAAAAACATCCAATTGGTATATTAATCATACATATTAACAATCATTTTATGTCTCTCTTAAAGTCATACCAGTTATTTCTAACTTTTAAAGGTAACCAAAAATGACTTTACTTTTATTACATAAATTTATATGAATTTAGTCATGACCTTGACCAATTTTGTTATGACTTTAGACATTTATTTCAATAGTCTCTCACTTCAACAAGTCAACAATTATAAATGCAAGTATATACTTTGAATAACTAGTAAGGAGTGCTTTCCACTACCATTGCCAAACCCTGATAAAATAAATTGTTGGCGCTTAGATAAGCGATCAACTATCCCTTCGTTCTAAAAGTTATCATATGGACATGAGACATGGATATAAATCAATCTCATGTTTCAAGATTTTGTTTCTAAATTTTTGACTTATGATGACTGTATTAGACTACTAATTAAACACATCAACTTATTTCGGGTTAGGCCTAGCACATGAATGTCAACATCAAATCATCGAGGGGCCCAATGATATCATTTTTCCTATTAAGGAAAAAGAAACGAATAAAGATTAACTATATAATAATACCTTTTACTTATCATATAATACATAGAATTACACTTTATGACATCTAGTTACGGATGTGTTGATGTAAACCAATGTACAACATACTTGCAAACTATGATTTATATATTTCTTTAGAGAATAAAAAATATTATCATCTTAGAATTACTCGTGATTGAATCCATGAAGTAATCTCTAAGCATAAGTTTAATAAATAATTAAAATCCCTATTTTCCAAGTATTCATGAATATTGCAGTAATCCCCATGCAGTGGCCAATCACCATGGACAATCTACAAATATTCCTTGATAGTCTTAGATCAATACCTACTTCTAAAAGTATGACTAACTGTGGTATTTCGAATAAATTAATATTTAGGTAGTAACACGTAAAATGAAACACAATAATAAACTAATTATCTATGGTATCATACTCCTGAATATACATATTTTCCAATTATTTAATCATCATACAATTATAGATTTATTGATTGTATAATTGTAATAATTCCCAAGTTTTTGCACTTTGCAATATTGTGATCAACATGCAATACGAGGAAGACAGTGACACTACACCCACTAGTTTTAATATGTACTTAAGACTAACTTGGACTTCTGGAAAGACAATACTCTTTGACCCTTCTCACGAAAGTACAAATTCTTGCTATGCGATGCTTTTTTAACTCTATGAATAGACTTCTAAAGCTTACACACCTTGTTTGGATACTTGGTATATTTAAATCCTTTCAATGTGTATCATACATCCTTCAAAAGTTTCCTCTGAAGGAAAAGTCATTTAAACACCCATTTGACCATGTACACCTGAGTCATGGATAAACTACTAAGTTTTATTCCAGAAAATTTTGTCCTTTGTCATTAAACACCTTTGTATACTCCTTTGATTCTTCATAGACCTGTTCGACTACAACTCTAGGAATAGGTGTTGCATTCGAAACATCATCCTCATCACTCACATAGTCTTCTACCACAACATGATCTAGAAGATCACAGACTTTGGACGAAGAAGGTTGATCACTTTTAACCTTCGTCAATGAATCATAACATATTTCTTTCCCTTTTGCCATCAAATTGACATTAATAATAGATAATTAAGAACAAACGCCACTTTCCTCAACCTCAATTTCACTGATATTATCAGAATCATCTTCGATATCAGCAAAATTTTGTTGAGAATCAGATGTCGACTTTTTAGTCATGTTCAAAATTTTAACTTCTTCATTTTTAGAGAGAGTTTCATTAACAATATGCACAAGATCATTAGCATTTAAGCATTCATCAATCTTCACTATTCCATATGCATAAAAATCATTAGGTAATTTATCATAGTCTGATATTTTCTATTCACAACCATATGAAGTTTCATCTACATTTTCTCTCTTATAAGCTAAGAAAGGAAGCAACTCAGTTATCAGTTCTAACAGAATCTCTATCTACTGTAACATTCCTTAATTGAAGCTCTAAACTCTATATAACACTCTTCTTAACTTCCAATTTGTTCCGAACATCATATAGTAATGCTTTCTATTGTTGAGCTTCTCTACTCATGGAAATCAACATATCATTAAGATAAAAAAGAGTATCATCAAAATTTGTTAAAACTACATGATAAGTATTTGAAGGAATATTAAAAGATTCAAAAAGATTGCATACCATCGACATCATTGGAGATTTCTCAGCACCTGTTGAGACAAAGCATCTTCCTGAGATCTTGTCATCATTGGAACCAGCTTCTTTAAACTGAGCATACATAGCTCCATGTGTGGGATTGCTCATCTCCTCATCATCATACCTTAAAGACTAGATCTTATACGTCCCATCATTCTCATCTCCTCCTTTATCCATTAGAGAGATTCTTTTGGTTCGAGCCTTTAACTCCATAATCTTTCCTGTATAGTACGCTTCATCTTTCACTCTCTTCTTCTTCTCCTCCTTCTTTCTCAACATAGAGTCCTTTGCCAAGTAATTTGACCCATTGCAACAATTACAATCATAACCTGAATCACCTTTAAGCTTCATTCGACTCTTCTGAACACTGTTCTTAACTTCCTTCTTTTCCTCTGTTGACTCGATCTTTACACATTTTCTAGTTAATCTATTCCCCTTGAACTCATTGTTGTTCTTGTACATCAGATTCAACGATTTTTGAAGAACTTTTTTACTCTGTTATTCAAATAATAAGCTACCACTTCATCTTCAGAATTAAGCATAAATCCTTGTTCTTCAAGGTTATCATGTTCAACAAATTCAACTTAACAGTCCTTGGCAGTCACTTTCAACATCAGAGTCAAAGGTCCTTCTAAGATCAACTTTCCTTCTTGAGCAATTTCATTTATCTAACTTTCATGGGCCTTTAGAACATTATACAAATCAACCAATGAATAACCATCAAAACTCTGTTGAGTTTTAATCAGCAGGCTAATGTTCCTCCATTCTTCTCTCAATCCCATCAGAAGAGTCAAATTTTATTCCATAGTCGAACGAGCAACACCATAACAAGTACATTTGAATATCAATTCATTCAAACGATCATAATATAACTCTATTGATTCATTATCTTTCTGCTTGAACTCATCCATTTCCAACAAACATTGCTTCATATAGCTTTTCTTTGTCTTTTCATTGCTATGATATTTTTCTTTCAACGTGTCCCAAATCTCCTTTGTTGTTTTGCAACGTCGGTCATAGTTGTAAACTACTGGTAGAATAGCACCATGTTGTTCATGAAGGCATTTCTTGTCATTTGCTTCATGTTTATCCCTTCGTATAGAAACATCAGCAGAAGAACCAGCGGTTCCAACTTGTTCAAGCATACTGGGGTGATAATTTCCACTTGTGATACATCTCCAAATATATTCATCTATTCCGTTAAGATAGTTCTCCATTTTGTTGGCCCACTGCTCATAGTATTCAAGAATAAGCATTGGAATCTTCGTAGATGATCCACGCAAGTGCGAGAAACTCGACATCATGCTTATGTTAAAGTTCGCAATTGTTGTCCCGACAACTGAGATTTTTTATTTAAAAAGAGATCTGAAAGGAAAATAGAAATTGATTAGTAATCACTCAATCTGAAAAATAAAGTGAAGGATCGAAGAAAAACAATCAATTGAAACAAGTTGTTTGATTAAATATTGTGGAAAACTTTGAATTGGAAAGAGCGATTCAAAAAATATGAAAACACGAGAAAACTGAAACTGATTGAATGAATCATGCTCTCATAATAATTGATGTGAGTTAGAATCGAGTAATGAATACGTAATCAATCAATGAAAACAGAAAGAGCTCATCAAGTAAATAAGATCTTATTGGCTCATATTTCGTCTATAAAGAGTATAAGAGTTTGAGAGAGTTTACAAACTTAATGAACATAAAAGTTACTCTCGACCCAAATACTTACCCTATTTATAGCATGTTACATCCACAATAGAAAAATACAAGGACTAAATATTCTAGATCGAATTAGACATGTTCCTTGTAAATACATATAGATTCGAAATCATTTTGATTTCGAACCCTTACAGACCCAAAGTATTTCGACTCCTCACTAGTTACATTTTGACCCCTACAGACTCTTGTTCCAAAGCCTTAAGGGAAGACTATCATTGGCACTCTCTGGGTTTTCAGGAACAAAATGGATGAGGATGTGATTGAGATAAGAAACAAATTTGGACTTATGGATCAAGGTTTCTAACAGCTTGAAGGGTTAGACTATGATGAATGTTGCTAGACTTAAAGCAATTCGCTTCTTTCTTGCGTTTGTTTCTTTTTCAAGAACTTGAAAGTCTATGAGATGGACATAAAGACCGCCTTTTTACATTGATATCTTCAAAAAGAAGTGTTTCTAAAGCAACCTACAGGCTTCGAAAGTGAAGAGTTTCCAAATCATGTGTATCGTCCTGATAAAGTTGCCAAGTAGATACAAATGAGGAAAGACTGACAACACTTTGTTCATAAAGCATTCAGGATCTCATATCATTATTGCTCAAGTGTATGTGGATGATATCATCTTCGAATCCACTGATGAAAACATAAGTTCAGAATTCGTAGAGATCATGGCCAAAAAGTTCGAGATGAGCGTGATGGGTGAACTACTGTGACAACCCAAAAATTTCCGTTAGTTTTAACGTCGAAATTAAGTACGTCAAAAATTAGCCAAATATATCCCAAAAATATTTTTGACCAGATTTAAACTCGTTGGAATATTTTAAATAATATTCGTTAAGCGAACCAAAATTAAGGAGGTATAAATTTTAAAATTTTCCGTGTTAACGGTAGTCGTGAAAAACCCCGTTCGCGGTTGGTGTCGGGTGAACCCCCAACCAGGCCATAAACTCCACCCTATATAAGGGTTCAGTGGGTTTCATCCCACCCTTTTCCCCACCTTAGACACTTTCTCTCTCTACTTTCTCTCTCTCTACAAATCGGGTTTTGGTCAAAAATCGCCCCTTCGAGCTTCAAATCGGTAAGTTAACCTTCTTAGCTTGTTGTTTAGCTCTTTTAGCTTGCAAATTCATGGATTAAGCATCCAAAAACCTCAAGAACTAGAGTTTATGGTCTTGGGAGCATCCCAAAACCGTAAACACCTTGAAAGAGGGTTTTGGTGCCCAAAAAACCCTTCCAAACCACTTCTAATGCTTAGCAATGACTTAGAGGCTTACATGAAAGGACTTAGAAAACCAAAATCTTAGCAAATGGGAATTAAAAATGAGTTTACGGTCTAAGAGCATCCTTAGACCGTAAACCCATCTTCAAGGACCCTAAACACCTTTTTGGGTGTTAAACTACCCCTCAAACACCTCCAAAAGCTTCCATGAGTGTCTAGAGCCTTGTACTCCTTCATTTGATGCACCAAAACACATGATTCATGAACTAACATGAGTTTACTACCGTAAACTCATGTGTTTAAGGTAGTAAACTCCCCAAGAACACCTTCATAGACCGTAAACACCTTTCCAAAGTGTTTAAGTGCCTTTAACACCCTCTATGCTCATATAATTGACTAGAACCTTGCGTGCATGAGTTAGAACCTCCAAACAACAAAAGACATGGAAAAACATGAGTTTACGACCATAAACTCATGTGTTTACGGCCGTAAACTCCTAAAGGAGTGGTCAATGAAACGTAAACTCCCTATTGTGTCTATTTTTGAGCCCCAATCACTTCCTTAGCCCTTGATTCAACTCTAGCATGATTCTATGAGTGAGATAAGACCTTGAAGCATCCAAGAACACACCACCCATGAGTTTACGGCCGTAAACAATTGGGGATATGGTCTTAGGGCCGTAAACTCTATAAAGAGTTTACTCTTGAAGAGTAAACTCCCTATCTAGGCCATATTCTCCCCTATTTGCAACCCAATAGCCCCCTAGCACTTGACCAAAGTGTTTTCCGCACATTAGGATACATTTACGTGTTTAATTAGTATTATAATTACTAATTTTATGTAAACATATGTCATCATATGTTAATAGGTCACTAAGTGTGTTCAAGTCTTCACTTGACACCGAGCACCCAACCGGCACCTCTGCCCGATCCACTTACAACAGGTGAGTTCTTACCCCTGAATTAACCTTTTAAATGTTTTTACATGCTTTTATGGGGGCGGATACAAGTTAAAACATGCTAGTTATCATATCAATCATATGTGATTGATAACCCGCATGCAAAAGGATTTATCACACTTTCAGCTATTTTACCAAGTATAATACTATAGGTGGTTTTCCAAAACATTTTTACTTGTTTAAATCTTTTCTCAAATTGTCTCTCGCGCTGTATGTTTCACTTCAAAACCAGTTACAGCAGTATTTTAAACAAAGGTTTTCTTTACTTATATTGTTTTATCAAAATTTTATTCAAAACTTGTTTATGAAAGGTTTTCAAAGGATTTCCAAAGGTCTTCAAACTTAGTTTACAAAAGGATATCAAGTCACAATTTTCTTAAGTGTAAAGGTTTTCCAAAGTTTTCTTCAAAGTTTTCTTCTATGCTTCTATGCTTCTACTTCATCAAATTCATGCATGTACTTGTATAGTTATATAAATAACGTTTAAAGGAGTTAGGAAGACTAGTTTAAACATTAATTATATATCATGTATACATGTATAGACATAAAGGTTTACATCGGCTAGCTCATTTCCCTTGGGTAGCAAGGCCATCCTTCCATTCATCATTCATAGATCAAAGACACTAGTAACTATTATAGGAATAGTTAGGAACCTCTATTTACTCTTTCTAGTACGAGAATTCCACAGGGGTCAGTTCATACGTGAGCCTATATCATTTCTCCAGCGCCTCTAACAAAATTCACAATACGAGATGGATCTTCAAGACACGGATCTCCCCGTTGTCGAGTTGGTAACCAGAGTCTCCTGTAGGGAGAGCGGGCATTGTGTGTATAGATCTATACGGGACTGACACTCCCGCACCCTGACTGCTAACTACATTCCACGACCTACCAAGCCAAGGGGTGACAAATGTCATATTTATTCCGACGCTTGCAGGGCGTCAAGTACTCTAGTGTCAATCAGTATGGTTACGAGTATCTCCATGTTTACCTTATAATTCATGGCCTTAAGGTAACGAGAATTTAACACTATATTCTTGAAACAATCGACTTAGGATATCTATTTGTTTTAGACCTTGCTAGCTGTATCGTTCATTTGATACTGTCTGGGGTCTGTGTTTCTTTGTTTTAGACCTTGCTAGACGTATTGTAAATTTGATACCGTCTGGGGTATGTGTTTCCTTTTGTTTGACTGAGTCAGGCGTATCATTCATTCGATACTCTCCTGGAGTCTATGATTTCTTTTGCCTTAGTCAGCAGTGTTTTCTGCTGAGGCATATGTTATTTTCCCCTAGTATTTTACTAGTGATATTCTCCTACTTTCTTTAAAGTCAAATACCGTATTTTGGGTAATGATAGTATTTCAGGGAAAATTTCTCTTTAAAACATAACACTGTCGAGTCTTGGTAGAAGACTGCTTTTAATTAGAAAATATAGGATTTTCTGGAAAGGACGCTAATACACTGTAGATTCTAAACTACTACTTTTTATAAAGTTATTTTGAATAAAAGGCTTCCTTACACAAATGACACTAAATACTTATGAACTCACCAGCATTTATAAAAATGCTGATACTCGCTTTCAAAATAACTTGTATTCTCAGGTCAGCGATAGACAGGTACATTCCGGGAGCTTTTGTGAAGCCAGCCTAGAACCGAGCTGCATCTATACTAGTTTCTGTATTAATTTGATGTCTCTATAAAATGTAACTTATGTAAAACTATTACTATTAATGCAATGGTTGTTGTACTTTGATTACTATACTGCATATGTTGTGATACTTGACATGACGTCATCCACCCCAGAACGTTTCCGCCGTTCCGGTTTTGGGGTGTGACAGATCGGTATCAGAGCATTGTTTATAGTGAGCTAACTATATCAATTCATAAAAGATATATAGCCTAAAAATACATAGGTATAAAACACTCTGACCAAAAATTATACTTTAAAATATAACCATATTTTACCAAAGTATAAGAACATCCAGAATCTAAACACTCGAACACAAGTATCACAAGAAGAACAAGAATAAAAGTCTTCGGATGTTGGGCATTACCGTCAAATCTGGGAAGTTATGTAATCTTAAGCTGGAATAAATGTAACCTGATCAACTACATTTATTCGAGATGCGATGAACGTGTGCTTGGGAGTGATAGTGGTGTTGCAACGAGTCTGAAACTTACCAACTAGGAATGTTAGAGCCAAACATAAAGTTTAAAATACTATGGGAGTATTTTTGAATACTAAAAGACTTACATTAATCCCAGAATCATATTCAGAAGATAAGAAACATACACGAAATTAAAATACCATAGGGGGATTTTAGGATCCATAGATAACCTTGTGTGAAAAACTAAAAAGATCCCTTATTGATATACCTATGATTATAAAGGGTACACTACCAATGTTATCTATAATAAGGATCCCATACACTGAGAATGTGTGGTTTCGCTCTATTTCCTTTTCCTCGTTGGGATGTGGATATAGAGTAGTATCACATATTCGAAGGCGTATCGGATCTAAGCTATATATGATTTGTGTACCCTATGTAATTTTAGCAGGACTCAATATGGATCACTCAGTGAAATGTTAATAATCTCTTAGGATTCTTTAGACATTTCCATTCTCACACGAACCCTGTAGAAAACCCTATGCACTTCAGTATTCGACAGAAGATTTGGTTCAGACCCAGAAGAGGTTCATTGAGAAGATTTCTAGTTCGGAAATAAATGAACTAGGTCGAGACTATTGAAACCACCAAGTGCCTATACCTTTTAGGGACACCGGTGGGAAATTCGCCTAAACTTCCGAGATTCCCAGTCATCCATCATGAAGTGATGACACCCAGAGTCAGTATCGGAAGTAAGACGAAGTAGAAATTCAATATGTCTATATGAGAAGAGAGCCCTAGGTAACTATCCGAAGAAAACCAACGTCGGTCCCAGTCAAAGATACGAGGTAGACAGAGGGAGCCGGTACATGGAACACGAGGAGTGTCTTTTCCTCGTGTTCGTCACGCTAATACACCCATAAAATAATACAATTTAGTGAGTTAGTGATTACACTACTCACGCTATGTGTTAGGAAAATCGTCGTTTCCCGTTGCAAGTAATACAATTAGAGCGAATCCCAACACCTCTATTGAGAGTGTTTAGCCATAAGTCTTCATGAGCCTTTCTTCCCGCGGTCTTCGTTCCAAACTGATCTCAATTCTTTCCAAGCCAGAGAGTGAACCTTTCACAGTATAAAGGTAACTTAGTAGGAACGACTCCCATCTTATGGCTTTTCCGATACTCATATCCCTATTGTGAATACCCGAACTACATCATAGGGATGTAGGTCGACACTCAGACAACCAATATCCGAGGTGCGGGAAAAATTTATGCCTAATATAATAAGGATAGATACATCTAAGGGTTAACCATCATCTCTCACCAGCTGTGTTCCTTTCCATGTAGGAAAACCATGCCTCCGAAGAAGCGTAACCAATCCACTGGCAAGAAACCGACTCTCCTACTCGATGAAGCTACGTTCCAAGCTGCAGTCTCAGTAGCCGTAGCAGCTGTAATGGCTCAACTGAATGCTAACAACGCCAATGTTAGCAAGAGCCCTATCGGGAATTCCGATCCTAGTAATGGACAACAGCAACCAACACCTGCATACCCAGCCACCCAAGAACCTCAACCAACTCCACCAAAGAGAAAGTTTAAGAACGAGGAAGGAAATACCTCGGCTAAAGGGCCTTTCGTAGGGCAACGAGCTGAGACAGTCAATACCCCTACCAACCCATCCATCCTGACACCTACAAGACCATACCTAGGAAGTCAAAGAATGGCAACAGTTACGGACATGCAAAGTTGTAAAACAAAGAGAAGGAAACGAAAACTTCAAGCTCGAAAGGAGCGCCAACGACTCCACAGACTTTCCGCGCAACAGCAGCAAGTGGAAACCCCCACCCCTTCAGCGCCAGCACGACCCATTTCACAAGTCCCTGGCATCGGGACCAACCCTACACGCAAAGGTGATGATAAAGTCGGACTCTTTAAAGGGAAATTTTCAAAGTGGAGGGACGAGGAGGGCACCCGTGTCCACGTAACTCTGACTAAGCACCTCAATCCACCACCACCAATACCAGTACGAGCCAGTCATGTCATCAGTGCGGTGAGATGGGACACCTCAAAAGGGACTGTCCAATAATAAAGAACTCCAGCGCAGACGGGAAGATACTAAGGATCACTGCTGCAGGAGAAACGACAGGGGCACAGGAAGAGTCTAACTCTAATGCTTAGGGAGAAGCATCAAGGAACCCAATAGATTTTGGTATGTCTCTCAATCCTAAATAACTAACCGAAAAAATTAAAAGGCTAATTCTAAATGTAATTATTTCCCTGTTAAGGCGAAAGTCGCTGCACTATTAAAAAAAAAATTAAAATTTCATCAGGTAGAGCTGTAATGGCTCGACATATACATTAAAGCCATGTATAATTAAGATGGACAGACCTAGAGTGAGTGATGCTGCCTCATTTCATGTTCCTCGTTTGGTTGTGGATTTAAGGCGGAGTCGCTCAGTCAACAGTCCTCCCCACCTTAAATTATACATGACTAGTATATGTTAGGCGATTATAGAAAGGCCTCGTGAGAATCCTTTCATGAAAGGTACCCTATTCCGAAACACTCGGGACCCTCTATAATTCCGCGTCGACTCTATCAGTCCAAGTATCCGCGATAGGGATACACGGGACGAAACCCGAGACGCCTAGAACTTGTGTGCCCGTTCGGCACATGGCCCTATCGGCCCTCATTCTATATCATGTCGATGTATGCCAACTTCGACTCCTCTATCAATCATGTTTTGACTTAGTGCAACCATGTGTAAATCGCTAGTGTTGTGTAAAAAGAACTTTCACCATAGCCATTTCGGCAAATAAAGATTCTTCCGAACCTAAAAATAATAAAACCTAATGCGATCCGTCAGTAATCCCTCTTATCTCAAACCTTCCGAAATACCCAGGAGAAGGGTACCGCGCGCTGTTAACCAACCCTTCTTAGACATATAGAAACCGAAGTGAAAGACACTGCAGGCATTCCAGAAGACGATAACCACCCGAAGCAGACTCCGTAGAAACCCAGAAAGACCCTTCACATATCACAGTCGGGTTCATGAATCAAGAGGATAGAACTCATGGGACTGACTACTATAATTGAGTATATGCATAAGGGTGGTATATAATTGAGATCAAAAAGATTTAAGATGTGTGCTTCCTCCCTACTCCCTATTCCTCGTTGGGTTGTGGGTCTGGGGTGGAGTCGCACAACTGAATATCCTGCCGACCTCAATTATATACGGCTTGCATACACCAAGTATTAGTGGTTAAGCCAAGTATGAGCTCTACCACGAACCTCATAGTAAAACCCTTCATTCTATTCCATAGAATAGGAGCTAGAGTCAAGAGAACCACAGAGGGTTGAGCTACTATAATGACCATAAATCCGAAATTTGTTGTCATCCCGGTTAAGCCAACATAGTAGCTAACACCCTCGGTTGGTAAAGAAATCTGAGTCGTAAGAGTCAAGGACATTGACTACGACCATCCATTCACACTTAATTCCCCGAATTAAGCATCTCAGTGGATATCCTGGAACCCTGGAAGCTTCAATAAGTTTAACTCTAAGAAGAGTGGATGAGGAGATTAAAGTTCCGAGTGATGGAACCGTATACTCACTAGATTTGACCTAGATCGAGAAAACTCAGAACCTTTGGAAGAGTAGTTGTTGAAGATGTTCGCACTACTCAGGCACTTCGTCCACCCCGTTACCGACGATTAGTGCCTAGGACACTCCGCCCCCTTACGTGGGAGAAGTCACCGTCGCCCTGTAGACGATAGACTGCATTCTCCAAAGTGAACACTAGAATGCTATGAACCCCAGGATACCCTCCGCAGCCAAGAATACTTGATTTAAGTGCGAAAGTAGGTTGCGTTAAGCCTTATAACCCAGATCCCGAAGAGATTATAGACTTGACACCAGTCTAGGTGTTAGTCGATGGGTTGTATAAGAGCACGCGCTTTCTGCAACTGAAATAAACCAACGCATTAGAGAATAGGGTATGTCTTAGAGATTCACTGGAATAATAGGTGTTCCAAGAATACTATCTCACATAGAAATAGTAGAACCACCTCCCAAGATAGTCCAACATTTCGGAAAATCTCTAAGGATTGAGTTAGCTCGGAGCAGAGCCTGTTGTTCATGAAACAACAAGGCAAGTAAGAGCATGATCCTTTCCCGTTAAGGATCATATTGTGAAAGCGCTAACTAGACGATAATGTAAAGTTTAAAAACTTTCTAAGCACTCGTCTGGTGAAACCCTATCTCCCCGACCATGAGAGTTTCCGATAGAAACGTCTCAAGAACCAGAAGTGCAGATTTGTTTCGCACTAGGTTGAGATAGACCCCTGCAGCAAGCAGTTACCCGTAGACATGCAATCCATCCGATGATCTAGAAAACCTCTGAAAGCCAATTGACAGGAAACACGAATCCAAGGACAACCCGAGCCTTCTAAGAACCAACCTGAAGGACTACACTCCCAGTATGAGATGACGTTTGGAACTTCAGAATGGCGATCACGCCAGTGATGATCTCGCCATGGAAGTACACTATGTTCTAAGTACCGAAAAGCCCTACCTGTGACACCCAATTTTTTTTTTTTTTTTTTTTTTTTTTTTTTTTTTTGCAACAATTTTAAACTTTTAAAACCCATCTTAAATTAAATTAAAACAACTGAAATAGTCACATCATAATCCATCAATTTAATAACCATATAAAATAAGTGCGGAAGTAATAATAATAATAAGGTCCCAACAAAATAACTAGTAGCGATGTCCCGATGCTCCATGTCAAGCCTTAGCCTCTTTAATCTTAACACCTGAAAAGTTATAAGGGAAAAACGTAAGCACGAAGCTTAGTGAATTCAAACACAGACATCGTACTAACATTCATATTTACTAGCCCTAATCCGTTTTCCAATTATAATGATAAAGACAAAGAACGAATCAATGTCTATATTACGAGAAGGACTTGTAGGTTTGAACCGCACCGGGAAGATCCCGTATCATTTGGCCCTAATCACCGCACCTCACGAAGAGTATTACGTTGGTGATCTTACCTACCCACCGCACCGGTAAATCCGTATCCTTTGGTGGTGTCCCCATATCCATAATTAGTTACATACAGTGCACATGTACGAATTAAAACAATACTTATATAGCATGCTTTTATAATAAATTCAAATAATCACACACGAGCTAACTAGCAAACACAATCATCAATACAACGGTGTGAGAGAACTCACCTTGAGTGAGTATTAAGGATGGCTAACAATCAAATAATGCTACCAAGCTTGAGCAAACTTCAAAACCTCGCCTAAGAAGGACTAAAGGTTAGAAACGAGAAGTAATGAAGCTATGAGTTGAGAAAAAAGTAATCACAGCAAGGTCTCTAAAACAGACCTGCTGTTCAAAACTGATTTACTCCAAAATCTAAAACAAAAACATAGTTTTAACTAAATTTTATAGGAAACTATGATTTCTCAGGATTCCATAACTATAAAGAACTCATTCTAACTCCAAAAGATGAATTAAATATGAATTTTACAAAATGGTGTATCACTTCTGTCTCCAACAATACAGTCAAGTGATGTTGGCCAATTCTACCCAACTTGTGAGTAGAATTCGTCCAAAATAAAATTAAGAGAAGTAAAGGACATACAAGTGAATGTCTCAGAGTTGGAATTGAATGAAAATCATCTCTCAAACTCCAGATATAAAATTCACATTGTGGACAATCACAGCACTAGCAAAAGCTGGTGACTGCCCACTGACCTGGAGTGTGGATCCATTCTAACCAATTTATAATTGGAAATAACACCCCATATTCTCCAGATCTTAAATTCATAATATAAGGAACATATAGAAACTTGGAATCACTCTGGATCCTTTTCCAAGCCTTAGAAATGATGAAAACAAAATGACATATCAGAACAGACCCGGATCAGACCTAACAGCAAAGATGCCATTCTTTCACATAGATAAAGCCCTTATCAGTGAGGTTGGCCTTCTTAAGAAAGTTAGCCAACTCAATTTGTGAACTTTTGGAACTGGTTTGGGGTCCGTTCGAGTTCTAGAGCTCCAGATATGATTTTTACAAAATGACTACAGATCTGATGGAAAACAGAATCGTAGCCACCCGTGATTCCTTTTGGCTTATCCATCCTTCTCCTTTTGAAACACATTTTAAGATGTGTTCATCATCCCAATTCAGTCCCCATGATAATGGTGGTACTAAAAAGGGTTAGGGATCATTAGGATTTCATTTAGCCTCAAGGATGTAATAATAATCAACATGAAAATAAACATAAGCACATAAAATCATCATTCTCCCTTTTAGGGTTTCCATGATCTTTTGCCACATGTAATCCCCTAGATCCATCATCCACCATATATGGGGTGAAGATAGGATCTTGAGATGATGTATAACATACAATTACAAATAAAATAAGAAGGAGAAGAGGTGAAGATGAAATCATAAAACTAGAACAAGGTTATGAATCAAGTTGTAAGAAAGGATAAGGAGGTTCATACCAATACGAATCAAGGCTGGAAATGAACAAGAATTAAGCTCCAAATAGCCCCTTGGCTGCTCTTGATCCCAAAGAGAGAGAGGGGGACGATTTTTGAGAGAGAGGGAGGGTTTAGAGTGTTTTCCTTGTGTGTGTTCCAAATGATTCAATTTACACATTAAGTACTATTAACTAGATGGACCTTGCAAATAGGCCCATAGTCCATGGACTTCAAAAAGGAGTTTACAAGATGATCAAAAGAGTCCAATAACATAAGAAATTAAACATTGGTTAAATAAATTAACCCAAGGTTACAAGGATAATTAAATTAAAATAACCAAACGTACCGAGAAAACCCGGGGCGTTACAACTCTCCCCCACTAAGAACGGACTTCGTCCTCGAAGTCAACACCTAGAAACAGATCCGGATAATGAGTCCGCATCTCGCATTCCGGTTCCCAAGTCCATTCCGAACCCTTCCTATGTTGCCATTGCACCTTAACCAGGTTTATAGTCTTGTTGCGGAGAGCTTTCGTCTTTCGTTCTAAAATAGCGATTGGTTTCTCAACATAATTGAGACGCTCGTCAATTTGTATGTCCTCCAGTGGTATCACAGCGGTCTCATCAACAACGCATTTTCGTAACTGAGACACATGGAACGTATTATGAATTAGACTGAGCTCGTCAGGAAGCTCTAAACGGTAAGCCACCTTCCCCACACGAGCTATGACCTTGTAGGGTCCAATGAATCGGGGTCCGAGCTTTCCCCGCTTCCGAAATCGAATCACACCTTTCCAGGGGGAGACTTTAAGCAACACATAATCTCCCACCTGGAACTCAAGATTGGAGCGTCTTTTGTCAGCATAACTTTTCTGACGACTGCTCGCTGTGACCAAATGATCCCGAATCACTTGGATTTTCTCCGTAGTCTGTAGCACGATATCAGTACTCCCAAGTACCCTCTGCCCAACCTCGCCCCAACAAACGGGCGTCCTGCACTTCCTCCCGTACAAGGCTTCATACGGAGGCATTTTAATGCTTGAGTGATAGCTGTTGTTATAAGAAAACTCAGCTAGATGTAGATGGTCATCCCAACTACCCCCAAAATCAATCGCACACGCCCTAAGCATGTCCTCCAAGGTCTGAATCGTCCGCTCACTCTGCCCGTCTGTCTGCGGATGGAAGGCGGTACTAAAATGTAATCGTGTGCCCAATTCCTCTTGAAACTTCCTCCAGAACCGAGAGGTAAATCGGGTGTCTCGATCGGAGATGATAGAAACGGGCACCCCATGTAATGAGACAATCTCCCGAACAAAGATCTCGGCTAATTTCTCCGCCGATGAGCTCTCCTTTATAGCGAGAAAGTGAGCACTCTTAGTCAAACGATCAACAATCACCCGCTACTACTTTCGGAAATTCCACAAGTTTCACCCCAAATCAATCCACTTCTTAGACTTGATAAGTGTTTGCCTGACGTCACTTCTTATATCCCACTCATCTTGATAGAAACCATTGGGAACCCTAACTTCGTAGAAGAACCTGTAGGAATCGATAACGGCACGAGACGGAATCCGCATCCCGTAAGTGAAGGTTGTTAGAACCCCAAGCAAAGGCCGGAGTTCACTTGGGAGTGCGAGGAATATTCGAATAGGAAGTGCCTTCATCTCATTACTCGATCATTCATACCTACTTCCATGCCTAAACTCTAATTTCGGGACGAAATTCCCTCTAACAGGGGATGATGTGACAACCCTAAAATTTCCGTTAGTTTTAACGTCGAAATTAAGTACGTCAAAAATTAGCCAAATATATCCCAAAAATATTTTTGACCGGATTTAAACCCGTTGGAATATTTTAAATAATATTCGTTAAGCGAACCAAAATTAAGGAGGTATAAATTTTAAAATTTGTCGTGTTAACGATAGTCGTGAAAAACCCCGTTCGCGGTTGGTGTCGGGTGAACCCCCAACCAGGCCATAAATTCCACCCTATATAAGGGTTGAGTGGGTTTCATCCCACCCTTTTCCCCACCTTAGACACTTTCTCTCTCTACTTTCTCTCTCTACAAATAGGGTTTTGGTCAAAAATCGCCCCTTCGAGCTTTAAATCGGTAAGTTAACCTTCTTAGCTTGTTGTTTAGCTCTTTTAGCTTGCAAATTCATGGATTAAGCATCCAAAAACCCCAAGAACAAGAGTTTACGGTCTTGGGAGCATCCCAAAACCGTAAACACCTTGAAAGAGGGTTTTGGTGCCCAAAAACCCTTGCAAACCACTTCTAATGCTTTGCAATGACTTAGAGGCTTACATGAAAGGACTTAGAACCCCAAAATCTTAGCAAAAGGGGGGTAAACAAGATTTTACGGTCTAATAACATCCTTAGAACGTAAACCCATCTTCAAGGACCATAAACACCTTTTTAGGTGTTAAACTACCCCTCAAACACCTCCAAAAGCTTCCATGAGTGCCTAGAGCCTTGTAATCCTTCATTTGATGCACCAAAACACATGATTCATGAACTAACACGAGTTTACTGCCGTAAAATCATGTATTTAAGGTAGTAAACTCCCCAAGAACACCTTCATAGACCGTAAACACCTTTCCAAAGTGTTTAAGTGCCTTTAACACCCTCTATGCTCATATAATTGACTAGAACCTTGCGTGCATGAGTTAGAACCACCAAACAACAAGAGAAATGGACAAACATGAGTTTACGACCGTAAACTCATGTGTTTACGGCTGTAAACTCCTCAAGGAGTGGTAAATGAACCGTAAACTCCCTATTGTGTCTATTTTTGAGCCCCAATCACTTCCATAGCCCTTGATTCGACTCTAGCATGATTCTATGAGTGAGATAAGACCTTGAAGCATCCAAGAACACACCACCCATGAGTTTACAGCCGTAAACTCATGGGGATATGCTCTTAGGGCCGTAAACTCTATAAAGAGTTTACTCTTGAAGAGTAAACTCCCTATCTAGGCCATACACTCCCCTATTTGCAACCCAATAGCCCCCTAGCACTTGACCAAAGTGTTTTCCGCACATTAGGATGCGTTTACGTGTTTAATTAGTATTATAATTACTAATTGTATGTAAAAATATTTCATCATATGTTAATAGGTCACTAAGTGTGTTCAAGTCTTCACTTGACGGCGAGCACCCAACCGGCACCTCCGCCCGATCCACTTACAACAGGTGAGTTCATACCCCTGAATTAACCTTTTAAATGTTTTTACATGCTTTTATGGGAGGGGAATACAAGTTAAAACATGCTAGTTATCATATCAATCATATGTGATTGATAACCCGCATGTAAAAGGATTTATCACACTTTTAGCTATTTTACCAAGTATAATACTATAGGTGGTTTTCCAAAACATTTTTACTTGTTTAAATCTTTTCTCAAATTGTCTCTCGCACTGTACGTTTCACTTCAAAACCAGTTACAGCAGTATTTTAAACAAAGGTTTTCTTTACTTATATTGTTTTATCAAAATTTTATTAAAAACTTGTTTATGAAAGGTTTTCAAAGGATTTCCAAAGGTCTTCAAACTTAGTTTACAAAAGGATATCAAGTCACAATTTTCTTAAGTGTAAAGGTTTTCCAAAGTTTTCGTCAAAGTTTTCTTCTATGCTTCTATGCTTCTACTTCATCAAATGCATGCTTGTACTTGTATAGTTATATAAATAATGTTTAAAGGACTTAAGAAGGCTATTTCGCCCTATTTCCTATTCCTCGTTGGGATGTGGTCTGGTGGGTATCGGATATCCATCCGAAGGTCATTTAAACATTAATTATATATCATGTATACATGTATAGACATAAAGGTTTACATCGGCCAGTTCATTTCCCTTGGGTAGCAAGGGCATCCTTCCATTCATCATTCATAGATTAGAGACACTAGTAACCATTATAGGAATAGTTAGGAGCCTCTAGTTACTCTTTCTAGTACGAGAATTCCATAGGGGTCAGTTCATACGCGAGCCTATATCATTTCTCCAGCGCCTCTAACAAAATTCAGAATACGAGAGGCATCTTCAGTACACGGATCTCCCCGTTGTCGAGTTGGTAACCAGAGTCTCCTTTAGGGAGAGTGGGCATTGTGTGTATAGATCTATACAGAACTGACACTCCCGCACCCTGATTGCTAGCTACAGTCCACGGCCTACCAAGCCAAGGGGTGACAAATGTCATATTTATTCCGACGCTTGTAGGGCGTCAAGTACTCTAGTGTCAATCAGTATGGTTACGAGTATCTCCATGTTTACCTTATAATTCATGGCCTTAAGGTAACGAGAATTTAACACTGTATTCTTGAAACAACCGACTTAGGATATCTCTTTGTTTTAGACCTTGCTAGTTGTATCATTCATTTGATACTGTCTGGGGTCTGTGTTTCTTTCTTTTAGACCTTGCTAGACGTATCGTAAGTTTGATACCGTCTGGGGTATGTGTTTCCTTTTGTTTGACTGAGTCAGGCGTATCATTCATTCGATACTCTCCTGGAGTCTATGATTTCTTTTGCCTTAGTCAGTAGTGTTTTCTGCTGAGGCATATGTTATTTTCCCCTAGTATTTTACTAGTGATATTCTCCTACTTTCTTTAAAGTCAAATACCGTATTTTGGGTAATGATAGTATTTCAGGGAAAATTTCTCTTTAAAACATAACACCGTCGAGTCTTGGTAGAAGACTACTTTTAATTAGAAAATATAGGATTTTCTGGGAAGGACGCTAATACACTGTAGATTCTAAACTACTACTTTTTATAAAGTTATTTTGAATAAAAGGCTTCCTTACACAAATGACACTAAATACTTATAAACTCACCAGCATTTATAAAAATGCTGATACCCGCTTTCAAAATAACTTGTATTCTCAGGTCAGCGATAGACAGGTACATTCCGGGTGCTTTTGTGAAGCCAACCTAGAACCGAGCTGCATCTGTACTAGTTTCTGTATTACTTTGATGTCTCTATAAAATGTAACTTATCTAAAACTATTACCATTAATGCAATGGTTGTTGTACTTTGATTACTATACTACATATAATGTGATACTTGACATGACGTCATCCACCCCAGAACGTTTCCGCCGTTCCGGTTTTGGGGTGTGACAACTACCTTTCTTTTTGGGTTTCCAGGTCAAATAACTAACTGATGGGATTTTTGTTTACCAAGCTAAATATATTGCATATATGTTGAAGAAGTTTGGATTCTCTGATTGCAATCCGGAAAAGACTCTGACGTCCTCATCAATGTCTATTGGCGATGATCCAAATGATGTTGATGTGAATACAACCCTGTTTCAAGGAATGATAGGCTATCTACTTTATCTTACTGCCAGTTGCCCTAAGATTAGGTTTGCTACTATACTGTGTACTCATTCTCAAGCCAATCCTAAGGAATCTCATCTTCTCCATGTGAAAATGATCTTTTGTTACCTAAAGCATGCACCCAATCTTGGGTTATGATAACCTCGGGTTTCTGAGTTCAAGCTTGTAGGATACACTAACTTCGATCATGGTGGATGTGGAATCGATCGCAAAATCACTTCAGGAGGAGATCAAATGCTTAGAGATAGATCGGTAAGCTGGTCTAAAAAAAGCAGACATTAGTGTCTTGTTCTACCGCTGAAGCTGAATATGTTGCCGCTAGAAGGTGTTGTACACAGATCCTACGGATTCAGAATCAGCTCCTAGACTATTGTTTAAATTTCTTGAAGACTCTCATTTTTTATATCAACACCAGTGCCATTCAGATGATAAATAATTTAGTGCAGTATTCAATGACCAAGCACATCGACATTCGTCATCATTTCACCAGGGACATACTTCAAAAGGGAAAAGTGGAGTTGTTCTACATTCCATCCACAGATTAGCTGGCTGACATTTTTACTAAGGCGTTGGACGAAGATACTTTAAACAAATTGATCACACATCTTGGTATGCTTTTAGTGATTTAAATGCTTTCTAACTCTTTTGATTTCTTTTGATTTCTTTCTAAAAAAACACAAAAACAAAAAAAAAAAATGCTAAATTTATTATGTTTACATATTTGTACATAATTTGTTTCGGCTTCGCTTCTAGTATTTACAAGTATTCTATTTTCTCTCTTAAAAATCTTTCAGGCCTATCTAAGATTTATATACATCTCCCTTCTTCAGAGTTTCTAAGAGCTGAAAGATCTTAATGCTCTTGGTGCTGAGAAAAAGAGTGGCAACATGTCTTCTTCTTCTTGAGAATACCATCTTTCTCCTACACTCACTTTCATGGATGCAAAGAGCAACCATCGAAGTCTTGTTTTCATTTACTAACTCAAAATCTCGTAAAACCTCGAATTCCTACGTGTTGATCTTAAGGACACGATGGTTTTATGGATTCAAGTTAGTTAACTCAGTGGTTACAAAGACTAATCTCTACTCCTCTTTTGCTCTTGATAAATATAAAGCTTGGAATCCATATGTAATATTTCAATGGTAAATGGCTTCATCACTTTTGATTTATAGTGAAATGTATTGTGTTTTGTTGTGTTTATCTTTACTTGTGCTTTCTTTTATAGTCGGACTCGAAGAGTAGATATCTTGGAGAAAGGAAATTTATTAATGAGTGATTAATTCAAAATATCAATCTTTTACGATTCTATGCAAAAGATTTTTTGAAAAAGCTATACATATAGAGTCTTTGAAAAATGTTGTATATTCTTTTTCTTTGTTTGACTAACTCTTTTGTTGTATTGTTATACTATTTGTTATTTTATCATGTACCATATTAAATGAATTGATGGTGAACTGTATAGTTCTAGACTGCTGCTTAACTCTATGTTATGGAAGTTTAAACCACTTTTTCTTGATGGTTAACATGGTCTATAATTCATGATGATTACACCTCAGCGTGATTGAGACAATCCGTTCATTCCTTCAAATTCTTCTCAATAAAACTTAATGCTTCACTTTGATATACCACACATTCATAATAGTTTGAAATGTTGTGTCAATGGTTAGTCTGTGTATTGTAGGCTATCACATGTACGAACCCATTCTTTCTCTTATATTCTTCTTTAAAGCTTTATGATTCAACATAATGCACAATACACTGATGGGAGCTTGACAAATGCATGTCGATGGTTAAGCTAAAACACCATATCTTATCACGCGCATCAAACCATTCTTTCCATAAATTCTTCTTTAGAATTTCATGATTCCATGTATGATACCAGACGCTGATGAGAATTAGCAAAATCTATATCGATGGGTATATCATTGTCTGTGATATATTACACACACCTACCGGCTCTTTCCCAACTACTCTTTTATTACGAAGTTAATGATTTGTTGTATTAGCCATACACTGATAAAACATCGACACTCTTTGTCAATGGGTACATTCCATACTGAAATGTATTACACGCAACATACTACTCTTTCCCTTTTTCTTCTAATAAAAGTGATTAATGAGTCAGGGTGTGAAACGACACACAGATGACATCTCGTAATACTATGTTAACGATTGGTAGTTGAAACCAATACTATCAGGAGACATCAAAATTCTATACTAGACTACAAAGCTGCATCTCTGATACTCTCCTTCAGTTCCATTATCCTGTTGATGTCAAAAGAGGAGAGAATAATCTTTCCAAAGCTAAAGAAACCACTGGATGTTCAGTTGAGCACAATCTAAGGAGGTGTCAAGCTAACATCAATGCTATCTGTAGTCCGTTGCTTAGTCATCATGGGAAGTCATTTATCTTCTCAAGGGGAGCAGTCGTTAAAGTTGAAGAGTTAAAACTTTATTCTTATTCTCATGGGATAGCATGAGCTAAAGAATTCATTGAAGATTAGTTTTGACATCATCAGATAAGGGAGATTGTAAGGTAACACCATATGATCTAACGAGTCAAACACTCTACACATTTGTCAATGTCAAAGTATAAAATACCAACATCGCCAGCGTATCAAGCCTATCAACGTCAACGCTTAGTATAGTTATTCTATTGTATTCTTTTGTATATTAGGTAATGATATAGATAACTATAGATTAAAAATCAAATCTGATAACCATGTGATAAGGATTAGTTCTTAGTATAGATTAGATGCAATCCTTTTAATCAAGGTATATACTTGTATAGATTACTATATAATCAACATTAGGGTAAACCTTAATGTGGAGTTCGTCTTGGTGACCGTCTTTGTGACAACCCTTGTTCTTGGTGAAGACAAAACCCTTTCTTGGTGAAAGACAATTTGGAGAACTGATTGTGTTATTTAATTTTCGTTCTTTATTTTCTTAGATTAAGTTTTACTTTTGCCTTTATACTTGAAGTGTATCCGATCGATATAAACCATCAATAATTCCAAAAATCTAAGAAAATTTTATCCAAAAAGGAAGGAAATAACTCAGAGAGAAAGGTCTGAAGATGTGCAAAATGATCATAATCTCACAGCTATTTATAGGAGAATTGGGCCGCCACATCATTGTGTTTATTGGAAGACCAGTCACATCTTTTCCACGTGGTGCACTCTCAGACCACCATGTCATATAGTCAAGTATTTTCCTAAAATCTTTGAAAGGCAATAACTTTCGCATATAAGCTACACTTCCGATGTTATTTATATCCACACATAGGTACTTCCGAGTACTACAACTTTCCTTTAGACCTCAACAAACAGTTATCTATCTATTTTAAATTCACTTTTTTATAAATATTATACTATTAAAGTCCAAGCAAAAATCATAAATCCTTCATACAAACTCTATTATCGACAATCTCTATACCGATGGGTTCGTATTTACGAAAGCTTCAACTTTCGTTTACATTGCTTTCACGAACAATAAGCTGATCTAAATATCGATTAACGTGTCGAACGTGACTCTACTGTGTCGCATCGAAGCTTCAAAAAATCATAACTTCGTCAAATGAAGTCATATTTTAATGTTCTTTATATGAATGCTTTCACTTTTATGATTAGTACAAATTATTTTTAGATTACTTATGCTAATAAGCAACCTATCTCCGATTCAGTTTTTACAACACACTTTGCTATATAGGGTTGAACTTGAAACTTCAAAGAATCATAACTTCTTTATACGAAGTTAGATTCAAGCGTTCTTTATATCTACGGAAATCGTATGGACGTCTACCATATGTTTATGATGATTATTTTGGATGAAAAATTAGTATATTTCTAGTTCAAATTTTATAAACAAACGGTTTATGTTGAACTCTATTGTACAGTAAAAATGGGGTGTTATAACTCTCCCCCACTTACAAAGATTTTGTACCCGAAATCCTACTCTTAGTGCACCTTAAGACAACTCCTACAAGTCATCTTATCAGAGTTATCAAGATCTACTCATGATCTACCCAATTTTTCTGCATCGACATTCCCTATGTAACTTCGTATTCTACCTTTGACGTACTACTGAACTCCTCACAATGTCTTCCAAAAATCAAAAACTCGTCGCTATGGACTTCCATAATTTTTACTCTATAACAGACGATCGCCTACACACGTAAAATTTTGATTTGTTCATTTGACTAGGAACAATATTGACTAGTTATGCAGTGAGTAACTAGGTAAATTTATCTACAACATCCTAACGTAATACTGCTTTTGAAACATGCCCCTATAAAGGTATTTATGGTATATCGTTCTAAATTTGTGTCCTATGAAAACTTTCTATGGTACACCCTTAAAACATACACGCACTTAGATTTCAAGAAGTTTTCTCTACCTAGTACATATGTTCCAACATCTTGAAACTTAACCAAAGCTACTGTAATATGTTTACTGGTTCGAAAACAATGGATCCAATACTCTATTCCTGATCACAAACTCATTATAAGTCTTGCCACTTGCTCATCTTCCAACCTACTAGATTATAATGAATATTAGGTCATTGACATCCTATTTTCAAGGCTCTAACTATGTTACCTATATCAATGTACAACTACGATTCGAACAATTCGTTCTTATGCCTTCTTGCAATAGGTTGTGATATTATCGAACTATTAGGATTACAATGACCTACCGCTCTTGTCATCATCTACAATCGGGCCTGAAGAGTTGTGATCAGCCCCTCAGTTGTCTTAAAGACTCACAACTATTATCTGACTGTTCTAAAAAACCAGTTTTCATCCTTCCTTGATAACTTTTAATCACAACATACCTCTGCTACTTAAACTTCTAAGGCTACAACTAATATGAGGTCCTTAATCTACACCGTATGGATGCTAAAGTCTAACTGTAATCCTATGTCAACTTATGAATGTTAAAATTCGATCCTAGTTTTATATTAAATCTAATGATTATCGACAAATGGAATAACTAAACCAAACATGTTGCTTACCCTAAAGACCTATAAAAAGAATGATGCATTATCAAATGATTACAAGGTCATACGGATTCTAAAATCTAATTATCGTCTAATATTAACTTACGAAGGTTATAGATCAAATATAGTCCTAGTTTAAGTTACATGCACACCTATAAGAAATTAGATGCATATCCATCTGCACTAGTGTTAGGGATCAAGATCCTGAAGCCTATTTAGGATTTCAGATCTTAAAAGAGTCTCAGAATCCCGAAACATACATCAGGGTCCTGACCATCACCATTATTCGTCTTTCCTAACAATATTAACGAATATATTTCTTGTTTATTTCACGTGTGCAAAGTTAGTCAACAAAAGACTCATCAACTCTGAAGAATCATTCCAATCTGGCTTAAGACCTAGAAATACCAATTCAATAAAATGTGCAAATACTAGTTGAATAGGATCCCGTGAATATCAGACACACAAAACTTAGGCTACTTAGACTTACTAATACATTTGTACCCTTAATCTCAAGCTTACTTCTGTAATTTTCTTTTCGATTAGTAAAATCAAACAAGGCAGGTGATCATTATCACCTCCCAAGGTTTTATGTCGGAGATCCTAACAAGGATCAAGGGATTTCATTGTAAATCACTCGTGTCATTTTGATCTCAATTCCATATTCATCTTAATCACAACACCACCAACTCTCATATAATTTTTTTGATATCTCTTAATTGATTTTTGACCAAAACAATTTGGTGCCCACTATGGGCCCGTTATGTTCATAATTCTCAAAAATCGTGTCTACACAACCAACCTTATCCTCTTCCTCTATTCCTACCATTTATTCAAGGAATCTTCAACCACCTCCAAGTGGACCTCCTGGCCAGAAGAAAACTTACGATGCTTCTAATAGATACACTTCTCCGATCACTAGCCATGGGAATCCAGGATCCCTAGGGTCTAAAGATCTTCTTGTTTAGATCTCCAACAACGAACTCTTCATAGTGATGAAGATGTTAACGCAACAATTGATTCAAAAATAAGAGGACAATAGGACATTGCTCAAGGAGGTGGAAATAATTCGAGCACAAATACGCAAACCCCATGAAGAGACACCTTCGATCTTGCAACCCAAAATCTTGAATTTCGATAGCATATGATCCTTAGGGAAATGCTCAGAGACTATAGGCCCGACATCCGTTGCTACTCAAACTAGGGGTGTAATCCCCAAATACCAAACTCCTCTGATCCATGATCTTGACGAAACTTTCACTACCCCTAACAACATAGATGTTAGTAACTTCTTCGAAAGTTATACTTTTAATACAAACTATGTGAATCTTGATACATGAATATGTCTAGTCAAGGGTAAGGAACTTCAACAACTAAGATGATCTCAAGCATGCTAGGAGTGGTTCAACCTATATACAAATGATTTATATTGAATTCTAATGTAGATTAAAAGTGGGGTGTTACAACTGTCCCAACTTACAAATATTTCTTACCCGAAATCATACTCTTAGCACATCTCAAGATAATTCCTACAAATCATATTATTGGAGTTATCGATAATAACTCGTGATCTAGCCGATGTTTCCGTATCGACATTCCTTATAGAACTTCATTTTCTACCTTAGATGTACTCCCGAACTCGTCGCGAAGTCTTCCCAAATTGGTAACTTATCGATATGGAATTCCAAAATTAATACCCTACAACTGACGATCGCCTTCAAACGAAAAATTTCGATGTGTTCCTTTGACTAGTACCATTGTCAACTCGTTATGAAGCGACTAACTAGGGAAATTTATCTTTGACATCCTAATAGAATAATACTTTCGAAAAGTGCCCCTATAAAAAGGCTTTATGATATATCGTTCTAACTTTTGTCTTACGACAACTTTCTATGGTATAGCCTTAAAACACACACGAACCTAGATTGCAAGCAGTTTCCCATACCAAGTTCATGTGTTCCAACATTCTGAAACTTAACCAAAGCTATTGTAATGGATTTATTGGTTCAGAAACTATGGATCCAATACTCCATTCCTGACGACAGAATCATTATAAGGCATGCTCATCTTTCATCCTACATAATTATAATGAATACTAGGTCCCCAATAGTCTTTTTCAAGCCTCTAACTACTTTACCTATGTCAATGTACAACTGCTTCTCGAGAAATTTTTTCATATGCCTTCTCATGACACGTCGTGATACTATCCAACTATTAGAACTACAATGCCATACCACTTTTGTCATCATCCACAATCAGGTCTGAAGGCACATGATCAACCACTTAATGGTCTTGAAGAATCGCAACTATTATCTGACTGTCCTGAAGAAACGTAATCATCATTATTCCCTGATATCTATTTATCACAACATACCTCTTCTACTTAAACTTCTGAGGCTACAACTGATCTGAGGTACTTAATCTACACCGTACGGATGCTAAAGTCTAACTCTCATCCTATGTCAACCTATGAATGTAAAAATCCTAGTTTTATATCGACTCTTACACTTATGGAGAAAAGGAATAAGTAAACCAAACATGTTGCTTACCCCGAAGACCTATGATAACAATGATGCATTATCAGATGTTTACATGTTGGTACGAATTTTAAACTCTAATTAGCGTCTTATATTAACTTACGAATGTTATAGATCTTATACAATCCTAGGTTAACTTACATGTACTCCTAGAAGAAAATACTAAACAAAATACATAGTTTTCCTAGAGTCTAAAATTTCATTGATGCATCATTAGATCTGTACACACCCGCACTCGTGTTAGGGGTCAAGATCCTTAAACCTATTTAGGATTTCAGATCTTATAAGACTCTCAAGATCCTAAAACATACATCAGGATCCTAACCATCACCATTATTCTTCTTTCATAACAAAATTAATGAATACATTTCTTACTTATTCTTCACATCTGCACAATTAGTCAACAAAGGACTCATCAACTCGAAAGAATTGTTTCAATCAGGATTAAGACCCAGAAATGCCAAGCCAAGGACATGTGCAAATACTAGTTCAATAGGATCCCAAGAATATTAGACTTTTAGTTATTTGACATAGGCTATATATAGACATGCAGCATTAATACAATACACACACTTTATTGGCAACTTAGACTCACTAATACTCTTGTACTTGCACTTTCAATCTCATTCTTGTAAATTGATTTTCAATCAATAAAATTTAACAAGGCAGTTGATCATTATCAATTCCTGAGGTTTTCTGTCAGAGATGTCAACAAGGATCAAGGGCTTTATGGAGATTGTTGATACATGAAAAGTGATCCTTTAGAAATTTGAAGTGAAGCTAATTCCTAAGTGAGAAGTGTTCCAAGATGATGCCAGTTCCAAAGTGAAGACAAGTTCGAGATGCATCTTTTGTTACTTTCTATTTGAGTCTGTAGTGTAAATTAAATGTTCCTAGTAATACTTTGTCCTTTAGTCGTATTTTATTATACGGTACATGGGAAAAAATTAACAGAAGCGGATTCGTTAGTCTGTTTATCTCCAGTTGTCTTTTAGTTCATGCACTTTAGCAGATTTGTCTTTTTGTCATTCCTTGTCTATTTAGGGAATTGTAACCTTAGTGTTAAGCACACATGAGTGTAACATTCTCATTGATATATATACGAAGAATCATTCAATCAAATCATTCTCTCTAATATTCTTATTGTTCTTAAAATCACTTTACATTGTTCATACTTACTTTTACTTATTTGAGCACTTTGTTGAACATCTAATTTTGAGAAAAGACTGGTTTACCAGACTTGATTGGATCTCCATTAATAATAGACATTGATCTTATGTTAATTCAAGGTTTGAGTTCTCAAAGCTTGTCCGCTCATATCATTTTGCTTTCACGCAAATTTGATGAGACATTCTCTTCGATCTTCAGTCACAACAAAGTTGTGCTTCTTACAGAACTGAACTCTCTGATTTGCATCAGTGAGTTAGGAGACACTTATCAGGTTGTGTTTGAGATATGCCACATATGCTACATTTTTGTAACGTCACACTTTATGATCTGATGATTCATACACATAACATGCTATCCACCAGCGCTAGTGCCAACAACAACATCATCAGCGACGACGTGATCCTCATGATCTTAGTGAGCAATTATATATTAGGTAAATATAATCTGTAATTGTAGAATATGTATATTATCACAACCCAAAATCGGAACGGCAGAAATTTTCGGGGGTGGAGGATGTCATGTTTAGTATCACAAGACATGCATCATAGTAATCAAAGTAACGAAAAACCATTTCATTAGAAAGAAAGTGTTTAGAATGTGTGTTCACAAAACATAGAATACATAAGCAAATAACAAAACAAGACTTGAAGCTATTATGCTCCGTCTTCTGAATTTCCAGTGCAAGTACCTGTCTTCTAGTCTCCTGAGAATACAAGTTATTTTGAAAGAGTTGATCAGCAATTAAGCTGGTGAGTTCATAAGATTTTAGTGATGTAAGTATGTTGTAGAAAGTTGTAGTAAAATGTAGTAAGTTATAAGTTCGGTTTATAAAAATTCGCCTGTTCCTCCAGAAAATCCTATATTTCCTGCTTTAATGAAAGATAAGTAAAAATAACTCTACAATCCTTTCTATGAGTACTAAATGGATACAAGTTATATAAAACTCAGAGTAAACAAACAATCGATTGTGCGTATCTGCCCTAAGCCCAAAACCAAATAAGGAACAGGAAGTAAGGCGGAAAGCACACATCCCATTGTTTGTTAGATCATTGTTGTATATAACCCTGGCGTATTCACTTGTTACTCATGGAGTTAGTTGTAATAGTTCCTTTATATTTAACGAAAAGATTCTTTAAGAAAACCCTTATTTCTTATAATAAAACGGTGACCACAGTGATTACTTCTATAATCAATTAGTAATTTATACTAGTTATATATAATCTAATATCGAATAGATAGTTAATTGTATGAGTATTCCCTATGCCCACAACCAAACAAGGAACATGAAGTAAGGCGACAAGCACACATCCAACTACCTGTTGGGTATTAATGATATATAACCATGACGTATAAACTAAGGTATTATAGAGTTAACCACCTAAGGTCCTTTAAGTTTATACTGGTTTAATAAAACGGATTAAACCCTTTACTGATAAGTTTCTCTTTTTGTATACCAAAAGTTCTATTTGAAAAGTATGCTTTGTACTAGAAAATTGTGCTTGAATTAGTGTCCTATGACGTGACCCATACATGGTACCCCTTATGATGACTTAATGTATACAGAACATATATATCACCAAGATTGAATGGATAATAGACTGTGTGAATCCACTCTAAACCCACAACCAAACAAGGAATAGGGAATGAAGCGGAAAACACACATCCTATTACATGTTGGATCCCATTGATATATATCCCTTGATGTATACATTAAGGAATCATAAGTTTAGCATTATGGTCCTTTTCTACTGAATGTACTAGAATCGACTGTTCTGTTTGTCGTTTGTAAAATGTAATTTTTCCCTAGTTTATAACTATCTTGACTCGAAAATAGTTTGCATTAACCTTCAAGTGGTACTGTCACAATATGAAAGTAATGGGAAAATGTAAGTACTGTAGTATTGTATATATAGTAACTACTGCTGTACTAACTACCTTAAACCAATTTTTATTTAAGGTATAATGTGATATGATTGCACCATACTAACGACTAATAACATGACGATGAAAGACGTCGGAAGAAATGACATTTGGCACCCGTAGACTTGCAAGTCCTACTGTAGTGAAGAACAAGGTGTAGGATAGTCAATCTAGTATAGATCTATACACAAATTCACGCTCTCCCTCCAGGAGACTCTGGATACAAGTCGAGCCATGGCAGTGATGCCATGCCCCGAAACAGGTTCAGATTTATGTTATTGTATTCTTGTATATGTATTGTATGTACTAGAGTATTGTATGTTCTCTCTGTCTAGTATGTAGTATGTTCTGTTCGTTTCTCAAATAGTATGTTCTGTTTCTCATATAGTATGTTCTCTAGTCTAGTATGAACTGAACCCCTAAACTATACCCCTTATAGTTTACTAATGTTTCACTTGAACTGTTATTGAAAAGACTCTTTTATCTACTAAGTTATGCTTTTACTTTAAAAACGGAGTTTTGTTAAACTATAAAGTAACATAACTATAAAAGAGTTTTTGAAATGTTTTGATCATTTATAAAAGACATAAAAAAAATCTTTTGAAAGATGTTTATAACAAACATTTACACAATTATCATTGTGTTCTACTTGTATCCCCCCCCCCCCTTAAAAGCATTTAAAACAGTTTAAAAGATCGATTACGCGGTATGAACTCACCTGATGTGGGTGATTCAAACGAATATGTGTGTAAGGATGAGAAGCTCCGCGAATGAAGTCTCGAGACTTAACGACTCCTAAATGACATATAATGGCATACATTGACTTAAATATAGCGTTTAGAGGCAACCAAATGCAAGGAAACACCTCATGGGACTAGGAAACACTTTGACCAAGTGTTGGAATCACATGTGATTCATGTAAGGGATGTTTAAGGCCAATAAAAGGTGTTTACGGCCAGGGTGTAAACTCATGGCCGTAAACTCATAGTAATGTGTATAAGAGGGTGCTTGAATGTTAGGGAAACTTGAGGGATCATTGCTCTTCACAAGGATAAGCAAAACCAATGTTTTGGAGGGTGTTGAGGTATTTACGGCCACACCATAAACTCTATGGTCGTAAACTCTCGAAATGGTCTCATCTTGGGTCTTAAAGGCAAGGAGTTTCAAAGGTTCAACTGTTGCAAAGGTTAACAAGGGTATTGAAGTGTTTAAAGCTGAAAACACTACACTTTCAAGGGTTTACGGACAGGGTGTAAAGTCATGGCCTTAAACTCTCTTTGATGATGAGTTTGATGATGATTCCTGGCCATAATCTAGTGTTTAACATGCACTACTAGATGATGGATGGAATACTCACACTTTGGAGTGCCTTTGAGGAGTTTTCGGCCACCAAGAACAAGTGTGTGTTCTTGGTGTTCTTGGTGAAACTTGAAGATCTAACAAATGGAATGATTTCATGGATGGAATCATGGAATGATACTAGATAATGAGATGTATCAAAAAATCAAAGGAAGAACACTAATAACTTTTGATGATCTAGGATGAAAATTGGGATGATAGTTGAGAGACAAATGGAGTGTTCTTGAGGTTGGAATGTAAGAAATGGCTAGAAATGATCAAGAGCCATATATATGGACTTGAGTTTATGGCCACATGAGTTTACGGCCAGGGTGTAAACTCATGGACATTGTGGCCGTGAATTCCTTAGGATGAGGTTAAGGCTTGATTTGTTGAACAGTGTCTCCAGAAGGTACATTCTAACACTCATTCCTTAAGTGTACCAGGCTTAAAACTCCTTAGAATGACCTTTAACTAGTCTAGAACTCATTACTAATGAGCTTGACACTAAGTTGAGTTGACTGACTGAGCTTTCAGAGCAAAAAAAATTCGGTTGTCACATATATGATCTGTTATCTTAGTGATTAGGATCAGACCTTACATAGATTAGAATATATCCCCAAAATAGTGGGATCCCCATTTCTGTAATCGTATATAATATACTATTATGGATAAACCCTAATACAGCTTTGTGTCTCACTTTGTGTGATTGTTCTCTTTGTCAGAACCTTTTCTCAGTGAACATATCTTTGTGATCATCCTTCTTTTTATGTTCTTGTTTACTCTTTGTTTGTATGAAAGCGGGTTTAAGATATATTCAAGTTATCATGTCTTCCTCCTATAATCCAAAGTCGTCTTCTATTAACAGGATCCCTCCTTTCGCTCAACATAACTTTGGAATGTGGAAATCAAAGGCTATGATTGTTCTTTGAAACCATGGACTTTGATATGCTCAAAATATTTGATAACGGTCCATAAGTTCCCATGTATCAACCTACGGTTAACAACACTCCTGCTGATCCCATGAAACAACATCCAATGACTAAATATGACTATTAGGACCAAGATCCTTACAACATCTAGGATCCTCAAATATCTTGCTTCCTCAGCAACATTAGGATCCCGACTAATTACCGTTATTATTATTAATACTTATAACGGTCCTATTTTGTCTATAACTAACACGTGTGAAAAAGTAGTCAAGGGAAGACCAATTCTCAATGAAGAATCTTCTCAACTACGCAAAAGACCAGTAATACTTGGTCAAATAACGTTCATGTAGCTGATCATAGAGGTTCCTGAGAATATCGAACATCTTGTTGGCTAAATTAGACTATAAATTGACACTTGTAATCTGCACACGACACACTGTCTTTAGGTCAAGCTTACTCAACAAAATTCTCTACTCATTCTTACTAAGAACTCATTGTAATCTTTACTTTATATCAATAAAATCATCATGGCAGGTGATCATTATAACCTCCCAAGGTTTTATGTCGGAGATCCTAGCACGAATCAAGGGCTTTCCTTGTAAACCATCGTGTCACTTTTCTTTTACTATTTGCTATTACAGAATCCGAACATCACAGCCTTTCATTCAGTTTGGTTGATTAGTACTTGTGTAATTTTTGACCAAAACAATTTGGCGCCCACTGCGGGGTCGTAGTGTTCAAAATCCTCGAAAAAATCATGTCTACACAACCGATCCTCTCTTCGTCCTTTTCTCCTTCCATTCCAACCAAAAACCTACCACCGCCTCTGAGTGGACCCCCCACTCAGAGGAAAACGCCCGACACTTCCAAGAAAAGCACCCCCACAATCGCTAATCCATGAAGTTTGGGATCCTCAGGGCTCCAGGATCCGACTGCCTCAGTCACTACTTTATAACTTTTCGCTATGATGAGGAAAATAACGCAACAGGTGACGCAACAACAGGAGGAAAATAGAGCACAACTCAAAGGATTGGAGAGAATGAAGGCAGAATTTCATAAATCCCAGGAAACTACGCCCACAATTGTGCAACCAAGGATCATGGACTTAAATTATGCAGGATCTTCATAAAATCTTCAAAAGGACACAATTCCTACCACTGTGGCGTCACTCTGGGGGCAACAATGGACAACCAAGCATCCACGATTAATGAGCCTTTCAACACTCCTAGAAACCTCGACTCTAATAACTTCTTAAACAACAATACCGTTGGAGCATGAAAATGCTCTACAATGTTGAGTGTTTATTAGGTTATAATATTCCATTGTATGAAAAACATATTCCCTCCACTAGTATATAAAGTGGAGGTGATGGTCATTTTATTGTAAGTGTTCGCTATGTAGACTTTGTAGTTTAGAGAGAGTGTGGTGGGATTTATCCCACCAAGGGAGAGTTATCTCTCCCAACCCATGAGTGTTATTATATTACTTTTTATCTCTCTATCTATCTACTACAGTTTTACTCACATAGTATGTTCTTCATGCTCATACACGATTATCTTCTTTGTAATATCTTCTGCACTGATCCAATCGATAAAATGGGTACCTACAAATACTATCAATATTAACTACACTAATGTTGATGCAGGAATAAATCCGAATATGGCTAGGGAACTTCAATAAGTAAGACAAATGATCTCTTGTGTACCAGAAGCATCCCTACAAGCCACAAGATCTCAATATTTACTCTTGCGATAGCCGATACCGATTTTCCTAAACACTTCCAAACTCCCAACATGAAGCTATACGATGGGACTACAAATCCCAAAGAGCACATAACCTAATACAGAGAAAGGATGGAGATCATTCCCATCCCAGGTCACTTGAAGGAAGCTTGCCTATGCAAAGGCTTTGGTTCGACTCTCAAAGGATCAACCCTCAAATGGCTACTAAACGTTCCCCCATACTCTATTACTTCATTTGCACACTTAGTTAATAACTTTAATAACCAATTTTCTTGCAGCACAACCTTGGAGAAGATCACTAGTGATCTTTACCCGGTGGTTCAGGATCCTAAGGAAAAACTTAGGGACATTGTTAACAGGTTTGGCAGGGAAGTTCTGAGCATCCCCAACATTGACATGGCCACTGCAATGGAAGCTTTCAAAATGGGATTAAGAAAGGATTCACCCTTCTACGAAGACCTTGTTGTGACCCCATACAAAAGATTGGATGAAGTTAGGTGTTAGGCATTAAGGTTCATAAGGCTCGAAGAGGATAGAGAGATCTAGAAGAGAAGCAACCCTTCAGATCATTATGAAAACCCTAACAGGAAGGCCAAATTCTCAACTCAAAGATCCTAAAAAACGAAGCCTTATTCCAAACCGGATCATCACAGGGTTAATGCCCTTGAAGATGGAGAAAAAGAAGAAGAGCTTCCTAAAATCACTGACTATTGTTTTTCTATGGATGTTTCAGGGGTAATTCATATTATGCAAGATCTTAGAGATAAAGCAAGATGGTCAAAGAGAGATAACAAGATCACCGCTTGGAAAGAAAAGTCCAAATTGTGTGCTTACCATGAAGACTTTGGCCACATGACCATGGATCCATGAGATGAAATCAGTTCCATCAACATACCGTCAATGTGTGAAGATGCCCACTCCATGGATCAACAAGAATCAAAAGAATGCTATAAAACCTCTATGATATCTATGGTGAAACCCCAACAAGCATAACAATTAAGGCAGGGGGCACGACATGTTCTAGAGACAAAGGAACAAGAAATAAAGGAAGTGCCCTGGGAATCGAGGATCCTGGAGCTAAAATCCTCATAGGATCCTCAATGCCATAGCAGATCGAACAGGATCTACTGAATTTCTTAAGAACCAGAAGTAAGACATTCACATGGAAACATGAGGATATGACAAGTATACACAAGAATATTATTACTCATAAACTTAATATTGATCTTCTTTCAGGCCAATACACCAAAAAATGTGGTTACTGTTCATCGATAAATTGGTTCCTGATTGAAATCCAATCGACTTAAAACCTTTCAATCTCATTCTTGTTCATGATACTGCGTAATTTTTTTCTTAACCAGAATTCATTGTACATCATTTATTGTTTTCATGATCGATTGGAATCTATTTGATATCTCATGAAAATTTCGATTGATAATCTTCTGTGAAGAGCTTGAAGATGAACACTCAATAATAGTTGAAAAACATATGAAGAACAGATGAAAATTGTTTGGTATTCAATGTTTGATCTGAAAATTGATTTGAGAAAATTGTGTTTGGTGTTTGCCAGCAATTGAAATTGATAAGTCAAACACAAAAAGTCAAAATTGGATTTTCAAAAGTCAATTTAATGGTTTGAAAGTTGAAACTGGTTGATAAGAGGGCTAGTCGAAATCAAATGTATGATTGGAATCGATTTTGGAGTCGAATAACGAAGGTTTGGGTTGATATCGATGCAAGTTTTTTGTAATGACTTTGAAAGATAGATATCGATGGTGTTGGGTATCGATGTTGATTTTGGTTGATGCCGAGTATTGGATTCAAGGGTCCATTGATGATTCGAAATTGATGGCTTTCCTGATATTGATGGTAATCATATAACTTGGTAACAAAATCAATTTTATGAAGAAGTTTAATGTGCGACTAGCCATTTCGAAGTGTGTTGGTCGATGTCGATTTCAAATTGGTTATTGATCAGAAGCTAATTTCAAAGGACTGAAGGTTTAGGAAGTGAATAGGAAATTGATAATCGATATTTCGATGGTTTGGAATTGATGGTATAATCACGACTTCGAAATTGAGTTGAATTGAGGATTAGTTATTGATGGTTAATAGATTGAGAACGAAAGGTTGTTATCAATTGGGTTGAAATCGATTTAATTTTGGAGTTGATGTTTAGATGTCGATGCCTGATTGTTAAAAGCGAAGCCTTGACTTTGATTTTGATATTGATGGGTATACGTTTGTTTTTGAAGTGTTGGTATTAGTATTTTATATCTATGACTGGGAAGGTTGAACAAATTTCGAAATTGGTTCATTGACTGGGATTTCGAAGGCTGGGCATCAAGATTTTGAAATAGGGTTACGGTTTGTTGTTTCGAAAATGGGTGGATGGATTGAAAAGGGATTGGTTTTGAAAGCTTGGTTGTGAGGATCAATTAGGTATCGACATGGTCACGATGGTATCTGGTTTTGAAGTGGAGAAGAAACAAAAACTGACAATTTAAATCCTTTAACTTTAAAAGAAGTGACAGAAAAGGTCCACATTCGAAATGGGGATAAAAGTTTGTGTTAAATGCAGACTTTTCGTTACGAATCCCTGATGTTTCGAAATATTGGCAAAATTTACCCAATTTTGAAATTGGGCTAGTAATTCTGAGAAGTGGAGGATGTTTTGAAACAGACCCCCCCCCCCCCCCCCCCCCCCCCAGTTAATGCGATTTTACAATTTATGCCCAGTTTTGCAAATGGGGTAGTGTTTCGCATTTTTTGACTGTTTTGGGCGCACCGGGTAATTGCATAATTTCAAAATTGACAAGTTCTACCCAAATTTGTGTAATTTTGTCAAAGGCGGTCCGTGAATGAATAAAAAAATTGAAGATTTTTTGGATTTTCCATATTTTAGCAAAATGTTTATGCCATGTGTTAAGGAGGAGATTTGGATAGAAAAATCCCGATTTCGAGCGCTTTCTCATTCTTTTTTGGTTTTATAATCATTTTTCAATTATAAAAAGGGCGAGAGATTTACATATGGAAATTCGAAAATTGAATTTTTTGTATTACAGGTACTTCAAGACTGAAGTGACCTTGAGCACTTGAAGTTTATGAAATGATTTGATTGGAGATTTGGAGGTGATTTGGGTTTTCTGGTTCAAGATGGGTTTGGATTTATTGAAGATATTTAGGGTATGATTTTATGCTTAACTTTTGGGTAATCTTTTGGGATTTGGATACTCCTAATTACCCTTTGATGCTCAGTTTTTATGGTCTCACACTCTAGAACCTGGATTGTAAAATCATTGAAGAATTAAAGATTTGAAGATCATTTTTACATGTGTCATGCTTGAGGCTTAGTTCGTGAAGTTGCTCGATTTTGGAAGATTTGAAGCAGGTCATCCATTCCTAACTTTGAGGGGGAGAATGTTGGGGAGCATAGTTATCCATGTATGACTTTGTTGATGGTTTGACTTTTATAGACCCACGTGCATGTAGTAGAGTAGCCTTTACACATGATATATATATATATATATATATATATATATATATATATATATATATATATAGAAAGAAAGACAGAGAGAGAGAGAGAGAGAAATGTAAACACCTCTATATAAGGTGGGTTCATACCACTTATAGAGGTGTGCTTGAGAGATGTAGTGCATAGTGATTGTTGAGTGAGGTATTTATGGAGTTATAGATCCAGTACCTTTTTTGTACTCATTTACTATGATCGAATACACCTTCAGCACCGAAATCACCATGTTCTATGTGTTCTTTGATTCCGCATGCCAAATCAAATACTTGTAAACCTTAGATCTGAAAGAATGATCATTCGGTACGTTCTAATCCCCAACATCCACCCAACCAAGTCTAAAAAGATAAACTCTAACCCAAGAAGAGATCTAAGCAACTGGTAAGCAAGGTGAGAACTTGATACCTCAAAAACTTGGCAAACAAGACAGATTATGGATCCAAGAGTTCTTCTTCAAGCCAAGCAACCCCTAATTCCTTAGCTCCTTCAACAAGCATGAAAAATTAACTCTCAAGGCTCTCCCCAAGCTCTCACACTCAGCAATTGAAGATAAGGCTTGGTTTTAGGGTTTCTAGACAGAGGAGTCTGGTAAGGAGGCCAACCAAAGAACTTAAGGCCTTTAAATAAGGTGCAATATCCTAAAAATTAGGGTTTCTCAATCAGCATCCAACCCGCCGAGTTCCCTTCACCAACTCGCCAATTTGGTTCATAAAAACGTGCATCTCAAAAGCCTCCAACACGTCGATTTTCCCACCATCAACTCGCTGTGTTGGTCCCTAGGAAAGGGAATTTATTTCCACAATTAGTCTTATAGATTTCGGGTGTTACTACTCTCCCCCACTTAAATTAGATTTCATCCTTGAAATTCGTCCTTAGAAACAATCAGATCATATCAACATCTCGAGGAACGCTACCGCAAATTTTGCACATAAAACGACCTTCCCCAAAACAATCAAACCCAAACAGAAACTGCCAACCTGAAGAAGAACAACCCATAATCCTATGCAAAGACCAAACCTTATATATCCGAACTTGGGTATCAAATTGGTCTGACTCCCTGAAAAACCTCCCAAACTAAACCGATTGCCAAAACCATGACACTTATACATCGAACAATCTATTCAGCATTTGATGATAACAATTCCATAAACACACAAAAGATAAAAAATACAGAATTCCTTGACTGTCAGGCCGATACATTGAGGCTAAGAGCCTGAAACCTCATCACATGCCCTTCGTTCATAAGATGGAGCCATCCTGGAGCGCAAACACATAAGCTAAATTCTGAACCCTCCAACTAATGCCTTTGAAATACAGATTTCTTAACCCCCTCTGCTCTGGATACGGACCTTGTACGGACCCACTCATGATTCCCAACACGAGTTCCCAACAAAATCCTACTCGAAAATGACTACCCATGATACCTCCTGGCGGAACCTTCACTAAAACTGATGAATATCCATTTGAATTTACCCCCATTCCCTAACTAGGGCACTACTGGAACCATGAAGAATGATCCTCAAAACACACCGACCGCTAACTTAACCCAAAACTGAACCATATGATAAACCCAAAATCTTAATAACCCTTGACTCTTTGCTTTGCTAGTACCAACCAGACGAGCAACAACGATCAAAACATGAACTTCTACGATACATCTAACACTTACTGGCTCTATTGCACCGCCACCTAAGCATCCACTTGATATAATTGTTGGATTAGGTGTCTAATCCCATAACTAAATTTGGTATGTACTTGACTCGGTTATCTCATTGTCCTTTTGGGTTGTCTTCACCAGAGCAACTTGACTGAATGAATAATGGAGAAAGACGTTATTATGGTTTATTAATATATTATTTGAATAATATATTAAAAGAGAAATCATATTATTTAATTAACATTGGTCAAGAATTAATTTAGAATTAATTTCGTGGTCAAAAGAGATTAATTGAATTAAGGGGACTAAACTTGTAATTCTAAGATAATTACATTTTGGGCTGAGGAACCCTTTGGAAAGGGGTTTGACGAAATCTTATGGGAGCCCATAAGGATTTCGACCAAGGGCTAGGTTTTGGAAGATTCTTGTGGGCTGCTTAGAGCCTAAGCAACCGGATGAGGTCTTTGACTGAAACTCTAATTCATTACCTATATAAAGCGCCCCTATGCTTCATAAATCCAGTTACCACTTGAACCCTAGAGATCATAGAGCCGATTTTGAGCCCCCCCCCCTCTCCAAGATCGTCCATTTGCTTTGGTGTTTGTGATTCATTAGAGGCATCGCATTTAAGGTGCTAGGTTCTCAAAATCTCAAGATCTTCAAGCTACACTCAAAGGTAACATTCTTACTAGTTTATTTATGTTGATTTCGTTTTTTGATATGTTAGATCTAGGTTTTGAGAGCTTTCGATGATTATTGCATGCAAAAATAGAAAAACCTAGATCCAAAGCTTTAGGGTTTGCATATACACCATAGGATTGATGTTTTGCTCATAACGCAGCAGTGGTATCAGAGACTAGGCCGTTTTTCTTTTGTGTTTAATGCATTGTTGAATTATTCAAAGCTGAAAAATCAAAAACTCTTGCCTCTGCCTAATGAACTCGTCGTGTCACCTGATGAAATCAATGAGTCAAGGCAACATGACGAGTCCATTCTGTGACTCAGCGAGTCGGGTAGTTTGGTGGCTGATTTTTCAGGTTTTTGACTGAAATTGAATTAGGATAATTACCAAGAACGTTTTTGGCTGTTAAAATCTGATTTTTTTGTTCAATAAAGTATGGGTTATCCTAATGCAATTCAAAGATAATAGTCATAAATAAGATAATTACTTGTTTTATGTGATAAAGATTAATTATTTGTATTTTCATTTGAATTATCTTGTCAATAAAATAGATTAGGTCAAATTATGTGACAGATATTAATAATATGATTAATTAATTATTTTTCAAATTTGATCTAAAAGATGTTTTGAAAAGTTTCAAAATTTGCCCTCAGGTTTTAGGATTTAAATTTTGATTAAAAGTTTTAATTTTGAAATACTTAAATCCTAAATCCTAGAATTTTACAAGTTTAAAATTCAACCCTTATACTATTATATTATTATAAGATTAATTTTACAATTATTTTGTACTCCGGTTTGGGCCTGTCCAACCGAGAGCCTGTTATGTTTATTATATAAGTATATGCTTGCATGCATAATTAGGTTAACGATTAAGAGTATTACGATAGAATTACAGATTTCTTTGATCGTTCTTGTAAACCTACTAATCCTCTACAGTTGATGTTCTTAATCGAGCTCTTCTGAGGGTTTTGTTTTAATCATTCGACTCGTTTGATTCATTCTTGACTTGTTCTTTATTTTCTTGTTCTTGCTATTTTGTATTTATTTACCTGTTTAAGATCTAATCGATCTTAAAGATTAAGTTTTAATCGCATCAATTGGTATCAGAGCAGGAGGCTGTGTAATCGATACACATTTTTTCTGTGAAAAGGTTTCAATTAGGGTTTTTCCGCAATTAATGATATTTATTAAGCCGTCATATCATTATTGACGTATCTTGATATTTATTGTTTTGCCCTAATTTGATTTATTACAAGTCTGATCTTTAAACAGGTTATTCGATCATTATGGATGAGTCGCAATCGAATCCCATCAATATTTCCAATAGCATCGGTTCAACCACGAAGATTCCCATCCTATATACCCATGATTATGAAGTCTGAGCGCATCACTTCGAAGACTACGTTATAGGATCTGAGGATAATGGATACCTCATATGGGAAGCAATCATTAATGGACCGTTTTCTCACTCTGCAACATCGAGGATTGTCAAAACTCAAAAGGAGTACAATGATCTGCTGAAGGATGTTAAAGATATTGCACAAGATGAAAAGGATAAATTCCAGTGCAATATCAAGGCGTTAAGATTGATCAGATTCGCCCTTCAGTCCGATACTTTCAGGTTGGTAAGCTCATGCACGACGGCAAAGGAAGTTTGGGATAGACTTCGCGAACTGTACTCTACAGACGAGGATCTTGAACATTTTATCCAAACCTTGCTCTTATCTGAGTTTGGAGAATTCAGGAAGGAGCCGAAGAAACTGTGACCCAGACGTTCGATCGCTTTAATCATCTTCTCAGCAGGATGATCAAGCATGACATCGAAAGGAAGCTTATCGAGCAGAAGGTTACGTTCTTGAATGGTCTAAGGTCAGAATGGAGAGCTGTGGTGTCAACAGTTAAAGCCCATGGGCAGTTCAAATCATACTCTTTGGCGAAACTGGTGGGTATTCTCAAGTCCCAGGAAAAGATTGTGCTGCAGGAAAAGAACGTTGTTTCAAGCCTAGGTTCGCTGGCCCTCCTGTCAAAAAGTAAAGCTGTGATGGAGGATGAAGACCTCAACTTGGAGGAGTATGATCTCACGTCTGAGGATTATGCTATGATGGTGTCTAACCCCAAGAGGTTCATTAGGAAGAGATTCCACAGCAACAAAAACCGAAACTGGCAGGGGAGTTATAGTTCAGAAAAGGTTAACAATGAACCGAAGGTTGAAGAGCCCAAGAAGGAACCAAAGGCAGATGGTGATTCTGGAGTAAGTTGTTACTACTGTGGTGGGAAAAACCACTATGCTAAGGATTGTGTCCTCAAAAAGATGGCTGAAAAGGACGAGGAAAAGGATGAGGAAGCCTTGTTGCAGAAAAGGCTTGATGATATGAGAAAGAAGAAATCTACCGCTAACCCTTCCATGAATGCTCTAATTGTGCAGGGTTCGGTTGCTGATGACGAGTTCGGTAGCGTGGAAGTTTGGTCAACCGACTCTGAAGACGATGAAGTGAGGAAGCCTACTCATGGAAAGGCTTATGTGGCAAAGGAGGAGAGCAGTGGAGGAAGGTGCTTCATGGTGTCCGATGTATCTCAGATGAGGGGATACAACACTGATGGTGGAAGCGAGGAAGCGAAGGAGCAGCAGGACATGTGCTTTACGGCCAAACCACTCAGCCAGCAGTTCAATGAGCTCGATGAACTGATCAAGAAGGTACACTCGGTTTTTGTTTCATTTAAAGTACCACCATCCTCATATGAGAGAGAACTAAAAAATGTTAATACAAGAATTTCACATCTAGATAGTAGCTTAACTCAAACTCGAGTCACCAATTCTAACCTAACTGATCAATTAAGCAGGGTGTCTTCGAAGAGTGAGGAGCGGCGCATGTGGATCGAGTTGAAGGAGTCTGAATTAGTTAAAATAAAAGACGAAAACATTTATTTACAAAGAGACAATTTAAAGTTGTTAAAACAGTGTAATGTTTTTTGTTTAATTGCAAAACGTCTTTATTCTAATATTACTCAGCTTCACTTGGACTGTGAAATAGGCCAAAAGATCCATCACATGATTTTGCCCTTCCTTGAGTTTAAGGAGGATGAAATCAATGTCGAAGCTTATAATCGTGAGAGTGTGATATCATCTGATGACGTCAAAATTGAATCTTTCATTAAATCCAAGGACCACAAGGACATGCTCAAAAACCTTTTGGATGAAAATGATAGACTCAAACTGAGAACCGAAACCATACAAAAATTTGACTCTTTGAACGCCAACTTGAGCTCAGAAAACAAAATAGATGTTGAAAATGCATCTGAGCTTAATAAGGACGACAATATGAGTGAAATTTCTGTAGAGGACACGGTTGACTGCTCAGAATTTGTAAAAAACAAACCTGAAAACCACAAGAATCTAATTTCTGAAAATTCAGTAGAGTTCGCTCGATTGTCCCAACAAAAGTCCCCGATCTTAGCAAAAAAAGCGGTTGTATATCAAAAGGTCCGGACCACTCCAAATCAAGTGTACAAGGTCACTGGAGTAACCGAACATCAAACTGCTGAACTCACGGCTATTGTAAACGAAGACAATGCTGATGGCTGTGATGAGTTCTTCTGGACAGCTCCAATCGATAATGTTGATGAAACAGTAGGGTTATCTGAAAGGACCTCCTGGAAAAGTAAAGGACGATACATACCAGAACCCTTGAACAAGCCAGATAATTTCGATGTGCCAAGTACTAGTGGTACGAAAGATATTTCTCAAGAGAATGGAGGTTCGGTAAAAGAAGACATTCCCTCTAGTTCCTAAGTTCAAAGTGAAACTCCCACAGTCCAAAGCGAACCAACCAAGGAGAAACCGAAAATGAAAGCCAATATTCATCATCAACCGAAGCAGATGAGAAATAAGAAACGTGAAAGGAACCAGAGATACAGGAAGAATTTCTCTGAAAGGAAACAATTCTGGCAATCCCAGAATGCATATTTCTCACATCAAGACAAGAATCTGAAGTTTAGGAACAATCCTGTCAAAAAGCATGAAAGCTACAACAACCGAAAGCCAAGGTTCGGTTCAGAAGAGAATACCAACCGAAAGCAAAGGCTCGGTTCTGAGAATGACTCCAACCGAAAGCAAAGGTTCGGTTCACAGAATGACTCCAACCGAAAGCAAATGTTCGGTTCACAGAACGACTCCAACCGAAAGCATAGGTTCGTTTCTGAAATCAAAGGAAATCACAACTCTATGGTCAGTCCTACCAATGATCAAAAGCAAAAGGATCACCTAGAGTCTCCAGCCAAGAAGTCATCACAACCCACTCCTTCTCATTCAACTAATTCTTCTAATTCTTCCAAATCATCTCCATCTTGCTCTAAAGCTCATTCTGTTCGATCTCAAAAATCTCATTCGTCAGCTGAACAAAAAGGCAAACAGAAGGTTAATGCATCCAATCCAGAGTCTAAACCGAACGCACCTAAACCTAATAAAATAAAAGTCTTTACCATCAAAAAGAAAGATGAAACAACACTTATAAAACGAACATATCTTGTTGACATCTCTCTTACTATTCCTGTTTCTATGAGAAGCTCACGTGGACCCAAGAAACTTTGGGTTCCTAAATCTGCTTAATTTTTGCAGGTTATAAGTGACGAGCAGTTTGACGAAGAATGGTACATCGGTAGTGGCTGCTCGCGTCACATGACAGGAAGGAAAGAAGAGCTCAGGGAATACAGATCTCTTTCAAACGGTGGCAACGTCAAGTTCGGAAACAACTCTTTCGGCACCATAAAGGGATATGGAATGATAACTAATGGTGATTTTACTATAAGGAAGGTGGCCTATGTGGAAGGACTACAACACAACCTCATCAGTGTATCTCAGCTTGTTGGAGGTACAGGTCTCAAAGTCTCATTCGATGATGAAGGTTCTGAAATCATAGAGAAAAAGACAAAGAAAGTGATTCTCAAGTCCGAGCGAAAGGGTGAAATGTTTCCCCTAAACATGAAACCCATCAAAGGAAACCCAGCCATATGCCTGTTATCAAAAGCTCAATCCGAAGAAAGCTGGTTGTGGCACCGAAGACTCTCTCATCTCAACTTTAAAGATATCAACAAACTTGTCACTGGAGGTCATGTTCGAGGCCTTCCATTGCTCAAGTGCGACAGAGATCATTTGTGTGCTGCATGCGAAATGGGGAAGCAGAGTTGTCAAAGTCATCCATCTATAATTAACACAAAAGTTGTTGAACCACTCGAATTACTTCATATTGATTTGTGTGGTCCATCATCTATCGAAAGCATCGGTGGTAGCAAGTATATTCTTGTTATTGTTGATGACTTTTCACGATTTACATGGGTGTTCTTTCTAAAGCTCAAATATGAAGCGACTCATAAGCTGAAAGTGTTCATCAAGCAGATTGAAGTACATCTCAAGAAGGTCGTTCGCAACATCAGAAGCGACAATGGTCTGGAATTCAAGAACAGGGAATTTGAAGGATTTCTAGCAGAAAAGGGAATAAGTCACAACTTCTCAGCTCCCTACACACCTCAACAGAACGGAATTGTCGAAAGACGAAACCGATCTTTGTGTGAAGCTGCCCGAACTATGCTAAGTTTCGCTTCTTTACCTCTTTATTTTTGGGCTGATGCAATTTCTGCTGCTTGTTTTACACAGAACAAGTCTTATCTCAACAAACGATTCACGCTCACACCATACGAGATTCTCAACAGCAGAAAACCCAATGTGAAATTTTTCCATGTGGTCGGCTCACGGTGTTTCATCTTTAACTCTAAAGAACACCGCAACAAGTTCGATGTCAAAGCCGACGAAGGAATCTTTCTGGGTTATTCTCTCACTTCCAAAGCATACAGAGTCCTAAACAAGCGTTCGAGAAAAATCGAAGAGACCTATTATGTGACTTTTGATGATAACCATGTCAAAAAGCTACAGGCCAAAGAAGACACAGCTGGGGACATCTTTCCTCAAACTGGCCAAGTCACAGTCTCGATCGCTAATCTATACGAGAAATTTCTGGAGCTCTTTGGCGAACCAGAGAAAGCTACTCTCTCAGAAGCCGGTGCAGCAGACAACAAGGTAGACCACATAAAGCAAATTATCGAAGAAGCTACCAGGAGAATGAATGAAGGAGGATCAAATTCTGATGAACCTCCATACCATGATGCTTCAGTCGAGGGGGAGCATAGTGATATGACGCTCGACTACGAAAGCCAATCTGAGCCAGAAGAAATGATCAACGCTGAACTAGATCCCACCTTTATTCCAAACTACCCTCCTCTCACCAAATGGACCAGAGATCATCCTATCTCTCAAGTGGTTGGTGATGTCTCTGAAAAGGTTTTGACCCGATCACAACTGAAGGCAAAACAGACATCCTTATTTTCAAAGGTTGAGTTTTGTATGTTTAACTCATTCGTATCAAAAGTTGAACCGAAGACAGTTAACACTGCACTCGATCAATCTGATTGGGTTCAAGCAATGCAAGACGAACTGAACGAATTTGAAAGGAACAAAGTCTGGCGCCTCATTCCAACTCCTCCAGATGCCTCGGTTGTTGGTCTCAAATGGGTCTTTAGGAATAAAATGGACAAGGAAGGGAATTTTATAAGGAACAAAGCTCGTCTGGTCGTAAAGGGATATTGTCAGGAAGAAGGAATTGATTATGAAGAGACTTTCGCTCCCGTAGCTAGGCTGGAATCAGTTAGAATATTTCTAGCTTACGCTGCCCACAAAAACTTTGAAGTTTTCCAAATGGACGTCAAATGTGCATTTCTAAATGGAGAACTCGAAGAAACCGTGTATGTGGAGCAACCTCCTGGGTTCGTAAACGAAAAGTATCCAAATCATTGCTACATTCTGGATAAAGCTGTGTATGGCCTCAAACAAGCTCCGAGAGCCTGGTATGAAACGCTAACTAAATTCTTAAAGATGTCTAAATTCAAACAAGGTTCGGTTGACCCAACCTTCTTTCGCAAAAAGGAAGGTAACCACCTTATGATAGTTCAAATTTATGTCGATGACATTATCTTTGGCTCTACGAATCCCAGCCTAACAGCTGAATTCAGAAAGCTGATGGAGACTAAATTTGAAATGAGCTCAATGGGTCCTATTAACTTTTTTCTTGGTTTAAATATTAGACAGGGACCCGAAGGCATCTTTATCAATCAGGAAGCTTACACGACGACTCTCCTAGTAAAGTTTGGTATGATGGGAGACTCCAAAGTCAAAGTCCCAATGGCATTCGGCACCAAGCTAACTCCATCCCTAGACAAACCGGCTGTCGATATCACGCTCTATTGTCAAATGATAGGCTCACTAATGTATCTTACTGCTAGCAGGCCGGACATCATGTTTTCTGTATGTTATTGTGCTCGATTTCAGGCAAACCCACGCGAACCTCACATGCTTGTAGTGAAGAACATCTAACGCTATCTCAAGCGAACCACCTCCTTAGGTCTATGGTATCCTTCCAACTCGGGCTTCTTCGTTCAAGCCTATTCAGATGCTGACCTTGGAGGATGTGGACTCGACAGAAAAAGCACCACTGGTGGCTGTCAATTTCTTGATGGGAAGTTGGTCAGCTGGCAATCCAAGAAACAAACGTGCGTGTCGTTGTCTACTGCCGAAGCGGAATACATAGCCGCTGCATCCTGCACCTCCCAAGTGATTTGGATCCAGAGTCAACTTCGAGACTATGGACTCAATATGAAGAAGATCCCACTATATTGTGACTCTGAAAGTGCAATTAGGATCTGTCATAACCCAGTGCAACACTCTAAAACCAAACACATGGCACTGAGGTATCACTTCATCAAAGATCACGTGGAAGATGGAAACGTCGAAGTTCACTTCGTAAGAACCACTTATCAACTGGCTGACGTCTTTACCAAAGCTCTTCCTGAAGCATCATTCAACAAAATTTTACAAGGGCTAGGTATGATGGAATCAGAATCAGTACCTCAAACTACCTCTCAACCTCTAACGTAAGAAGCGAACTTAACCGAACGTTCAGGTTCGGTTACATAATCTGCCTCGCTCATCACTACAAAGGTAGTTTTCTTGGTTGTATATTTCTTGTACAAAGTTGTTTATTTTATTGTCAAAAGTATATTCTGATTGCATGTCTCAATTCATTGGTTTTCAAAAATTTTCCAAAACCGAAACCTACCGAAGGTTCGGGTTCGGTTTTTCAAAATTTTCTTAAACCGAAACCAACCGAAGGTTCGGGTTCGGTTTTTCAAAATTTTCTTAAACCGAAACCAACCGAACGCTCGGGTTCGGTTTTTCAAAATTTTCTTAAACCGAAACCAACCGAACGCTCGGGTTCGGTTTTTCAAAATTTTCTTCAACCGAAACCAACCGAACGCTCGGGTTCGGTTTTTCACATTTTTCCCAACCGAATTCAACCGAACGTTCGGGTTACGTTTTTCAAAGTTTTCCAAAGTTTTTTTTCGAGTCTTATTTTCTTTGCTTACTTTTTACCTTTTATTTTTTCTTTTAATTTTTCTTATTTTATTTATTTTTATTTTTTTTATTTATTATTATCTACTTCAAAAACTCCAAAAATATTTTTCTCTTTTAATTTCACTTGTGCTCGTTCGTTTATGGGGATATAATTGTTGGATTACTTAAGTGTCCCTAGAAGCATGCTGCTGCATGTGTCCCAAGCCTCATAAGATTCTGAATAATCACCTTAATGACCTGGTATAAACAAACCGTGTCTTCCCAATTAGGCTACCACATTTATTCTAATCGTGAGCTACCTCACTCTTTTCTCACATGAAATAAGAGTTTTCTGCTTGGTCCTTCTTTTTGCAGCTGAGGTACTTTATTTTCTTACACCATCTCCATTACATTTCTCCATTACATTCCTTTCATCAACGTAACCCTTGAGACTCTCAGAAATTACCACTGAGGTTTATGGTTACACAACAACTGTGTTTATGATCTTAGTTTCGTGCCACTACGAGCTGAGTGAAACCTAAAATTCAACACCATATCTGAATTGACGGTGAACAATTAATTTGCTCAAGTTTTCACCAAAGAATTGACAGATGTACCTTCATGAAATCTCAACCTTTATTTTATGTGATTCCTATGAAATTGTTAAACACCATAACATTTCTTCCCTTGGGATCCAGTTTTTAATTTTTTTTTTTTTTTTGAGATTTTATATTTTCCAAAGCCAATTTAAAGTTAATTCCTACCTACTTGTTCAACAGACTACACCGGTCTCACAAGTACTTTGATCACTTTCTTTCTTATTTCAAGATTAGAATTGTTGCATCAAAGCGAAAGCCACCCTGAATTAGCCTAATTAAAAGAAGCCTTTCAACATTTATTAATAAGTGTTTGATCGTAATTCAACGGGAATCCACATTAACACTTTACGGTCTCTCTTGACCTTGAAGGAAGAGATTCGTGCCCGGGATCATTTGTTTCGTGTCATTATTGACATCACATTTATTCCCACAAAGAGTTGCTTTATTTCTTTTATTTTTTACACTCTTAGCACGAAAATCTTTGATTTTCCAAAATTCTGTTACTAATTATTACAGGCTGTATTATTGCTTTGGTGGTTAATTATCAAGATGTGGTCAAAAATCATCCACGTGGGCAATTTATTCAAAAGATGCGATTTACAAAATAAGACGAAAGGGTGATGACTCAGGCGGGAAATAAAAGGATTAAATTTCAACCGGTGGTAAAAGTAAAAAGGGGCGCGTGTGAAGTTGAAACGTCCATCCTTTTACTGACATAGTGGACGCGTGTGAGGATCTCAAGCGATTTCTCTCTGACACTTAAAGGCGCGTGAGGATTTGAAACGCCTTATTCTGAAACGGCGCTTGTTGGGAGGCGTGATCCTAGGAATCTGACACTCTCTCTCCTACGTGATCATCGCATGCCTTAACTGTCACATATCTGTCATTCCGGGAAACCTTTTCGTATTTCCATAGAAGATTTGAAACGATTTTTCTCTCTCCTTTCACCCACTATAAAAGGTAGTCAATACTTCCATTTACCTCTTCACTGCTTCAAATTTACAAGAGAGCAAAAACTCGAAAAAGCTTTACTGTTCCTCTTCTTCTACCTTCAACAATGGCAGAATCATCATCCGTCCACGCCACCTCACACATTCTTCCCATTCGTCCTCAACAGTACTTGGTGATTGACCTCACACCGTAGGCATATGATTCTTACATGTTTCCGATCATCGAGTGCTTGAAGTACTCGCAAATCGCTCCTGCACTATCAAGGGTTGAGTCTGTGCCCATGGCGATGCTCTCGTAGGTGTATGTGACTGCTTATTACGACAAAGCAGTAGAGCGGGTGTTCTTTGAGGTTGCTGATCACAAGACCTCAATTTCAAGGCAGCGTTTCTGCACTCTGCTAGGGTTTGCTGCTGATTCCTCGAGAATCAATCCGGAGACGATTCCGGTGGGCCATCTTTACAGCATGTTCTACAATATGGGGTACACGGAGGTGCTCATCTCCGTCGCCAAGTTCAAGAAATCCTGCTTGCCGCCGCAGTGGAACGGCATGTTCACAGTCCTCTTCAAGGGTTTGTCGGAACGGAGCTCAGGATCCGACGGTGCTAGTCGACTTTTCTTGTCGATTATGTATGCAGTTTACAACAAAGTCAACTTAGATTTTGGGTTGTTCCTCTGGCAACAGCTCATCCAGAGCCTTTCTTCTTCATCACGACATTCTGAGGTGTCGTATGCCCGGTTCTGGACTCTTATTACAAAGTGGGCAATGGATAAGTTCGACGTCCCCACTCCTGCAGGTGCATCGATGTCTTCGATCGGTACGTTTCATACCACGAAGATCATCGTCTCTAATGCATCCAAGTTTTCCTTCATTGGCTCTATTCCGGAGACAATGTATGGTGATGTTCCTTCTGACAGCAGGATCATCAGGACGATCAAGGAGTTCAAACAGTCAGGGCCAAGGGAACTCACACCGGAAATGCTAAAGTCCATCCACGATGCTGACAAACTGGTGAACAGGGGCAAAAAGGCGGAAAAAGGGAAGCAAGTGACCAAAGCTCCTAAAGGTCCTTCTCCCAAGAAGAGGAAATAAACGAAACCTGCTCAGTCCCCGCAGCCGAAGAGGAGGAAGACTCAACCGAAGCGAAAGCTTATAATCCCTTTCTCTTCGAGTGACTCAGAAGATGAGCGTTCGGATTCGGACGGCTCTCAAGGAGGCGAAACCCCTCAACGAGGCAACACCCCACCCCGATCTCCTACTCCAGACATGGAAATCCACAACTCACCAGTTCCTTCACCTACTCAAACAATCCCTACTTCCATTCCCACCATAACCCCCACTACCACTATTCCTCCAACCTCTTTCCCTATACCACCACCCATTTTCACTGATACAACTACAACAACAACTACAAAGGTTACAACCAACGTATCTGATACGGGGGTTCATACCGATGCAACCGAAACCCCACCTATAACTGAACCACCACAAACTGAAACCCAGCATCCAACCGAACCAACCCACACTCAACCACCACCCGAAACTACCCCACCCCACACTCACCCTGAACCTACCCAACCCACCACACCCCCAGCTTCACCACCTCCATCATCTCCAGATCATGCCTCTGATGGAGATAACCCGTTTCTTGACGGAGACAACATGACCTTCGATTCGGTCTACTTTAGTCCGTTTCAGGTTTAGAGTGACGAAGAGGATGATGCTCCAGTGACAAAGAAGCATCTTAAGGAGCTCAACGAGAAGGTTGACTTACTTCTCGCTTCATCTTCCAACCACCAGTCATCTCTTTCTGAAGCCGCTCTTCAGAAGATTGTTGATGCCTTCTCCAGGGCTCAGCATGATTCTGTAGCTTCAGCCTCAGCCGCCATAGACGCCTCCACAAAAGCCTGTGAGGCAGCGACCGCAAAAGTCAATAAACTATTCTCAGACGCTTCTACCCTGTTGAAGTCCCTACAGGAAAGCGCTGACGCCGCCAAGACAACTTTGGAACCGATTGTTCAGCAATTGGTAAAGTTCATCTCAACGGAGTTGACCTCGTTCGCTACTCTTCGCCAAACCATAAGCGACGACAACTCGGCCCTTCGTGCCTCCATCGATGAGCGCCTCGCTAAGCTTCAGGAGGATCTTGTAGCTGAAAACTCATTGATGGACGTTCTGGCAAGCAAAACCACCGCCCTAAAGGTCAAGAGCACTCAACTTTCAAACTCACAGCAACAGCTTGAAGCTCTTCGATCCGAATGGGAGGTTATCAAGACATGTGTTTCGGATGTACACGCTGCCCTATCTAACATCCTAGAAGCACACGATCCGATTCTAAACCATTCGGTGAGGCGAACCCTTGCTGAAAAACTTGCTCCTGCCTTGAACCTTCTCAGCAAAATCGAAGGTTTACCTAGTTTCGTGTCCACTCCGAAACAAGGGGGAGAAGAGAAGAAGTCCGGATCGAAAACACCTCCTTCCTCCAAAGCTACTCACACAACCGAACCACCTCCGACTGGTCAAGCTTCGGGTTCGGGTGTGAAGGATAAAGGGAAACACATAGCTGAGGAAGAAGATGAAGATGAAGATGATGAAACCATTGCTGACATGTTGAAATGCAAAAACAGTCGCAATGTTGATGATGATGTTAATCGTGTGGCGCGAGAGGCTGAAGAAGCTGAACGCAAGCAGAAGGAAGCCCACGATCTCCTCGAGAGCAGGAAGACTCTCTTCCCTGCATGGACTCGGGAGCGAATGATTAAGGAGGCCATAGATACTCCCAGCATCCTATGGCTCGAGCCGGTGATCTCGTTCGACTGCTATAATTCTGTCGATTCGCAGTTCGACATGTCGTTGACTCGAAAGGCGTTTATCTTCCACGCCTTCTCAAGTATTTTTGAAGTCCCTCATCCGAACCCTAAGGTGGATAGGGAGCTTATTGAATTCTATCTGAAGGCTGCTCGTCCTTAGTATTTAACATGGAGCGCCCAGAAGATAGTGAACGTTCGGGTATTGAAGCCTTACACCGAAGGAAGATTCATTAATGTTCGGTTCAAGGTGATTCGAGGGTCTGCAAGAATTGAACATCATATATCCCTGGCATATCTACCGAACTTAAATCCTCATGATTGGATTGTCTTGCATAATATCCTTTTGACGAATGAAGCCGAATATGGTCCAATTATAGACCATCTCAAAAGGATGTTAGTCTGTTACATCATGGAGGTAGCCCTTATGGATCAGGAGGTAGCCACCACCTTCAAGAAGAAACCGAAGATAGCTCCTGTGGGATCGGCCAGTGATCTCAATAAAATGAAGATGGACAAGATCGACCCGAGACGCAATTTGGTCATGTTCACTAGAGCAGAAGGACAGAAATGTCTCTTTGCTTTAGCTGACAAACATTTTTACACCACTGCTTGTCTGGAGCATGTGTTATCGATCATTCGAAGGTGTAAAGAGAATGCAGCGGATGATGTTAAGTACTTCAACGACATGATCCAATGGTACATCAGGTTTAGGCAGTCGATACTGGCTCTTATCTCTCGTCTGTTTAACACCGTGAAGAAGAAGGTACCCGCCTCCGCTCCTGGCCCAAGTAACAAGTAAAGATCTCGCTCCAATTGACGCAAAGGGGGAGATTGTTGGGTTGAAGATTCACTAGAGGATTGCGTCATTGGGCTCGGCTTTAGTCCAATTATTTTGTACTCCGGTTTGGGCCTGTCCAACCGAGAGCCTGTTATGTTTATTATATAAGTATATGCTTGCATGCATAATTAGGTTAACGATTAAGAGTATTACGAGAGAATTACAGATTTCTTTGATCGTTCTTGTAAACCTACTAATCCTCTACAGTTGATGTTCTTAATCGAGCTCTTCTGAGGGTTTTGTTTTAATCATTCGACTCGTTTGATTCATTCTTGACTTGTTCTTTATTTTCTTGTTCTTGCTATTTTGTATTTATTTACCTGTTTAAGATCTAATCGATCTTAAAGATTAAGTTTTAATCGCATCATATATATATATATATATATATATATATATATATATATATATATATATATATATATATATATATATGTGTGTGTGTGTGTGTGTGTGTGTATAAGATCAAGCTAGTCTTACCGTTAGTAGGACTAATTCACGAAGCCGATCTATAAGGGGGAGGGTATAAGTTTGCTGCCTATAAAATGGCAGTTTAATGGGTGTCCACTTTCACCCGCCGCTTCCTTGGTTGGTGGAGGGTCTTACCCGAACGGGTAGGTTAAGGCAACTAATTCCTTATTAAAAGTATAATGATTAATAAAGTAACTAAATGTTTTTTATAAAATTCCCAATTTTAGTTACTTTAGGAAAAATGTGAAATGGTGTTATTCCATGAAATTACGCTTTACACCCTGCCAAGTCGTTAGTGGAGCGTACGTGAATAACCGACACACTAATTTAGGACTAGCAAAGGTGGAAAATGGTAGTTCGATGTTTATTATAGATTAATGGAGCGTGTGTGGCTAACCGACACATTGATTAGGTGGTAAATGACATCGAGAGCACCAAGTACATTTGCACGGTTATTCACACCTTTTTTGTGATTCTCAGTATCCCAGTCAAAAACTTAAAGGGCATATCGAGATTTAAACATGTCATTGAAAAGTTCAATGAATCTCAAAAGATTTAGGAATTTCAATACATTTAAAACTTAATTGTCTTTTCATTTTTCATGGTGGAAATCGGTAAATCGTCATTTACCTACCTTCAAATTATTTGCAATTAGATTACGGCATCCCTCTTCTAAATTGTAAATAATTGTGTTGGGTCCTAGCCCTAATTTCTCATTTGGGTGTTTAATTGGGGATTCTTATCTAATCTAAGCTTTGTCCCTTTTCTATTTCTGATGTCTACTTTGAACAACATCAACGCTTCTGGCTTGACCCCTTCCGGCTCATTCTCACTCATGAACTTGTGTGGCAGGGTGATATTCGATGTGTCCAAATTCAATGATTGGATCCACAACATTCGCATGGTCACCCTTTACGAAGACAAAAAGTATGTTCTCGACAAGGAGCTGAACAATGTGAACACTACCACTCCCAAATAAATTGATGCTTACGAAACTCATGAGTGAGATGCTACGAAGGTTCATTAAATCATGCTCACAACAATGACTGCGGAATTCCAAAAGTCCTACGAGGACTTACTATCCCTACAAGATGCACCAACATTTGATGGAAAGGTACCATCGAAGTACCAGGCATGAACGGTATGAGATCATCGCTATGATGATCACTACCAAAAGAAAGGATGGAGAGTCCATCACGGCCCACTTGCAGAAAATACAGAGATATGTGGACCTCTTGCAGAAGTTAAATGTTAACTTCGATGAGGAGCTGGCCATAGATATTATTTTACACTCCTTGCCGCCTTGCTACGACCAGTTTCGTATGACCTACCACATGAACAAGGAGTAGGCCCCTCTAAGAAAGCTTCAAGGCCTGCTAAGGACTGCTGAGACTAGTCTGAAAGGAAAATATATTGCATCTACTCCTACTATTGTTGCGCCCGTATTGGCTATTGGGCAAGGGAAAGGAAAGAAGAGGATGGATCCTTCTAAGAGCCACAGGGGAAAGTCTCACGATGGTACCTCTTCTAGTGGAACCAAGGCCGGTCCTGCTACTCCTTCTTCCAACCCAAAGGATGCCGAGTGCTACTAGTGCCATGAGAAAGGGCATTAGAAACGAAGCTGCCCAAAGTACCTACAGGACATCAAGGATGGGAAGATAAAGCCCACCTTCGCAGGTATTTATATTATTCAATCTAATAACTCATCACATGTTATGTCTTAAGTCCTCGATATAGGATGCGGTTTTCACATTTGTTCTGATTTGTAGGGTCTAAGAAGAAGTAGGGATGTGGAGTATGTGAAGATAAACTTGATCATGGGGAATAGGAAAGCATCGCATGTCACCAATATTGGAGTTTACTCTTTAGTGCTTAGTAGTGGGTTAGGTTTAGATTTGAATAATTCTTGCTATTCGTCAGAAATGACAAGAAACATTATTTCCTTTCATGGTTTGTATTTTGAAGATAAACAAGGTTTAGCTTTTCGTTTAATAATGAAAATGGTTCTACTAACGCTTTCTTTAATGGTACTTTCTATTTTGAAGCATTGCCTTGTAATGGTATATATGAAATTGTGATGGTTGTAGATAACTTAGGAAATGATGTGTTGCATATCGATTCTTCCAATGGTTTGGATAAATCATGCTTGTGGCATTGTCGTCTTGGACATGTCAACAAGAAGCACATAGCCCAACTCCAAAAGGATGGAGTGTTGGAGTCATTCGTCCTTAGGGATGATGACACGTACGAGTCTTGTTTACATGGAAAGATGACCAAGTCACCCTTCACTAGTACTTATTAAAGGGGCGAGGGTTTATTGGATCTCATACATACCGATGTATGTGGGCCCTTTAGATCCACCACAAGGGATGCCAACCGCTTCTATGTGACTTTCACCGATAATTATAGCAGATATGGGTATATCTACTTCATCAACCACAAGTCAGAAACCTTTGAAAAGGTCAAAGATTTTAAGAAAGAAGTGGAGACTCAGTTAGGCATGAAAATAAAGATGCTCTGATTCGATCGAGGTGGTGAGTTCCTGAGTATTGGATTCAACAACTACCTCAAGGAATGAGGAATTGTTTCACAATTGACGCTACCTAGGACACCGCAGTTGAATGGCATGGCTGAGAGACGCAATCGAACCTTCTTGGACATGGTTCGTTCCATGATGAGTCCAGATTTGTTACCTATCTCATTTTGGGGTATGCCTTAGAGACTGCCACCCATATCCTTAATCTAGTCCCAACTAAGAAGTTTTCAAAAACACTTCACAAGATGTGGACATGGAAGGTTCCCTCATTGTCACATATCAAGGTTTGGGGTTGTGAGTCTTTCATAAGACGAGAGACTCACGACAAGCTCGAACCTTGTAGTGATCGGTGTATTTTCATCTCCAATCCGCAGAAGTCCTTTAAATATCTCTTCTAAATACCGAGTGACAATGTTGTCTTCGTTGCAAGGAGAGGGGTTTTATGAGAGCGAGAACTGATATGCCAAGAGGAATATGGGAGGCAAATTGATCTTGAAGAGCTTCAAGAATCAAGTGATAAAGGAACCTCTAACACTGGCGCTCAACCTGGGGAGGAAACTCCTGTTGAACCGATTGATGAATCCTTACCTCTTAGACATTCCAGTAGAGTTAGTGTTCTACCCGAATTATATGGATTCCATATAACTGCTGAGGGCAATATATTTATTAGTGATAGTACACTAATAAATTTGGATGAACCTAACAACTACAAGGAAGCCATGGCAGGCCCAAAGTCTGTGAAATGGAAAAAGGCTATGGATATCGAGATTCAATCCATCTATGATAATCAAGTTTAGAACTTGGTTTACAATGTACCAGGTCGTAAGACGGTAGGTGCAAATTGATCTTCAAGAAGAAGACCGACATGGATGGGAAAGTACACACGTATAAGGCTCGATTGGTTGCGAAGGGCTTTACTCAAACTCTCAGAGTTGACTATGATGAGACCTTCTCACCAGTTGCGAATATTAAATCTATAAGGGTTATGCTAGCCATAGCTGCATTTCATGACTATGAAATATGGAAAATGGATGTCAAAACCGCTTTCCTTAATGGGAAGTTGGCTGAGGATGTTTACGTGAGTTAGCCAAAGGGTTTTGTCAATGTAGAGCACCCTAATAGAGTGTGTAAGCTTGAGAAATCCATTTATGGATTGAAACAAGCATTTCGCAGATGGGATCTTTGTTTCGATGAGAAAGTCAAAGAGTTTGGTTTTTTGAGAAGCGAGGATGAGTCCTGTGTATATGTCAAATCCAGTGGGAGTATAGTTAGTTTTCTCGTATTGTATGTGGATGACATACTACTCATAGGAAACGACGTCCCAACCTTGCAGGAGGTTAAGTCTTGGCTTGGATGTGCTTCGCTATGAAGGATCTCGGAGAAGCTTCTTATATTCTAGGGATAAGGATTTTGTGAAATAGGAGTAAAAGACTAATAGGACTTAGTCAAAGAAATTACTTTGATAAAGTGTTGAAACGTTTCCACATGGAAAATTCGAAGAAAGGGGCGTTACCAATCCAAAGCAATACCAAGTTGAGTAAGAATCAAAGCCCAAGTACCGATGCCGAGATAGCAAAGATGAGCAGGGTACCTTATGCTTCCGCAGTTGGCTCAATCATGTATGATATGACATGTACTTGCCCTGATGTGGCCTTCGCTTTGAGCATGGTCGACAGATATCAAGGGAACCCTGGTAGAACACATTGGACCGCAGTGAAGAATACTCTTAAGTACCTTTGAAGGACTAAGGAATGGTTTCTTATCCTTAGTGGGAGTGATAACTTGAGAGTGAGAGGGTATAGTGACACTAGTTTTCAGACTGACCGGGATAATTTCCGCTCGCAATCGGGCTAGGTCTTTACCCTAAATGGAGGAGCAGTGACTTAGAAAAGTTCCAAGCAGGAGACCGTAGCTGATTCAACATCCGAATCAGAGTACATAGCAACGAGCAAAGAGTCAAAGGAGGCGATATGGATAAAGAACTTCATCGGAGACCTTGGAGTTGTACCAACCATAAAGGAGCCTATGGAGATTTTCTGCGATAACGAAGGTGCGGTTGCCTTAACCAAGGAACCGAGGGATCATGGCAGATCCAGTAATATCGACATAAAATATCATTTCATTAGACATCGGGTAGAAGAGGGACTCCTCGTAGTAAAGATGGTATCGTCAGAAGAGAACCCAGCAGATCCCCTTACGAAGGGACTGAGTAGGGTTAAGCACTTGCAGTACGCTAGGAGCATTGGGATGAAGGACGATATTAGTTTTGGTGATTAGATAGCTTTAGAAAGTTGTAAGAGATAAATTGTAATTAACATTTTGATGATTAAATAAAGGTGTTTTATTTATAAGTAATGTTATTGTCTTATGTCAAATATTTACTATTGTTTCACTTTGCATGTTTTGACTTCCTAAATAATAAGATTATTTAAACTATCCACATTCGATCATATGTTGGAAGTAGGTATGAAAGTAGACTGTCATGAATTGGCTTGTAGATTGTCTAAGCGTTTAGACATAGCAAAAGTTTGTTGCCATGTTCATGAGTATTTATGAAATATGATTTGAGTATTGGATTAAACTCACACTCACATGAATCACTTCATGGAATTTAATCACGAGTGATTGTGAGATGATAATATCATATAGTCTTTAAACCTGGATATATGAGTTTTTTGTATACGAGTCGGTTGTGCATTGATAATGTGTAAACACATCAGTAACTTGATGTTATAAAACGCATTGTTGTGTATGATTTGATGAGTAAATAGTACAAGTATATAAGTCAAAGTTTAATAGTTCCTTTTATCCTACGAGGCAAAAAGCGATATCTTGGGCCCCTCGGTGATTTTGTTTTAACTTATGTGTCGGGCCCGGTTAGGACTAAATTGACGTGTTCAATTAAGTTCTATGTAAGACAATTCAGAGATCGAGAAATAAACCGTTGGACAATATGTAACATCCCAAAGTTTGGAAAGCCAAGAAAAGAAAGAAAACCTCAAGTTTAGGGGAGACTCGGCGAGTCCATGGTGGGACTCGGCGAGTCCGAGCGGGATCCGGGTTGTGGTGGAAGCGACCGACTCGGCGAGTCGGCCAAGGAGACTCGACGAGTTGGGTCTGATCGAGGAAAACCCTAAATCTGGGACTTGGAGACTATTTAAGCGTCTCATTCTCTTTCCTAGGGTTCCTCTACACCAAACCCTAGCCGCCATATCCGTTTTTGAGCTAGATCTGGCCTTGAAGAATGCAATAAAGCTTGGAGGAGGAAGAAAGACATTGGAGGTGCAAGAAGGGACTGTAGATCTGGGATTGTGGAGTCATTTCAGACCAATTGTAGGTAATAAGCTGTTGCTTGGACTCCCTTTGTATCTAGATCTATTCTTATGTGTGAGTTTTGGTCATTATTGGTATGATTTGTAACCAATTCGAGTTGGAGGTTCAGATCTGAGGTTGCTACCTTAGATCCATGTTGGTTTTGGTCTTGAATCCCCTAAAGTATCAGCCCTTGGTATGTTGAAGAAGCATGTTTGCCATAAACCCTAGTTTAGTGTGTTTTGAGCATAGATCTCCCAATCTACACGTAAGGTTTGCCACTTTACGTGGGGAATAGGCCCTAGAAGTATGGATCTATGAGTTGGAAGTTTTGTTCGGCTCGAAAAGCCACTGCATGGATTGAAGACTGGATAGACTCGGCGAGTCCTTCGAGTGGACTCGGCGAGTAGCTTGAAGATGAGGAGGAACTCGACGAGTAGGATGAACAGCTCGTCGAGTTGGTTGAAGTTAGGCATGGACTCGGCGAGTTGGGCGAGCAACTCGACGAGTTGGTTGAAGATTGTCTTGGACTCGGCGAGTCTGTTCTTGGACTCGGCGAGTCAGATCGCGAAACCCTAAACCCTTTTGAGTTGAGACTCGAATCAGTGAGTCGGGTGGTGACTCAGCGAGTTGGGCAGGACAGGACTTGGAACTAGTTGGACTCCGCGAGTCATGGACTGACTCGGCGAGTCGGGTCGCGAATAAGAAAGACCCTGGCTTATGAACTCGGCGAGTCTTTAGGAAGACTCGGCGAGTAGGGTTGACCTGGAAGGTTGACTTTGACCAAAGTTGACTTAGTTGACTGTCAGACTAAGTGTTATATGTATATTGATAGCCCGGAGAGCTAGAGGAGCAGCGGTTCAGGGGATTGTCGAGTAGCAGCCAGAGGTTTATCAACAGGGCTCAGCAGTTCAGGTGAGTTTCCCTTCAGTAGGAACGGGTCTACGGCCACAATGCCGACCCGTTTAATTATCAGTAGTTCCGGACTTTGGTCTGATGCAGTAGCTAGAGTGTTTGATGTCTTTGTGATTCAAGCATATTTGTGTTATGTGTTCCGGACTTCGGTCCGATGCAGTATGCAGTATGCAGTATGTGTGATTATAATAGTTGTTATGTGTTATGCTATGTCATGATCAGTCAGTTCCGGACTCCGGTCCGATGCAGTTAGTTCCGGACTTCGGTCCGATGCAGCCAGTTCCAGATTTTGGTCCGATGCAGTTAGTTCCGGACTCTGGTCCGATGCAGTTAGTTCCGGACTTCGGTCCGATGCAGTTAGTTCCGGACTCTGGTCCGATGCAGGGGACAAGGTCCCAGTCAGTTCCGGACTTCGGTCCGATGCAGCTAGTTCCAGACTTCGGTCTGATGCAGTGGGCAAGGCCCAATATGTGCTTTATATGTTTTTGCGCGATATGTGGTAGATTGGGGGAGCTCACTAAGCTTCGTGCTTACGGTTTTCAGTTTTGGTTTCAGGTACTCGGTTTTCAAAAGAGGAGCTCGGGAAGATTGCAGAGCACACACCATAGTCAGTTAGCCTGGGAATGTTTGACTCTGATAATGCTATTATGTTTTGAATTTAATACTCAAAAGTTATGTTTGACTTATGATACGCTGTTTATAAATCCATTTTTAGTAATGTTTTAAAAGAAATTTTTAGTCGTGATTTTTGGGTCGTTACAAGTAGATATCAGAGCTAGGGCACGAGTCGATGTGTTCGACAGGGACGTCGAACCCTATAATGGGGGGTGAAAGTGGGTTAGATCTGATCCCACATCGGCTTGGAAGGAGAACTAAACACTCCTTATAAGGGGTGTGGATACCTTCCTTGTCACAACGCGTTTTAAAGCCGTGAGGGCAACAGATCCCATAAGAACTCTGCAGTTAAGCGTGCTCGGGCGGGAGTAGTACCAGGATGGGTGACCCCCTGGGAAGTCCTCGTGCCGAGTGGCCCAAAGCGGACAATATTGTGATACGTGCCAGAGGGGGATGTTACAAGTTGGTATCAGAGCCTTGGTTTGAGGGATTTGGGCGCACTCCTGAGTGTGTCTGAACTCAAACTAAGGAAGTGGTATAGAGTTTTCAAAAGAAAAATCGTAGTCACAAAAGAATTTTAAGAAAAGAAAACGATTTTAGAAAAAGTGTAAAGAAAAGAGTTTTAGAAAAAGGTAAAAAGAGTTTTGAAAAGAGAAAAGGGTCTGGTGCATGCAATCAGCCGAGCTCAAGTAAGTACTCCTAATTTACCCATACAAGTTATGTTATTATTTTAAATATCATTTTCAGTTCAGTTTCAGTTCCAGCTTCAGTAGAACAGCATGCTAGAATAGGAATAAGGATCTAGGATGATGCCTTATGTGCCTGCTTTATGTGTTCCAGCTTGATGAGAAATGCATGCTAGTAATGAGTAGACAGTAGTAGGATAGCCTGTGTAGGTTATGCCTGATAGTATGAGCTTAGCATTATATGCTAGTGCAGTTTCTTGTTATGAGAATTGTTTTTCCTGAGTATGTTTCCCTTATCCGAATGCTGCTTGCTTTGTGCTTTGTGGGACTCGGAGTGATGAGAGTTAGCCATTAGGTGAATACGTTTCATCACATGTGATCAGGGTTGAATAATCTCAGAGTGCTGGATTTACCCTACTGCGCAGCTCTCGTTTGAGTCCAACCGTTGAAGGGACGAGTCTTTTACTTGAAGGATTATCTGAGCCTCGTCACATGTGATGGTATTCAGGTGGTGACTAATTGGCATTACTAGGAGGCCTTCAGCAGCTGAGGACTGTGTGGGTAGAGTCAGAGGTTCCCTAGGGCAAGCCTAGGATGAGAGTAGCAGAGATCAGTAGAAGAGTAAAGGGGACTGGGTGGAGTTGAGGTAACTCTTGAGGAAAGTATGGATAGATATGGAAGGTAATAGGGGCCCATACTACTGAAAGCAGAGGATCCGTACTCGATTCAAGAGGGGCCAAGACGAAACCAAGAATGGTGTAGTGAGTGAGAAATCCCTCAGCAATAGTGTGTTAATTGATCAGGATTTTGTTATATTTTCAGCATGGTGACATTGCGCGAGCTACCAGTTAGCAATTCAGGCGTCGAGGAGGGATCTAGCTCGGGTTTTGGAGCCGGGCAGCTTGATGATCAGATGAGGGATTTCATTTCCGCAGAGATTATGCGCAACATCATTGATCAGACTCCAGTGATTTTAGGTTCAGTTAGAGAGGCCATTGTGGAGCTCATGGACAGTCATCTTAAGGCCTTAGGGGCCGGGGCAGTTTCAGGACAGTTTGGGGCTCATCTAGAGCCCGATTCTCGTGGATCCCAGGGATCCATCAGGAAGGGAGTCCCATTTTTAGCACTTGTCATCCGGGGTCGGGAGTGAGTGGTCCACCTTACCCCCAAGAGGGTTCCCTGCAGGATTGGATTGCTGTAGAGGTTTTGCGGGCTCTCCAGGAAGAGTTACCAAACACCATTGGGCGTATCACCGATAGTGTGGTCGACGGGATTGAAAGGCGGACCTCAGCTGTCCAGGCAATGGGTGAAATGGTCACTATGACCCATGAGCGGGAGATTGGCTCGGATAGTCAGCTTAGGAAGAGGAAGCGGTCTTCCGGTCTAGTTCGGCAAGATGGACAGTCGGACACTGTCGTAGTGGGTGTCAGAGGCCCGCAAGGTCGAGATAGTTGCACGAGGGAGAAGGGAGCACGAGCTGGCGTGCGCAGCAAGTCTAAGTGCGGCAGATGTGGATGGAAGGGTCACAAACGTCAGGAATGCACAGTAGAAGTAGAGTTATGCCATCGTTGTCATCAGCCTGGCCATGTTAGGGTGAACTGCCCCGTTCAGCGGTTAGGACAGCCTCTTTGTTATAGTAGAGTTCGAAAATCAGAGGGATTTGAGGATCCTTCAGAGCAGGTTGCAGGTATGATTCTTTTGCCTCTATTTTATTATTCACAACATTATTGCTATGTTGCTGCATTGATGTCAATAAGCTTATGTGTGGTGTTAGTGTGGCTTGTTTGTGATTATGTTATATGCCATTTGCATACCTCGGAAAATTGGTTGGTAGTTAGGGGATGTGCTCTTATGAAGAAGGTTTCGGAGGATGCAGTAACTGTAGCATGGTTGGGAGAGATTTGGTTCGTTTCGCTAGTTCGGAGTGGTTAGTGTTGGGATGGATTGGTTAGATCCCTAGCTATGGCAGGCTTGGGTTCCTTAGCAGAATGATTATGGAATGGCAGCAAAGATCGGGATCTCTTTTGAGTGTGAAGCAGCAAGGGGTAAGCAGGATCGAAGTGGAGGAGAACCCTCTGGGTATATATGGATAAGAGTCTCGTAGACTCAGAATGAGTGCGCGGCCTCTAAGAAGAAATGGTAGTAGTATAGTGATGGATGGATTGAGAAGTTCAGAATTAGGAGTTCGAGAACTTTTCCCAGCAGTTAGTTCATGTAATCGAGATGGTTAGAAGCTGGTTGGGAATCCAAGATTGGAGGACCACCTGTCGGACGCAAGAGAGTCGGAATGAAGATCCTGAGAACGGGTAACAAGAGATGTTTTCGTATTAGTAGCCAGTGTCTGAGGCAGCATGCAAGTTGCGTAGATTCAGGAGTTGGGAGGTTGGAAACTTCCCAACAATAGCTTCTTGTATCCGGATTAGTAGACGGTTGGTTTGGGAACCAAGCCGAAGGATTCCTCGACGAATCGCTAAGTATATCAAGGATATAAGATGTCGAGGATGATGCAGAATTTAAAGTCTAAGGACTGTTTTTTTTAGAAATTGGGATGAGGAATCACTAGCGGGACTAGGGATAGTCAGGATGTTCTCGAGATAGTGGTAGTGTTGTAAGTCTGCGGGGGTAGCCGTAGCATTCACTAGCAGTCAGATAGCAGTAGTAGTGTTGTAAGTCTGCGGGGGTAGCCGTAGCATTCACTAGCAGTCAGATGGCAGTAGTAGTGTTGTAAGTCTGCGGGGGTAGCCGTAGCGTTCACTAGCAGTCAGATAGTAGTAGAGAGTTGTAAGTCCGCGAGCGTAGTCGCAGCCTTTTATCAGATTGGTAGGTAGCATGAGCGCGTGTTAGACGCGGGAAAGCAGTTGTACCCACCAGTTCGGGTGCAGCAGTGAGGATATGGGAATCCACGGGTTAGCTTTTGGATTTCCCAAAGGGATCAGTTATGGCTAAGTCAGAAATTTGGGCTATAGATCGTCACATCAGTTATGAGATCAGAGTCGCAGTGGACCGTTGGGGTTCGGGTATGTTGTGGGCTACCGTCAGTCTGGGAGCCATCATGTTGTTAGTCGTGGAATTGACGATGTCTGGATGTGACGTATGAACCCGATCGGTTGGATCGAAAGGTTGCTAGAGCCACAGTGACAGGATAACTAGTGGAAACTAGTCCTAGAGGAAGATTTCGTTCAGAAGTCGTGGAAGCGACTAAGTGAGGAGTCCCTTGACTCCACAGTTGGGTTGGAGTTCAGTGTTTCAGGCAGTTCAGTGTTTCAGGCAGCTCGGTGTTTCAGTCAGTTCAGTGTTTCAGGCCGTTCAGCGTTTCAGTCGGTTCAGCGTTTCAGGCAGTTTAGTGTTTCAGGCATGTTCATTATTGCAGGCAGTTCAGTGTTTGGAAGGTTTTAGGGTTTTGGGTCAGTATTAGTTTTGTGTTGGAATGCAAGTGCTGACGGTATAGTTGGTTGATTTGGAAATGGCAAGTCTCTCTCAGCAGGATCAGTTGAACCTTCTGCCAAGTGTAAGTGATCTGTAAGGATAGCTAGGCAGGTAGCCTTTCTTTCAGGATGGAAGGCTCGAGTTAGTAGGAGTTGAGTAATCAGACGGGATATAAGCAAGCTGTTTCCAGCAGCATCGTTTCAGTATGAGCGGCAGAATAGATAGAACAGTTATAGATAGTCGAAGTATCTTCAGGAGTCGCTGGAAGAGACTAGGAGTTTGCGATGGAGTGTAGGGACCGGTGGGAGTCCGGTAACTCAGATATAGGGAGATTGGTTAGACCAGAGTAGTCTCAGTGCATCCGGTAGGCGAATGGGAGGCAGCAGGATTTTCAGTCAGAGGAAGTAACGTTGAGGAAATTATGGAAAAGAGAAGGATTCAGTATGTTCCAACGGTAATGATCGGCATGGTGAGTGGCTGGAGTGTCGGACAAAAGGGTGTTAGATTTTCCAGATAGAGAATTGGAGGCAGTTCGCAGGCAGTTGATCATAGCAAACTTCGAGGACGAAGTTTAGTTTAAGTGGGGGAGAGTTGTAACATCCCAAAGTTTGGAAAGCCAAGAAAAGAAAGAAAACCTCAAGTTTAGGGGAGACTCGACGAGTCCATGGTGGGACTCGGCGAGTCCGAGCGGGATCCGGGTTGTGGTGGAAGCGACCGACTCGGCGAGTCAGCCAAGGAGACTCGACGAGTTGGGTCTGATCGAGGAAAACCCTAAATCTGGGACTTGGAGACTATTTAAGCGTCTCATTCTCTTTCCTAGGGTTCCTCTACTACCTCTCTACCCCAGAACACCAAACCCTAGCCGCCATATCCGTTTTTGAGCTAGATCTGGCCTTGAAGAATGCACTAAAGCTTGGAGGAGGAAGAAAGACATTGGAGGTGCAAGAAGGGACTGTAGATCTGGGATTGTGGAGTCATTTCAGACCAATTGGAGGTAATAAGCTGTTGCTTGGACTCCCTTTGTATCTAGATCTATTCTTATGTGTGAGTTTTGGTCATTATTGGTATGATTTGTAGCCAATTCGAGTTGGAGGTTCAGATCTGAGGTTGCTACCTCAGATCCATGTTGGTTTTGGTCTTGAATCCCCTAAAGTATCAGCCCTTGGTATGTTGAAGAAGCATGTTTGCCATAAACCCTAGTTTAGTGTGTTTTGAGCATAGATCTCTCAATCTACACGTAAGGTTTGCCACTTTACGTGGGGAATAGGCCCTAGAAGTATGGATCTATGAGTTGGAAGTTTTGTTCGGCTCGAAAATCCACTGCATGGATTGAAGACTGGATAGACTCGGCGAGTCCTTCGTGTGGACTCGGCGAGTAGCTTGAAGATGAGGAGGAACTCGACGAGTAGGATGAATAGCTCGTCGAGTCGGTTGAAGTTAGGCATGGACTCGGCGAGTTGGGCGAGCAACTCGACGAGTTGGTTGAAGATTGTCTTGGACTCGGCGAGTCTGTTCTTGGACTCGGCGAGTCAGATCGCGAAACCCTAAACCCTTTTGAGTTGAGACTCGAATCAGTGAGTCGGGTGGTGACTCAGCGAGTTGGGCAGGACAGGACTTGGAACTAGTTGGACTCGGCGAGTCATGGACTGACTCGGCAAGTCGGGTCGCGAATAAGAAAGACCCTGAGCTTATGAACTCAGCGAGTCTTTAGGAAGACTCGGCGAGTAGGGTTGACCTGGAAGGTTGACTTTGACCAGAGTTGACTTAGTTGACTGTAAGACTAAGTGTTATATGTATATTGATAGCCCGGAGAGCTAGAGGAGCAGCGGTTCAGGGGATTGTCGAGTAGCAGCCAGAGGTTTATCAACAGGGCTCAGCAGTTCAGGTGAGTTTCCCTTCAGTAGGAACGGGTCTACGGCCACAATGCCGACCCGTTTAATTATCAGTAGTTCCAGACTTTGGTCTGATGCAGTAGCTAGAGTGTTTGATGTCTTTGTGATTCAAGCATATTTGTGTTATGTGTTCCGGACTTCGGTCCGATGCAGTATGCAGTATGCAGTATGTGTGATTATAATAGTTGTTATGTGTTATGCTATGTCATGATCAGTCAGTTCCGGACTCCGGTCCGATGCAGTTAGTTCCGGACTTCGGTCCGATGCAGCCAGTTCCGGATTTTGGTCCGATGCAGTTAGTTCCGGACTCTGGTCTGATGCAGTTAGTTCCGGACTTCGGTCCGATGCAGTTAGTTCCGGACTCTGGTCCGATGCAGGGGACAAGGTCCTAGTCAGTTCCGGACTTTGGTCCGATGCAGCTAGTTCCAGACTTCGGTCTGATGCAGTGGGCAAGGCCCAATATGTGCTTTATATGTTTTTGCGCGATATGTGGTAGATTGGGGGAGCTCACTAAGCTTCGTGCTTACGGTTTTCAGTTTTGGTTTCAGGTACTCGGTTTTCAAAAGAGGAGCTCGGGAAGATTGCAGAGCACACACCATAGTCAGTTAGCCTGGGAATGTTTGACTCTGATAATGCTATTATGTTTTGAATTTAATACTCAAAAGTTATGTTTGACTTATGGTACGTTGTTTATAAATCCATTTTTAGTAATGTTTTAAAAGAAATTTTTAGTCGTGATTTTTGGGTCGTTACACAATAAGTATGACTATGTTCCATGTAATTGTCCACACGATATCTTGAAAACGGAAGACTATACGACCCCTTATCTAAAGGACGTGTCAGAGTTCGACAACGGCTTTTGAGAGCTACGATTGCTAATCGGATTTTGAAGTCGTACTTGCATTTTTAGTTATTAGACTTATCCAAGTGGGAGACTGTTGGATTAGGTCTCTATGCCCATAATTATATTTGTTATGTACTTGACCTAGTTGTAGCATGGTCCTTTTGGTTTGCCTTCACCAGAGCAACTTGACTGGATGAATAATGAAAAAGAGGTTATTATGGTTTATTAATATATTATTTGAATAATATATTAAAAGAGAAATCATATTATTTAATTAACAATGGTCAAGAATTAATTTAGAATTAATTTTGTGGTCAAAAGAGGTTAATTGAAATAAGGGAACTAAACTTGTAATTATAAGATAATTGCATTTTGGGCTGAGGAACCCTTTGGAAAGGGGTTGGATGAAATCTTATGGGAACCCATAAGAATTTCGTCCAAGGGCTAGGTTCTGGAGGATTCTTGTGGGTTGCTTAGAGCCTAAGAAACCGGATGAGGTCTTTGACTGAAACCCTAATTCCGCACCTATATAAAAGGCCCCTAGGCTTCACAAATTCGGCTACCACTTGAACCCTAGAGATCATAGATTCGATTTTGAGCCTTCCACCTCTCTCTCCAAGATCATCCATTTGCTTTGGTGTTTGTGATTCATTAGAAGCATCGCATTTGAGGTGCTAGGTTCTCAAAAGCTCAAGATCTTCAAGCTACCTTCAAAGGTAACATTCTTACTAGTTTATTTATGTTGATTTCATTTTTTCTATATCGTAGATCTAGGGTTTGAGAGCTTTGGATGATTATTGCATGTACAAATAGAAAAACCTAGATCCAAAGCTTTAGGGATTGCATGTACACCATAGGATTGATGTTTTGCTCATAACCAACAACAATCACCAAGAACTTTATACGATTGCATAAGCAATTTTCCAACTTGAGGATCACAAATCTAACAACAACTTGCGAACAACTGGAATTATAATGCATACAACCTGCCGATACTTTCTTATAGCTGACTGATACTTCCCTCAATCCTTATTGTTTCTGTTATCCAACCAACATATTTACGACTCACCCGACTCCCTGTCAACGCGTTAACACCGAAAGCACCACAAGTAGAAGAAATGAACCATCATGATCGCTAGGCCAACAGCCTAAGACTGGAATGCTCCTGACAACCTATCGACACTGAAGTCAACGCATCATTCGCCTAACACTCTAGGCCTGAAGATGCCCCCTCATTCCATGACCTCGAAGGGACCTAAAATGCCAACTGAGCACCACAAAGTAGCTACCAAGAAAAACATTAAAAAAAACAAAGTTGCACACGATCCACGGATTGGATACGATCGCATTCTTGGTCTAATTCGAAAACTATAACCCAAGAAGGACCATGCACATAATTTGAGCCATGTGCTCCAGTTCCCTCTTGCCCAGCTCACAAGGGGCGCCGTCATACACATACTTAAGAAACCCATAATCACATCCGAAGAGAAAAGAAAAACTAGAGATAAGCGACAGTCCACCTTAATGAAAACAGAAAACATCCTCATGATCGGTCAAACAAGACCCCATACTTGTTTGAGACTGAACGAATTCCATCACTACACAACTAGCTCGAGAAGACCTCTAGGATGATCCTAACAGGTACCAAAACCTGAGTCTACTACAAATTAGAATTCAACTTCATTATTGAGGGTAAACATACCCAAGGACCAAGGGAACATAAACACACTACACAGGAGGGTAGGCAACGCATTCCTTGCTCTTAAACTATCACCACTTGAATCCTATGGAGAATTCCCGCTGAAAAAGGAACTCAAAGACCAATGGTCTAGGACACCTTGACACCTAAAACAGAGAACCACAACCCACCTGGAGCTGAACATACCTGCTTCTGGAAAGGGTTCACCGATCAACATCTGCCCAACAAATCAGAAAGAAGCAATCCAAATAGTGGACTGACAGAACCCTCAACGACTGACGCTCAACCTGAGAATCCCATTTATCCCCCACTTAGAACTCGAACCACCACCCACTGGTGGTGAAACCAAAATATAATTTAACCGGCCCAACCAGGTACCACCATACTTAACCATGGAACGAGTAACATACTTAGAATAGTGCTCCATATACGGATCAAACGAACCCCAAGAGAAACCTGAATTCCAACTAAAGACCACTGAATTTCCCAATTATAACCACTTACAAAGCATAAGCAGCTACTGATTTTCGATCCAGATATACCTTCCTTGCTTGCAATTCAACTATAATCTGACACCTGGTTTTCCCATCTCCCAAGGATACGGGCTCTTGCTTGCATCGCTAAGGTACTCATGCCACATCTATCCAGCTGCATACAACGGTGTTGACATATTATCGCTAACCACTACGACCAACAGACCCCAAGCTGAGAATCCAACATAAATCAAGAGGTCACAAGCCCGCCCACTCCTTCTAACTCGGAAAAAATGAAGGGCAATATCCTTGCCACCGATAACGACAATCTAATCCGACAATCTGCCACTTAAATCCCAAATGCAATTTTCAACCCGATCATATCAACTACATCCTTCCCGTGTCTCGAGGCCCGAGGCACGACCTTAAACAAAATCCTCGAGACTTCCAAACAACATACATATATGGGTCTGAACCACTCAACCCACATCAGTATCGCCACAGGTGCCTGAACAACACAAAACCCATCCTTGCCTGAGCAGCCTAAGCCAAAAGATCGACAGATACGGAACCACTGCCTCGAACCATGGTATCCAACCATACTATCTTCTCTGACAAGTTCTTAGAATCCCTGAAATCTTCCTTGAATCGAGTATGGATCCTGTGCTTTGAGTAGTACGGGTTCAATACTACCTTCTAGACCTATCCATACTTTCCTAAAGAACCATCTTGGGTCCTCTAAGACCTAGTCACAAAATACTCATGAAATCGAAACAACGGCACTAAAATACTCCCTAGCTTATTCTATGGTTCCACACTTCTCTGCCATCAGCTGCTGAAGAAATCTTCACAATGTCAGTTAGTTATTCCATGAATACAATCACATGCAACAAAGCTCAGATAACCCTTCGAGTAACAGACTCATCCCTACAACGGTTGGACTCAGACAAGAGCTGCGCAGCAGGGTCAAATCCGTCACTCTAAGATTATCCAACCTTTCTTGCACATGACTTGAAATATTCACTTAATAGCTAACTCAGATCACTCATGAGTTCCACAAAGCACAAAGCAAGCAGCATTCGTGTAGAGGAGACGACTGGCACTAAAATGCAATAAAATCGGATGGATCCTCCTACAAAATCCCCGATCTCAAACTCCCAACACCAGTGTACCTTCGCCCTGCTCCCACTCTATCAAGAGTGTCTGATCATTCCTCACGTTGACTCGCTACGAATTAAGCCCATTCTAAGGAAACCAGCGCCTCCTCATCCAATAATGTGACTGGCCGACTGACCCTATACGACTCACCATACCACTAATTGCCACGCGACTCTCCATTGGTGCCAGGCGACTATCACCTGAATACAATCACATGCCCTACAATTTAAACAATCTTAGGCTAAAAGATTTCAGACCCACAATGGTTGGACTCAGAAAAGAGCTGCCCAGTAGGGCCAAACCCTTCAGCCTAAGATTCTTTAAACCATGTAGCATATGACTTAGTGTATCTACTCAATAGTTAGATCACACACGAAAGAGTCACACAACAGCCAAACAAGGGAACTCTATAGGAACTAAGGCATCACATAATCAGGCAACTCTATCATGTAATACCTGAAGATCCCTAGCCTATCACTAGCATGTTGTTCTAACATAACATAACATAATGTCAAATAATTGTGTGGTATTTTGGGGTCAACTTACTGGCTCCAGTTGATCGTACACATCACAACTTCCTTGATTATCTTTAAAACTATTTGAAAATTGTTTTAAAAACCTTTTTCCTTAGTTTGAGACTGGATTCACATGATTGTTCCTCCAATTCACTCAAACCAAGGCACTGATACCAACTTATAACATCCATAAAATTTACTAAAATTTAAACTTTTCAAAACAACCCTTTTCTATAGAAGTGTTTACAAAACCCATTATTTCAATATTTCCAAAACATTATTTAAAAGCAGAGTCATTCTTAACATAGTTTTCAAAACTTTGCCATTATCAGAGTATCCCAGAAATCATAAATCCAAAAATGCAAGGATGTGTACGGTTACACCTTCACCCTAACAAGATCCGTAGAAGCACCTATAACCATAAACCGGAATATGTAAGCATGAAGCTTAGTGGGTTCCCCCAAAGTACCAACACCCAAACATATAACATATAAAAATAACAGCAAGCTTAAATACTCATGCCTGACCCAATCAACCTCGGGCTGGAATACCAGGAATGTGTACGATGGGCCTAGTCATCATTGGGATGGAATACCCTTGTATCATAAGAAGTTTGGTCCAATCAACAATCGGGTTGGAATACCCTAGGCCTATTGACTGACGCACAAAGTAGTCCAGTCTCACCACAATCCATACTATCATAACGGGTCCAATCAACCATTGGGTTGGAATACCCCAGGCCCAATCAACCCTCAGGTTGGAATGCCAATACACAATGGGTCCAGTCATCCTCAGGATGGAATACCCTCAAGCCCTCAGTACGAGTTTGGCATACCACCTGGTTCTCAACTCGTATCTGGAATGCTCCTGGGTTTGTTGGCTACAGCACAGCGCAGTACAACCTCAACCCAACACAACATGCCTATATATAAGAGATAAACATATAAATAGTCTGCATACAGACAAGCATATCTACAGATCTCTACTCATAGCATCATCCTATAAATCAGGATACCGATCTAACAGTTCAATACCGAACAATAGCATACATAACAGGATATCAAATCCAAAGGTTCGGCTTTGGTTCCTTTGACCCGTAAGTACAATGAGGAAAACTCACCTCGAATGCAGAAGCTCACTGAAAGAAATCCCTAGTTGCTGCCTCGCCGGCTCCCCGAGCTATCAATACCAACAACACACCCAATTAGAAATTAGGTTCCAAGCTATAATCCATTATCCTTACTTGGGGTAAAATGACCACTTTACCCTTGACCCAACATGCACCAAAAATTGAGGCCCAAAATCAAAAGATCCACAAAGGCTCACTAATGGCCCAATTTTCCAAATTGGCCCCAAGCCCTTATGGGCCGTATCCTATGCCCCTAATTTTCTTAATTACAATTCCAATTACCTCAAGTACCCCTTGGGACAAACGTGTTCAAAAACATAAATCAAAAGTCAAAGTCAACGGTCCAAGTTGACCTAACTTGCCGAGTTGTCCTTCAACTCGTCAAGTTTCTCCATCAACTGCACAAATCGGGAAAAACCAAGTCAACTCGCCGAGTTGACCAACAAACTCGACGAGTTCTCCCAAGAACCAACAACTTAATGCATTAAGCTGCCTTCAACGAAACCAAGAGATCCAAAGCTCAGATCTCGACCAAAATGAGATCAAGAAGGGTAAAGTTTGCAACTTTACCCCTAGGAACCACCTAAATGGTTCCAAACCCAAACTCTAAACTTAAAAGAGTGAGGGCTTAATCATTAAGCACTTAATCATCAAGACAAAACCCCAAAATGCAGATCTGACCCCATAAGGTTAGATGGCCACGTAAAGTTTACAACTTTACTCTTAAGCATGACTAAGAGGAGCTCAAAAGCTCAAAAAGGGATAAATGAAAAGACTTAATGAATGCGTGAAGCCCTTAAATCAATAAAGTTGGTACATTTATGCCAAAAGAGCTCATACAGACCTTAGATCTGAAAGAATGATCATTCGAGACGTCCTAATCCCCAACATCCACCCATCCAAGTCTAAAAACATAAACTCTAACCCAAGAAGAGATCTAAGCAACTAATAAGCAAGGTGAGAACTTGATACCTCAAAAACTTGACAAATGAGACAGAGATTCTGGATCCAAGACTTCTTCTTCAAGCCAAGCAAATCCTAATTCCTTAGCTCCTTCAACAAGCACGAAAAATGAACTCTCAAGGCTCTCCCCAAGATCTCACACTCAATAATGGAAGATAAAGCTCAATTTTAGGGTTTCTGGACAGAGGAGGCTAGTAAGGAGGCCAGCCAAAGAACTTAAGGCCTTTAAATAACGTGCAACACCCTAAAAATCAGGGTTTCTCAATCAACGTCCAACTCGCTGAGTTCCCTTCACCAACTTGATGAGTTGGTTCATAAAAATGTGCGTCTCAAAAGCCTCCAACACGTCGAGTTTCCCACCATCAACTCAATGTGTTGGTCCCTAGGAAAGGGAATTTATTTCCACCATTAATCTTCTAGATTCCGGGTGTCACACCTTACCGAAGGTTTTACACATATCGTCGGTCACTGCTTAGTGATTTTTCCACTATTGATGCCGAGATTCATCTGGTTCTACAAGCAAAACTTGATCTGCCACCTCTTGAACCCCCACACTTCATCACCGAAGGAATATAAAAAATGAATCTAGGAGTCACCAACTATCCAGACCTTGGTCTTATCTTCCAAACAGCCATGGGTGCTCCAAAGAACTTTCTCCATGCCCAGTCCTTCCATTGTTATAGCAAGAAACAGCTAGAAGACATCGTTCTGCTAACCAAAAAATCCAAATACACAATTGATAAAGTCAAGCAAGAAATTGAAAGAAGAATCAACTGGATATTCGAAGTTTCTGTATTTTGGTGGATCCTGATTAAGTTGTTCAAACTCAACAAGTAAAAGGTGAATGTTGCGATGTAACTTAAGGGAAAATTTTAAGGCATAAAGTAACCCTCGACAGCTAAAGTGTATTAGCCATATCGATGACCTGATGATTCAAAGGAACTAGAGAAGAGTTAAGGCTCAACGAAGAGCCTTGTAAGTTTTGAGTTACACCGAAGATGAGGAGTCGACTGAAGAGTAAAGATTGCTTAGTTGTCTTTTCATAGATAGTACAATGATTAGCTTTACGGTGACACTTCTTGTAAGACTATCCAAATCGGTCGTAGGTATGGGTAGTATGGCCGTCCTAGCTGTTCATATTTTATATTTTATCATGTGTTGTTTTGCTCTTTAAATAGATGATCATGTTTAACAATTAGTATAAACCTTTACTTACATTACCATTCTCTATGTGTATTCGATATACTGAAAGACATAAGTATCTTTCTCAAAATATCTCTTAACTTATTTTGTTCATCATTTACTAACTTGGTCTTGAATGTAAGCCTTGTTACAATTCAACTAAGCCCTATTTACCTGTTTATATTTTAAGATAACTTGTTATATCATTTCCTTATTATTCCGCATTCTAGTTATCTTTGAGCTTTATGAAAGATCCATTGAGATTAACTTATTCCACATTAATCTCAAATAGTATTCGAAAGTTAAGTTTTTCTCTCAGCAAATCATTTCAATCAGGCTTAATATCCGGAAATACCAAGTCAAGACAACATGAAAATACTAGTTCAATAGGATCCTAGGAATCTCAAAATTTGTATTTATTTGATTTAGGCTATATATACACTTGTAAAAATTGCACAACACACATAACTCTGGCAACATAGATTTACTGAAACAAATATACTCGTACTCTCAAGCTTACTTTTGTAATTTTTTTCCGATTAATAAAATCTAACAAGGAAGGTGATCATTATCACCTTCCAAGGTTTATGCTGGAGATTCTAACAAGATTCAAGGGCTTTCCTTGTAAATCGCTCATGTCATTTTGATCTCAATTCCATATTCATATTAGTCACAACACCATAGCCTCTCATACAATTTGGTTGATATTTCTTAGATCGATTTTTGACCAAAACAACTTGTAAACCTAAATTGAACGAACGTGTCTAGGAAGTTTACAGTAGTTGCTTAAGATCCTTTTGTGTTCTCTACTAACCGAAACCTTAAACTCTAATATCTTGAATAACTCGGTGACAATAGCCTACCGTCTTAATATAGTTCTAAATCTCATAGGAAATCTTTAGATCTTTGCAGTTCGAAATTTTATTGACATTAGTACAACAACATTTTAACTGACGAGGAATCTCTACAACTGAATCTCCAACAACTACTACTACATAGGTAAGTTTTTAACAACGAATCACTCGTATACTTGAACTATTGTCAATTCATCCACGGGACTCCTAGCTAATCTCAATTGCTAACGATAACCTCAAGATCATCTGGTCGATCATGGATCAATATCTTGGTCCACCAATCCTATCATGTATACTGTCAATACATATGCAATGCCTGGACACGTTCTTTGCATTTTTCTTATTTGCTTTCTTTCTTTTTGATTTATTTTGCCTATTTAACCCTCCAAAAATTGACTTTTCTCGGAAAGTACCAAAATCTTACACATAATTACAAAAACATCATATCATCTTGCGATTTTTAACGATAAATAAAATTAAATCTTAACATTTTATTTTTTCAATCCTACAACAAATATTTGTCCTTACAGTCCTCACACGATCCAACTTATATGTGTATATATATATATATATATATATATATATATATATATATATATATATAAACGAATAGTTTTAATCTCATTTTTTTCATGTATCACTCTAATACAACTCGTCATTAATGTTATGCCACATGTTAGCTAGATATATATTAGGCAATCACTATCACAATCAATGACTTTATGGTTTTATATAATAGATTTTAAACTTTTTATAGAAACATTTATTTTTTGTAATCATATGTTAAATTTGAAGTTATAACTAAATTTAAAATTTTTGTATCTCTTATTTAATAATTTATTTAAAATTATTTATTTGAATTAATTGATTAATAATTATGAATTTTTAATATAAAAATTTAATTAATTTTGTAACTATGGTTTCCATGGGTTAAAAAATAGTATATTCATATAAAACTAAGTTTCATTAAGATTATGAAAAAAAATAGAGATTTTGAGATTTAACATCGACTATATATTTCGTAATTGTCGTTATAGTGCTCCAACATACCGGTGAGGCGGGAAAGTTATAATCATAAATGAATAAATGATTATTCAGCACTACTAACTTCTTTTTCCTCCGCCACCTTCCCCACCTCTATAATAACTACCACCACCACTTCTACCACCAACCGGCCCTGCCACTGTAACTTCTGTTACCTCTACCACTGTCACCTTTGCGACAACCACCTCGTCTACCACCAACCACCATAATAATATACGTGTAATCTTATATATATATATATATATATATATATATATATATATATATATATATATATATATATAAAGTATAAACATGTATAATCGTATATGATTATACATTTCTGCTATATAATCACTTATGATTAGGCATTATCATGTAAAGACGGTATGTTAGAGCGCATTAAAGAGGAAATGAGAAATATACGACTCATGTTGAATCTCCAAATCTCATTTTTTTGTTGAATCTCAATTGAACCATCTCATATATATATATATATATATATATATATATATATATATATATATATATATATATATATATATATATATATATATATACAAGTCCAATACATATCGATTGAAGGCAAACGGGCAACAAGCTGCGCCGTTAGCCTTTTCTAGATGGCAAAACCAATTCTTTTGAAAACAATATTTTGTGGATCTAGGAGATATGACATTAGAAGGCATGACCCGTTGGACTCTGTTGAGGAGCTCCACCACCTCTGGTGCGAGAAAACCAAATGTATCGAATGCAAAAGGTACAAACACATGTTGATTTTTTATACATGCATTCTCGTGACATACCACTTTGCATGCAGCGGCTTCTAAAGCAGCATGCCATGTTGTGAAACCCCCGCTCCCCAAACCAACGTGAAGAGAGAACCCAATAAGATCCACGCACGCATGCTTCCCTCCTATCCATCCAAATAACAAAATGTCATCCGGTCTAGATGTGAACCTTCCATCTTGCCGGTCCGTCAAAAAGTTCACTGGCGCTTCTTTCTTTGCAGAAATACCAGCACGCCAACAAGCATCAAAGAGAACATCCCGAACCACATCATGTCTATACTTGAAACGAGGGAGCTCTCTACAATGAACCGCATGTTCCCTAAATGTATCCAAACATGCCTTGCGGCAAACTGGGCATATCTCATCAACTGGGAATACGGGGAATCATGAGGTAGTAACGAAGGATAGTTCGTTACTCCATAAGAGACATATGTTGGCCAAGACCATCAATAGAGATAGTTAGCAGAAAATCCTGAGCATCAGGTGCCCACAGACACTCAAAGACTACTTTTTGTCGGACAGTCATGTCGAAGTTGACTTCCATATCTTTGATAATTTTGCTTAAAAAGGCACGTGCCAATGCTTTTTGGGATTTAGGGGGGTGTCCTTATTAGTGAAACCGTTACAGTCAAATCTCGGAATCGTATTGCGAAGACGATTCATAGCACATAGGTAATCTGAGTCCATACCACATATGCCACTGTCACGTAAGATGTGGTCTTGTAATGACCAAGATTAGGCCCTCGAGGCTACAAATGCGTAGGAGGAAACCTCATATGCAGAGTACAAACCCAAACCACCGAAACGAATAGGTAAGGAAGCCAGCCGCCACTTAATGTCTCCAAAGAAGGGGCCTCCACATACCACCATATCCTCGATAGACCTGCGTAATCCTTTGTCAAAGAACAAAGCTGCCTCTTCTATGTGTACCGGTTGGCATGTCCTTAAACCAAAGAAAAGTTTTGCAATACCCATACGCAATCGAAGCAAAAGGAGCTCACTTTGCAGGTCACATATTTGTGGAAGAAGGCCCATGAAATCAACATCATTGATTGCTCTCTTCATGGCCAACCAGCTAATAAACTTTGTGTCTCTACTAACAGCCCCCCCTCCCCCCCCCAACGAGCTTCACCCCCAAAGAAGGTCACCCTATATCCGTTGGAATAAATCGACACGAAGCTTCCTATCATCACAGGAGGTCCAAAAAATCCCACAACGCTCCACCTGGCCTTAACCGGACCAGGTCCCTCACGACATACTTATCGAAACTCGAACACTCTTTCCCCTCCTACACGGTGTCCTAACCACCGTCTCGAACCGGGCACCGACTGTACCCCTGATTATCATTCTCAATAACCGAGAATTACCCAAGATGCAACTCTGCTCTAAATCTCAACAATCACTCGACCCATAAGGGTTAGAAAACCATGAACCATCGGATCTCCGATCCGAATCCCACTCTATCCATTCCGGGACGACTGAGAGACCCATTCTCAATCTCAGAGCTACTCTCACGAGTTCTCCCCTTGCAATCGCATACACATGCTGAACTAGCTCTAACACCCTCAGGTTGGGAAAACATGATACACTGATAATACCCTCAAACATCCCCCAGGATGAACCACTAATATACACCCCATACCCTGATCAGAATCACACTGAGAGTTCAAGACTCTCTCTCTCCCTGCATCCTTTCCGAGCCTCTAGGCTCTACACTTGCGGATTTCCCTCCGCGACCTCAACAGACATTCCAAACGGGGTGAGCTTCTAATCCTCTGCCGCAAACATGTTGCTCAATAACCATATTCGAATTGCTCAAATCATAACTCTGCTCTGCCGCTTTCACTTCCGTGAACTTGCACTCCCTCTCGGAGTTACACACCTCTTACCTCTTTCTCTTCCTTTACCAAGGAATCCACCCGGCCACAATGTCACTCCGATAAATGCCACGGTGCTCGCCCGACGCTACACCACCCTTAGCGTGTCCGCTATCCATCCAACACACTTACTCTGACTCTCCTCGCAGGGACTCTCAAGCCCATGCACTACCTCAACTAAACAAGATCACTACCCGGGGCCAGACCTTCCAATGCAATCACACTGCAACATACACAATCCGCAATCTCAAACTGATCCAACAATACCAGCAGAGTCTCCAGCATGACTGGACCGACTCACATAACACATATTAGCCACTCGAGGCTATATCTCTGTGGGTCCGTACACCCAAACTCTATGAACCCTCAGGTTCTAACTCTGGGAACCTTCCGATTCCAACTCTATAAACATGCACAGCATAAATCCCATAGAATTAATGCAGTACAACACATCACGTACATAAAGCATACAAATACTCTGATCACATGACCCCGGTTACCTATTCAAACTTGACCCCGGCTTGCTTCCAGGCCTCCACAATCAATTGCCCTAGGTCTGTATCCTGCCCCGCATGCCCGACACTCGCTCCTATCAGCCTATACTCTGGGCTGACAGAACACTGCTGAATCCCAACAGCTAAGCACCTTCAAATGCTCCTCGATCTCCCGGAGAATTCTCCAATTCTCCCCCACTTAAAGCACTGACTAACAACCACCGGTCTCCATTAACGACCTTCCAGAACAACCCCGCACAAAGAGAACACTTGCACACTAACTGCTTCCCACAAGCATTAGCAACCCTCAGCAAAACGCATCTCCTCACTGATCAATCCGCTCAAAAAGAATCCGATCTCCAAATTTCCCTTCCACGAATGTAGATGCTACCCGACATTCAACCCAATGTCGCATCTCCACTAATAACCCTCACGAACGATAACCAACAATAGCACAAAACACCAAACTATAATCATACCAAACCCTCAGGGAACAACGGATACCAAAACGAAAACCCGAAACACGAATCCATAACCATGACAAACTCGCAAAACGACGAATACCGCATCGAATCCACACAAAGATACCAGCACAAACAATACACCGCAATAATCGCAAGATAACAAGACATCAAGAAAGAAACATACCCGCACCTGCATCCGGCACTGCTCTGACCTCCTCTGCCGCAAGCCGATAAGCGTGACCCTGAGCCCCTAGGGGCTCCGCTCCACCTTGACCTCCACCTGAAATCCTTAAGGTGGCCGGTGCTAGAGCCTGCACCGGTCCTGTAGAAAGCTGTGGACAGTTGACCCTCAAATGTCCATCCTGACGACAATGATAACAAATCCTCAAATCCCGAATCGGCACTGACTGCCGACAATCCCGCGCATAGTGCCCCTCCTTTCCGCACTTGCGGCATGCACCACCGGACCAACAAACTCCGGTGTGACCCCTCCCACACTTCCCACAAGTGTGGCTGCTCCGATCCCCCATACTAACATCAACGGTCCTGGACCGTTTCGGTGCCGGCTGCGACTGCATCGGAGCCTGCCTCAGCTCACGCAACTGCAACTCATCCTCAAACTCACGCCGCCTGGCGGCCTCCTACAACTCCAACAAGGTCTCGCACCTCTACGCAGACACGAACTGTCTGATATCCCCCTGGAGCATACTCAGATATCAGGACATCTGGGCCTGCTCCGAAGCGAACTCAGGGCAAAACATCGCCCTCTCAGTGAACATCCTGGTGATCTCAGTCACCGACTCTGAATCCTGCTTCAGCTCAAGAAACTCCTGAGCCAATCTCTCCCTCTCATCATGCGGAACATAGCGAGTGTTGAACATCTCTCTGAACTGATCCCATGAAACCGCAGCCCTCTGCGCATCCGAGTATGACCCCGTGGTCAATCTCCATCAATCCTTCGCCCCGAGCCTCAACAGGTTCAGAGCACACCTCACCCTCGGATCAGCAGGGCGTGAACACGTGAAGAAACACCCCTCCACGTTCGATAACCACCTCATAGCAACCATCGGGTCCTGAACCCTATCGAAGGTGGGAGGCTCCATATTATCGAAGTCCCGATACTGACAATCTCTATCAGCTCCTCCCCCTGCCGTTGCTACAGCCACTGTAGCTGCCGCGGCAGCCGTCTCCGTGAGAGCCGCATAGCGCTCATCAAAATACTCAACCATGGCGGTCTTGATCGACCCAAACAGTTCCGGCAACTCAGCCCGGAACAATGCAGCAACCTCATCATGCAGGATCTCGCGAATCCTCGCATCCAACTCGCTCGTGCTCATCTGATCGATAACCTCAGACGGCACCGATCCACCCGGAACTCTCTCTCCAGCTCCCGATCCTGATCCGGATCCACTCTCATCGTGCCTCGGAATCTCCATACTGGAAAACACCATACCAAATCTCAGACTCGCCCCACAAACCTGGGATCCAACTCTCTCAACCCAACCCTAGAGATCATGGTTTCCCTGATACGCGTATGGGTCCTGTGCTTTCAGTAGTACGGGCCCATACTACCTTCCACACCTACCCATATTTGTATGAAGTACTACCACAATACCCTAGAGAACATGCATAACAACTATCAACCCTCACCACTAGAGGAACACTGAGAATCTCCCATAAGGGACCCTAGGCTACAGGCATCACAAATCAGGCAACATTATCATGAAATCCTTAAGATCCCTAGCCTAACTCTAGCATGTTGTGCTATCAAAGCTCAATAAAACAAGTGTCATGAATGGTAAATTTGGGGTTACTTACTGGCTCCGGCTGATCGTACCTCCGCGTCCCCCTCTTACTTAATTTGAAAACCATTTTAATTTCTCTTTTAAAACCTTCCTCGATTTGAGACTGGAGTTACACGAGTGTTCCTCCAATTCACTCAAACCAAGGCTCTGATACCAACTTGTAACGACCAAAATTTCAAAACAATTAAAACTTTTCAAAAACCACCCATTTTAATAACATTGTTACAAAAAGGTTTTTAATACATTATTTAACAGAGTATTTTTCCCAGGTTCAAATCATAAAACACCAACGCGCGGAACGGTACGGTCACGCCTTTGCCTTGCCGCAGACTCCTGAGAACCTGAAAACATAAAAACCACAACTGTAAGCTCGAAAGCTTAGTGAGATACCCCCAAAAATACCAACCACAAATACGCCCTTCCAGGCCACGACCTTCCGGTCCAAAACATATCGCCTTCCGGCCCATAACGTATTGCCTTCCGGCCCATAACACATCGCCTTCCGGCCCATAACATAAAATGCCCACATAACATAACAGATCATATAACATACTATTACCCTAACCAAGATACCGGCCTACCGGTCACTAGCATAACATTGCCCTACGAATCAGTCAACATACCAATTACACACATACGCCTTTCCAAGCCATGACCTTCCGGTCCACATCGCGATGCCTTCCGGCCCACAACATGTAATGCCTTCCGGCCCACATCATATAATGCCTTCCGGCCCATAACGTAATGCCTTTCGGCCCATATTCCGCAATATCATAACAACAAACACTACCCGGATTTCCATCCGATAAAGGGTCGGCCTTGGTACCGTAGACCCTGTCGATATAATGAGGATAACTCACCTCGAAATTTCCGACTGAACAGATAACTCAAGCTGCTCCGATCACTGATACGATCTCCACCTCTGGATAGACACCAATGCACTGAACTCAAACAATAATCAACAATTACCAAAATACCCCTGGAAGCCACTGGTCAACCCTTGGTCAAAGACAAGGTCAAAGTCAACCCCTGACTGACCCTACTCGCCGAGTCAACCCGATGACTCGCCGAGTTCCCATACTCAGAACTTCACTCAATCCGCGACCTAACTCGCCGAGTCACCCCGAGACTCGCCGAGTCCCACAACTTCTGAGTCCTCTCGCACACAACTCACCGAGTCATCCCTTGACTCACCGATTCTCGACTCAACCAGAGAATATCGGAACTCTTCGACAAGACTCGCCGAGTCCAAGAACAGACTCGCCGAGTCTATGGCTATCTTCAACCTACTCGCCGAGTTGTTCATACAACTCGCCGAGTTCTAGGCCATCTTCATCCAACTCGCCGAGTTGTTCTTCCAACTCGCCGAGTCCCAGCTCATCTTCAAACAACTCGTCGAGTACACCAATATCTTTCTTTTACATCACGTCTTTCTATCGAATACCACCTCATGGGCTTCATATCCTACCGTTACAAATGAAAGGATGTAGGAGAAATATAATGATGAATTTCCAAATTTTTTTTTGAAGTAAATCAAGTATAGGGATGAAGTTTAAGAACATTGGATGATTGCAATGAAAATTTAATGCAAAATGACGTAGTTTGATGAGGTTAGGTACCTAAGCTTATATAAGGTTCTTAGGTTTATTCACTTTACCCTATATATATATATATATATATATATATATATATATATATATATATATATAGGTTCAGGTTCATTTGAGATCATTCTAATTTTGTGAGACCGTGAGACCAAATCTAAAAATAATTTTAAAATGCAAAATAAATGGAAAAATTCAAAAATTCCTTTTTTAAATATTATTTTCGGAACTTGAATGAATTAAAAAAATAAAAATAATAAAAAAAATAAAAAAAAATCCCGTTTTTTTTTTTGAAAAATACGTGAAATATTCTAATAGAATATTACACTATACATGTTCTAAAAAGTAATTTTAAAATGCAAAATAAATGGAAAAATCTAAAAATTCTTTTTTTAAATATTATTTTTGGAACTTAAATTAACTAAAAAAAAATCTCGTTTTGTTTTAAACTACGTGAAATATTCTAATAGAATATTACACTTTATATATTCTAAAAAATAATTTTAAAATGCAAAATAAATGGAAAAATCCAAAAATTCTTTTTTAAATATTATTTTCGGAACTTGAATTAACTAAAAAAAATAAAAATAAAATAAACAATAAAAAAATGCGTCTCACGGTCTCAAAAAATTAGGCCGTCTCACATTAATCTAACCATATATATATATATATATATATATATATATATATATATATATATATATATATATATATATATATATATATATATATATATATATATATATATATATATATATATATATATGTATGTATATAGGGTGACGTTCAATAAAGAACCATAAATAACCAATGAATCAATCGTGAGCATCAGAAATCATAACGATCAACGGCCAAGGAAATAGATGTACACTTTTACATTGGATGCATACACACCGAATTATACAAAAAAATTCACCTTTATAAAAAACCCACCACTATTTTTCGTTTAAAATTTTTTTAGGCCATGTTTTTTTATCAAAAAAAAAAAAAAAACGAATATATCGTTGTTCACGATTTTTCGTCATCTTTCCATAAAGATCCATGATGATATATAAAAAAACGAACTTTTTTTTTTTCGAAAAAAAAAACCCACTTCATTTTCTTTAATGATAAAAGTTAAGGTCTATTTTTTATAGAAAAAAATTAATAAATATATATCAAAATTCATATTTTTTTTACTTTTTAAACATAGATTCATATTAATGTTTAAAAAAACGATATTTCAATTCAGATTTACATTGTGAACATGTTCATATTCATATTGTAAACTTGTTTAGATTCACATTGTGAACATCCTCAGATTCACAATGTGTATGATAATAAATCAGATTCACTGATCAGAGCTTTTTCATATTGTGAATATTAAAATTTGAAATATTTACAGTTTAGATTCACAATGTGAATCTACACTGATCGCGGTTTTTTTTTTTTTTTTTTTTTTTTTTTTTTTTTTTTTTTTTTAACATTCTTAGATTTACAATGTGAATCTGAACTGTTCGAGATTTTTCATATTGTGAATGTTAAAAATTGAAATATTTATAGTTTAGATTCACGGTATGAATCTACAATGTTCGAGTTTTTTTTTTTTTTTTTTTTTTTTTTTTTTTTTTTTTTGTTAATCGGTGTTGATGTTTATTAATAGAGTACAAAAAATTAATATTTTTGGTATAATTAGTTTTTTTTTATAAAAAATGCTTAAATATTGAAAAAAATAAGAAAATTAAGTGGACTTTTTTCGAAAAAAAAAATCATTTTTTAAATATCATTTTGGATCTTTATGGAAAGCGGACGAAAAATCGTGAACAACGGTATATTCAGATTTTTTTTTCGATAAAAAACATGGTCTAAAAAAAATTTTAAATGATAAAAAGGAAGTGGATTATGTTATAATCCGGTACATGTGCGTCAATTATAAAAATTTACAACCTTCCTTTTACGGTTGATCGTTTTAAATTCCGACGTTTTGGATTGGTTCCTTGGTTCCTTGAATAATAATGGTTCTCTATTGAACTTTTCCATATATATATATATATATATATATATATATATATATATATATATATATATATATATATATATATATATATATATATATATATATATATATATATATATATATAGGTTCAGGTTCATTTGAGACGATTCTAATTTTGTGAGACCGTGAGACCAAATCTAAAAATAATTTTAAAATGCAAAAATAAATGGAAAAATCCAAAAATTCTTTTTTTAAATATTATTTTCGGAATTGAATTAACTAAAAAAAAAAAGAAAAATCCGTTTTTTTTTAAAGACGTGAAATATTCTAAATAGAATATTACACTGACATACTCTAAAAAATAATTTTAAAATGCAGAATAATTGGAAAAATCTAAAAATTCTTTTTTTAAATATTATTTTCGGAACTTGAATTAACTAAAAAAATAAAAATATATATAAAAAAATTCCTTTTTTTTGAAAAATACGTGAAATATTCTAAAAGAATATTAAATTGACATATTCTAAAAAATAATTTTAAAATGCAGAATAAATGGAAAAATCTAAAAAAAAAATTTTAAATATTATTTTCGGAACTTGAATTAACTAAAAGAAAATAAAAAAAATAAAAATAAATTCTATTTTTTTTTTAAAAAAATACGTGAAATATTCTAATAGAATATTACACTGTACATATTGTAAAATATAATTTTAAAATGCAAAATAAATGAAAAAATTCAAAAATTCTTTTTTTAAATATTATTTTCGGAATTTTAATTAACTAAAAAAAATTTTAAAAAATAAAAAGTAAATAATAAAATACGTCTCACGGTCTCACAAAATATAGGTGGTATCAAATGAACCTAACCTTTTATATATATATATATATATATATATATATATATATATATATATATATATATATATATATATATATATATATTGTTTTTATATTGTTGTATTGTTAGATCCCATAATTTAGCTTTGAATATATAATGGAAAAAACAAGGTTGTTCAAAACATAAATAATTTGTTGAACTAGTAATATAAAATATATGTGAAGACGTTTATAGGTAACTTTGAAACGTGTCGGTTGTGTTGAGGAGAGATTTAAGTGGATTGAAAGGTGGAGTTGAGGTCCGGGAGGTGGTGTATCGTACGTCAATAAAGAGCCTCCTTTTAAAATTAAAATACAACGAAAACGATATCCTTTTCTGACGAATTATATCTGTAATCTGCATCTGTATTTTATATTCGAAATGGATATTTCGTATCAGAATAAAGATTCCGTACGATAACAATACATCGTATTTAATAATCTAAATTACTAAAGGGTTCATATCCCAAGGATATTAGGTAATATTCTTTTTCTTTGAAGTCGAGCGTTCAACTCCCATCATACATATAGGTGAAATTAAGTGTTATTTTAAAAGTATATTATACATTTATATTGCCGTTCCAAATTAAAATAATATAAATCGTATTTAATAAATATAAAATTATTAAGGTGTTTCTATCCCAACGATATTAGGTGATGTCCTCTTTCTTTGAAGTCGAGCGTTCAACTCACGCCATACATTTAAGTGAAATTAAGTGTTGGTTTAGAATGTATGTTATACATTTATATTGCCGGTTCAAAAATAAAATTAAAAAAATAAAAATAAATCAATAAATCTGAATCCCAAAAGTTTATTGTTATTAAATAGGGTGTTATTATAACTATACAACACTCATATAAATTGTGAAAATTGAAATCATAAATGTACATGTTATTGAACTTAAAAAGTGACGCACAAAGCAATTTACAGATACCCATAAAATTATTGATTATGCTGGGGGAATGGTGTAGAAGTCATCAAGCTCTACTATAAATAAAACTTTAACTTTTTTAAATATTATGTTCGTCATTCAAATTATCCAAAATAAATAAAATAAAATAAAGATAGAAAAAAAAATACTGTTTTTTTTTAAATATATATGAAATATTGTAATAGTATATTAAAATATAAATATTAAAACAAATATGTAAATATTCAAATATTCTATTAGAATACTAAACTATAAATATTCATATAATTATAATAAAATATTAAAATATTCTAACAATTTTAATAATTCTGGTAGAATATTAGAATTTTCTAGCATATCTAACAATTATAGTAGAATACTAAAATATTCTAACATTCTAAGAAATCTATTTGAATATTTACAGTATAATATTATATTCGAATATTTCAAGTATATATACAAAAAACGATAATTTCTTTTATTTTATTTCCAATCTAAATGACAAAAATAATACTAAAAAAAGAATTTTTAGATTTTTCATTTTATTTTGTATTTTAGATTTTTTTTAATTTTTTTATTTTTGATCTCTAAGATGAGTGGTTAGAATCGCGTCTGTTCATCTAACAAAATTAACTTGGTTTCAAATAAATCTCTACACACACAAACATATATATATATATATATATATATATATATATATATATATATATATATATATATATATATATATATATATATATATATATATATATATATATATATATATATATGAGAACACCTAAAAGGTTGAGAATGCGAAAACAAATCTAGGCCCTCCAAATTTTAAAATCAAAGGTTAATATTAAGGGACATTTATATAACTTCTGAAAGTCATAAGATTAAATTGTAACTTCTTAATTAACTAAAAGGGTATTATAGTCATTAGGTTCTATCTTATTTTTATCAGCTCCTAAAACCTCTCTCTCTCTCTCTCTCTCTCTCTCTCTCATTTCCTTTAAACCCTAATTGATGGAAGCCAACACTAAAAAACATACGCCTCTTCCCTCTCATCTCTCCACTGCCGATCTTTTGAGTTTTCTTCAATCTAGCCGCCACACAAGAAAAAAAAACACCACCACTGCCATCATGATTGTCAAATCCGCCAGCAACACCACCGCTACCGTTAAGGGTTTGAATGGCCTACTTGCGAGCCAAGGAATAAGACTTCACGCGGGAGGGTTGTAGGATCTCAGTGGCAAGATTGCGATGAAGGACCCTCCAACTAGGGTAGTACGTGGCTGAGGTGATGTTGAGAGTCGCCATGGCGCTAGGGCGCCCGGAGACGCCTGAGTCTCTTTGGATGAGTAGTTGGTGGGCGAGATCTTGGTTGCCGACAAAGATGAGTTGACGAGAACCAATGGAAAGAGTGACCAGTGGTCCATGTTTTAATTTAAGATTTCTGATGATTGGGACGAGCTCTTGGATGAAATTGGTTAACAGTAAGAAGGTGGAGGAGAGGAACGAGGGTCCTGGTGGTAGCTTCTCGACAAAGGTAAAAAACATTATCGATATCAAATGCTTTATTGCTAATCAGAGAGATGCGAGAGAAAGTTTTGAACTGACTATGAAGGTTCTGAGAGTTCTTCCAAATGGGTTTTGTTGAGGTCCTTTAGATTTGTTTGAGAAGATGAAAGTTGAAGAATTTAAGCTATTATGTTCTGTATTTTTTTAGATGTAAGTTATATTATATTTTGATGAATTCATTTATGTTAGAATGCATATTTATTTATGAATAGTAGTGTATTCATTTGTGATTAACAATACATTCATGTGTGAACGAATGTATTTATTTATGATTAGAGGTATTCAATTTTGAATAATAGCGAACTCATTTGTTAATAGTCGTTTATTCATTTGTGAATAACAGTGTAATCATGTGTTAATGAGTGTATTTATTTATGATTGGATGTATTCTTTTATGAAGAAATGATAGTTTTTACACTATTTTTATTTTCAGTTGATTAAAAAAAAGAATTTGATTACTTGTAAATTGATGTGTATTCATTAGTGATTGGAGCAGTAAAAAGTTTATTTTTAAAAAAAAAATCAATTATGAATACAAATGTATTAATCTCGGGTTCGACTTATATTCATTTTTTTAACACAAAAAACGTGAAATAGGAGGAAAAAACGAATTTTTTAAGAAAAAATATATATATTTTTTTTCAATTTTAAAATAAATTTTGGTAAAAATGTTTTTTTTATATCCCATTAATAAGAAAAATAAAAAATCGAATATTTATTTCTTTTTTGGTAACTGGTCCTAAATTTAAGGGATTTAGATTGATTTTTATTTTATTTTAATTTAATTAAAATATATACAATTACTAATATGCCCTTATATATTGATTGGTCTAGAATTATTCTCGCGTTTTCAACGTTTTAGGTGTTCTCATTTGATCATTACTCTCTCTCTCTCTCTCTCTCTCTCTCTCTCTATATATATATATATATATATATATATATATATATATATATATATATATATATATATATATGTGTGTGTGTGTGTGTGTGTCCTCTTCAAAATATATATCGTACCATCTGTAATGATATAATATTTAGTTATTAATATCGTGTCAAGTATATATATGATATCTACTTGTTTGGTTTCTAGCAAGTTTTATTGGTACAAATGTAATGACATATACAAAGAAGAAAAAATCAAATGAAAACAAAACATAAAAAACATTAAATGTTAGGTACTCTAAATTTTTGTATGCGCCAATGTTGAGATACTCTCGTTTTTGTTTATCACACGATACTCTTTCAACGTAAATGTTACATTTACACGAAGTTGGAACCATTCTATTCCAACCTAAGTATATCTTTAGTTAACTATTAAAGTGAAAAATGAAACATATGAATAAACATGAGCAAATTCAGTCTAATTTGTAATTATATTCAGAAGCTTTTATATATATATATATATATATATATATATATATATATATATATATATATATATATATATATATATATATATATATATATATATATATATATATATATATATATATATATATATATATATATATATATATGACCTTGTTCTATAAAATTTTATATCATTATCGTGCCAAAATTATTAATTTATATGGGACCACAAACCATACATTTTGTTTACCAATCTTATTGGCTACCAAGTTGTTAGAATTGTTGGTTAATTTTTTGTGGAGTAAATTACACGAATGGTCCCTATGGTTTGGAATAATTTGCGTGCTTGGTTCCTAACTTATTTTTTTAACTCGGAAAGTTCCTAATGTTTGTTTTTGTTACGTGATTGGTCCCTGTCTTACCTAAAATGATTATTTTTTAAATATGAAAGAATTGTAGGATAGATAAGGTAAGGTGAGGGGGTTGGGTTTGGGGTGTGTTTATTTAAATATTTTAAAAAATCAAGGGCAAAATAGTTTTTTAGGTAAGACAAGGACCAAGCGTGTAACAAAAACAAACAGTTGGGACCTTCGAGTTAAAAAAAATAAATTAGGGACCAAACGCGTAAATTACCCTAAACCATAGGGACCATTCGTGTAATTTACTCTTTTTTGTGGAAAAAATTTGATAGCCTAATTTGGCAACATAACGTTGTTACTAGAGTTTTCATATTTGAAGCTATGGTTGCGCTTCCTAACTATTTTACTATTTTTAATACTACAATATGAAAGTTACATGAACATGCCTTATAACTGGCATCTAGGTGGCTTACCACCAAGAAATTTTCATAACCAATAAACTCTACATTTTAGGAATTTGAGTAGTATAATCTCATATATAATGTACCACAAAGATATCAAAAAATGTGTTTGACTCCATTATAGTGTCTTCTTATTGAATATGGATTATGTTAATAAGTTTACTATAAAAGAAATATAGGTCTTCTATTATTAGCATGATATATTATTTCACAAATAGGACAAAGATAGGCTACTTCGAGACCAAAAAAAATTCATATTTTTTATCAGGGCAAAATTGATCCTTTTGGCATCTTGGTGGCTATCCACCGTATGATTACTCAATGGATGTGATTTATCCATACAAAATATTTTAATCATATTTTGTAGATAAATGGAATGATGTATAAAAATTCCAATTCTTATGTACTCAATTTGAAGAGGCAAACAAAATTTCGTTTTACCAAGATCTTTCATTTCAAAATTTTCTTTCAAAGAAGAAGTAGCCTTTTCCAACTCTCCAGCAGTTCTAATAGGGTTCAAATCATCTACGCAAACAACAATAATGAAAAATTCTGATTCAAAACTTTTTATATGAATACACACAAGCTTATAGGATTATTTTTGTAGCCTTATTTCAACAAAAATATACTTAAGCAGTTGAACCATACACGACCAAATTATTTCAATCCATGCAAAGATTTATAGTTTTCACCGAATTAACTTATCTAGAATTAGAAGTTTGTGCTTCTGGAACCCTAATCCATTCTTGGACTTCCATATAATTATCATTATTAATTGAACCATATAAATAGGTGGTAACTACATCCATTATATGCATCTCCAATTTTGTATGTGTTGCTAGACTTATTAAATTATAGAATATAATTCCATCAACCACAAGAGATTTTGTTTTCTAAAATCGATTTCGGGCCTTTGGGTAAAAGTTAAAACCTTGTGTAACTAGTCTTTCTATATATCTCACAACTTCATTTTTCTTGTTTCTTTTACACACATATATCCATTTGTGTCCAACTAGTCTTACCCTTTTGGTAAACATGTTATAGGCCCAAAAATGTTTTGTTGAGTAAGAGAATTAAGCTGTTAATTTATCACATATTTCCATGTTAGCCAATCTTTTCTATTCCTACATTCCTCTATAGATTCAATTTCAAGATCCTCATTTTATTCCATAATCTTGCGCGCAACATTATATGAAAAATTACCATCAATGTTTGTCGTATTTCAGTTCCATCTGATTCCTTTCTCGACATATCTTACTGAGATCTCTTCATTTTCATAAATTTTAGGTACATGAGTATCTTTTGTTATGTCATTGGGTCTTCTAGAGCTTCACTAATAGTTTTAAAAGATCTTGTTTCCTCTTTTGGACCATCAATTATGTTTGCTGCTTTTTGTTTTCGAGGATTTTTATCTTTGGAACCAGCTAGTCTTCCATGTTTCAAGCGTGCCTTAGACTCAATTTTAGTTGTATGACATCAATTTTAATCAAAGCATTTACAACTAGTACATGAGGCTTTGTTACTCTCTTAGGGCCAATAAATGCATCTGACACTTGATTTGCTATATTTTAAATGATCTATCATTTTCACTTCAATTTGACTTAAATGAGGACCTAAATTTGAAATTGACAATTCATTCTAAGAGATTCTATTTTTCAGCTTCTTTATTTCTCCCCTCTAATGTTGGAAAAACCGATTAATCAAAATGAGACTCATCAAATCTAGCTGTAAATAAATCTTCAATTAATGGTTCTAAATAATTAAATATTATACTATCGATGGAAATTCATATCCAACATAAATTCTCATTAACCTTTATGGACTTAGTTTTGTGCGGTGTGGTTTAGAAATATGTACATAAATTGCACATCTAAATATCGTTAAATTGGAAATATTTGGTTTCTAACCGCAAACTAGTTAAGGAGAACGTATGTTAACTCGTTGGTCTGATGTGTATAAATAATGTAACATATAAAATTTCAAGTCTCCATGCTGACGTTGGAAGTTTAGAATGCATTAGTAATGGTTTTGCAAACACGAGATTACGAATAGACAACAATTACACGTGTGACCATCAAGTGGATGAATTAATTAAAACCATAAAATATGTAAATGGTCCACATGGTGGATGAATTGGTCCACATATATACCCTTGAATGATTTCAAGTAAATAGGACTTTCATACCTGACTTTGATTAATGATAGATGGGAAATTAGTTTTGCTTGAGATCATGCAACACATGACAATTCATTAGCTTGAAAAATGTTAAGTTTTTTCAAGAGATGACCATATAAAGGTTCAATTATTCTCTATTTTGAAAAAAAGGTTTCAATTATTCTACGCATCATAATTAATCTAGGATGGCCCAACCGGTTATGCAAAGGGAGAGTGTGACACTTGTTTTCCAAATCGAATTAGTGTAGGGCATAAAGGAGTTAAATGCATGGTTTTTGGTCAAAATCATGTGTCGCGACGTAATAAATCAATATGAGTATACATTAATCTGATTAGTGCCATGACATGGTGGTAGTATACCCACGACATGGCAGCTGTTCTGGCCCTACCCCATGATCTTTTAGGTTTTCCTTCGTATTTAAACCCCTAATCTCGAATCATGTTTCAGCCTCCATCACTCTCAAACCTCAAAAACCCTAAACCTAATACATCTTAGTGACTCTTGGCTCATTTTAGTAATTTTTTGGTAGCTTGAAGAAGAAGAAGAAGGTGTCCTAGTGTGTTGGTTCAGCAAGCAAGCATCATCATCATCATCCTATTGTGCATTATCTAGACTCTTGTAAGTGTTCAAGATCCAAGAATTTTGTTTTAAGCTTCTAGATTTAGTTTTCTTGTCCCATTTCTTCATGATTATGGAATTTGGATTGAAGGGATTCCATAAAGTTGGCAACTTTATGGATCCTTTAGGTCCCTTTAAGGTTATATGTTCTAGATCTGGAGTTCCTTGGAGTATTTTGGTTCAATGCATAAGTTGTGTTCATTTCTCCCATATTTTTACCTAAAATGGAAGAGACATGCATTGGGCATACATGTCCATAAAGCACCAATCTTTATGATCTATTAGGTGAAGGAAAGCCTTCTGGAAAACTTATATAAGTGTCCATGGTGATTAAGATCTTAATGGATAAGTCATACTTTTGATGTCTGTAAGAATCTTGGTTTAGAGATATTATCTTATTGGAATTTCTTAATGGATAAATTTGGAAACTTTATACATCATGACCTTGTGAAGGATCGGATCTAAGCGTGCTCTTTTTATTGGGAGAAAATAACTTAACCTGTTAAGTTGTTCATACCCAGATCCCATGACATGACCTTTATGCTTTCACGACGTGGTGAGTGGGGGTCAGCCGATTGTTTTGTCACTTTGCGACCATGACATGGATAAAGGGAGGCCATGACGTGGAGGCTTGCTAATGTTAATTTTTTACTTTGACTTGGAAGTTGACCATTGACTTTGAATTAGGTTGACTTTTGGTCAAATTTCTAGTTTAGTAGGTGAACTAAGGTTTCATCTTGTACGGTTGATTAGGTAGTGTTTAACCTTGTTCCTTGATTGTGTAAGAGCTGTTGGATTTGAATATGTTTACGAGGTGAGTCTTCTCACTATATTGTATAGGATGCTAGCTGTCTTTGTGACTCTTGCGTTGGTATGCTATGTTGGGCCCGTTTGCATGTTGGGTTGGGCCCTGTATGTATGTTGGGATAGGCTTGTATGTATGTTGGGCTAGGCATGTATGTATGCTATGTTGGGCCTATTTGTATTTTGGGATGGGCCTGTTGTATGTTGTGATGGGTAATCAACATTCTAACACTCCTATGGTGTACATGCAATCCTAGAAACCTTGGATCTATGTTTTCTCTAATATACATGCAAATATGATTTTTCCAAGGTTCTCATTCTAACAAGCATACCATGGGGTACTTGTAATATAAAAATTAGTAGAATGACATACCTTTCTTTTTGCTTGGATTCCTAAAGACCATGTGAGCCTAGCACCCCAAATGTGATGCCTCAAATGCTTCACACAACACCACAACTCTTGGAATAACTTGAGAGAAGTACACTTGATCACAAAATCGGCTAGTCCTCACCCTTTTCGTCTTAGATGCCGATTTTGCTCCATAGGAGGTTCCTTAAATAATGTGTCACATGTAGGGTTACACTATGTAAACCCTAATGTGGATGGCTTTTCATTTCCCCCATGATCCATGGAGCACCCAATGGGTTCTAGCCCAATCTAGTGAATCATGGAGCATAAGCCTACTATATAAGAATGAAAGATTTACATAATCAATCCCCATATATTTAATTAGTCTTTTGATCACAAAATTAATTCCAAATTAATTCTTGATCAATACTAATTAAATAATATGATTTCATATTAACTAGAAGGGAATCATGCGCGCCGTTGACGCTGTGTGTCATAAGAGTTGGAAAAGGAATCTTGTTTCATATAATCAAGAACAATCAAACTACCAAAAGAATTTATAGATGAAATAAGTTTGAAAAAGGTTTCTTGTTTTTTCTTTGCATTTTGCATATTCAATTTTATATGACTTGAACCATTTAAAATAAAGTTATGAAGGCTTCTCTTCTAATGTGAGGATAAGTGGTTAATTAATTCAACCTAAAGCTTAGTGCAACTTGTACAGTATTCCCCATCTTCTCACACATCGAGAGGATGCTTGATGTAGCCATTCACATCAAACCTGACAACTCATCACTTCACTGCATCATCTCAAAACATTTGGGGTTTCCACTCAAAACCAATTGAAAATAAGTGAATGGAAAATGAATCAGGGGATCAAAATTAATCAAGAAGAGAAGAACGCAAACCTGCATTGTAAAAGTTTTTCCACTACCAGTAGCTCCATAAGCGAAAACAGTGGCATTGGAGCCGTTTAGCACTGCAGGAATCAGAGGCATCACTTCTCTTTCAAATATTTGAATCAAATTGTTATCTTCTTGACCACAAAAGGAATCTAGCTTGTAATTTTCATTCTGACTGCAAAGAAATAAAATCATTTTGTGTTTTACACTTTGCATCCTGCTAACCAAACTCGGAGATAAAGAGAGGAGAAAATTAAAGAGAACGTATATATACCAAGAGTGTGGATCTTTGAGTCTCACAACTACGAGATCAACTCATGGAGTCCTAAACCTTCAAGCTCTCCAATATCTTTAGCAAATGCTGACTCAATACAACCTCTCTCCTTTGTGATTAAACCCTGCATCAAAAAAAATTAAAGTCGATATCCATAATACCGACATACTTACGTTTCTCCTTATGTTACATTCAAATTATTAATCGAATGAAAAAAATAGAAAACAAATAAGATGCCAAGTTTGACGAGGGAATTTTCATAAAATCATACTTCTTTGTCAAATAAGAAAAATTGAGGTTATGCTTCTGTGCCTGATAGACCACTTTATGAACACCAAGCCCCACACTAAAAATCATACAGCAAGTAAGTTAACATGAATCATAATTTCTGCAAATTACCAATCAATAAAATGAGAGAATGTATGATGAAAAACAATCTGATATATACATAGACTTTTTAGCTCAAACACAAAGCATAAAAAGATACAACCGTTCACAAGGGCAAAATGGTCCAACTGTTGGAAGGGGGAAAATGGTCCAACTATTGGCAAGGGAAAAATAGTCAAATTAAATGGTTAATTTACCTCTTACCAGCAGCCACAGGAAGAAATGAACCATCAAGTGAACAGGGTAATATTTTGAAGAAAGATGGGAGTATCTCATCATGGAAAAGATGGCGTTTAGCCGACTGCAATTATATCCGACTGTAGGAAAATAAAAATAAGAAAAATATGTATAAAGATCTCTTTCTGATGTTTGACCTTGACTCCCTCAATTGTTCGTGGTTCCACTTTTGCAAGAACATGTCGACATACATAATTAAAATGATCACAAAATAATTTCATTAGTGATTATTCACAAACAAATAATATTAAATAACACCAAATTAAAGAGGCCAATAGAGGGGTAATGTCGGAAAATAGAGGTCTTAATGAATAAAAGAGTTGCTGCTTCATCATTTAGCATATATGTCACACCCCAAAACCAAGAACAGCGGAAACGTTCTGGGGCGGAGGACGTCATGTTTAATATCAACAACAATGTAAAGTAGTAAACAAGCAACAACATCATCCATTGCATTAATAAAATAATTATTATACAATTGTATTCTGTCAAATTTTGATAAACACTAAAGCATAAATCAAAATGAAAGATAAGTCTTGAATAAGCTTCATCTTCCTTTTTCCCTGCATCGGTACCTGTCTATGATGACCTGAGGATACAAGTAATTTTGAAAACGAGTATCAGCTTTAAAGCTGGTGAGATCATAAGCATTTAGTGTCTTAATTTGTATGTAAGTATTTGTAAGTCTATGTATTGTAAAAATAATAAATGTATATGAATTGTAATTGTTTGAAAAACCCTAGAATCCCTATGATTCCTTCTAGTATGTGGAGGTGTCTTCTATCAAGACCTAACTGTTCTGTGTGTGTGTCTCTTGTAAGAGTATGTGTTTTTTCCAAAGTATAACTATCATTATCCAAAAATATAGTTTGTACATTTATGTTTTAGTGAGGTTATCACTGAAATATGTACTGGAAAAATTAACGTAGTACTAAATTGTAGCTCTAAAAGGGCTACTATTTATCAACAGATAGTAACTACATTACCGTGCTTCCTATGAAAAATTCACGAAGTGAATGTAATGGGAAAGAAATGGTACTATGGTGTAGTGTCGAACTACAACCGTACCTATTACCTTAAATCTAGGGGAATACTTCCAAGTACCATAGTATTTGGATATATATATATATATATATATATATATATATATATATATATATATATATATATATATATATATATATCAATACATCGATACTCAACTTGCCTTATTTGAGGGATAAGGTATAATGTGATGTCTAGATCCCAGACTGTTTCGCTCCCTTATCAAAGGGATTTTAGGACCTACCCACGACCCCTGCATGAATGCAAGTCGTGAGCATCCACATTACTATGATCATGTATACTCGATATAACAATCACAATTGTAGTGTGATTTATCAGTATAGTTAGATCCTGAACTGGTTCTGAGCTATAGCCCCTAGTGACGTCTATCCTTTGTATATGTAAGTGTACTCATGTAAGTGTGATCATGTAATTGTACTTATGTAAGTGTGATCATGTAATTGTATAATGGTGTACTATAATGTTCTACGTGTGCTAGCTGTAATGTGTGTTCTCTATATCTAACAAGTATAATAATGTAAGCGTTTTAGTATAATTGTATATGTTCTCGTCCTAGTATAGATGTATATGTAATGTACAGTAAGGTTCTAGAAAGTATTGACTCATGAATGAACTGAATCATTGTATGATATCGCGTTCTAGTAATGGCTCTAGTATCTTCCTGAACTACCCATATGGTAGCTTACTAGTAATCTAAGTAGTACGTATGGACGTGGATGTATACCCTTGCTACCCAAGGGCATAGGATGAATTGGAAGGACCTTTTATGACTATATATGTACACATGATATATAACTAATATTTAAACGACCTTCGGACGAGTATCCGATATCCCACCAGACCACATCTCAAGCGCGAAAAGGAAATAGGGTGGATAGCCTTCCTAAGTCTTTTAAACATTTCTTATATAACTATACATATAGAGGCATGCAATTTATAAAATCAAAGCATAAATAAGTTTAGTAACATTTGAAATATAAATATTAGTATAAGGAAAGATCGACTTGATGTCAATCTATAAAACAATTTGAAGGCATAAGTCTGATAAAACGATATAAGTACAAGGAACATTTGTTTGATAAAACAATATAAGTACAAGGAACATTTGTTTGATAAAACAAAGTTGTAAATAAGTTTGAAATATGATGACAGTGTAAGAAGTACAGTGTAAGAAGTAGTTTGAAAACATATAAAATGTTTATAAAAATCATTTGAAGGAAACTGTTTGGTAAAACGGCTAATGAGTAGCCAAATCTTTTGAATGCTGTATATTAATCACATGTGATTGATGTAATAAGTAATATAATCCTACTTACTAATCACATGTGATTGACATAAGAAGTAGCATGATTATACTTGTATCCCCCCCATAAAACATTTAAAACAGTTTAAAACATTAGTTAAGGGGTATGAACTCACCTGCAGTATGTGACTGGAATTGAACGGCTGTTATCGTATGGAAGGATCGGTTAAGTGCTTGGTGTCAAGTGATGACTTAGACACACACAATGATCCTAATTACATATGAAGACATATGTATATAAATAATTAGAGATTAAATCACTAATTATACAAGTATAAACATTTAAGCGCGAGGACAACACTTTTGGTCAAGTGCTAGGAGGCTAATGGGTTGCAACAAAGGAGTGCAATGCCCCTAATGGAAGTTTAAGGTCAAAAGACCATATTCCTTAGAGTTTACGGCCCAGGGGAGTAAGCTCCTGGCCGTAAACTCTCAAACAAGCCATTAAATGGATTTTAGAAGTACTACAACCTTAGAGGGGAAATGCTTCAAGGCTAGACAAGACTTTAAGGTACCAATATTGACTCCTAAGGGGAGTTTACGGCCCAAAGACCCTTTTCCCTTGGAGTTTACGGCCGTAAACTCCCTTGGGAGGGTTCTTATTGTCCTTTCAAGTTTCTAATATTTCTAGGAACAAGTCTAGGCTTCAATACTTGGATTAAGGAAGGTTTAAGGCACTAAATGGGACCATTTGATGGAGTTTACGGCCATAGAACTCTTTGGGCCGTAAACTCCCTCACACATGAGGTCCTAAGAATTTTAACTAGTCCATATCTCATCTAGGTACTTGCCCTAAAAGTTTCTTGGCCTAAGGAAGTGTCTAGGGTGTCCTTTGACCCCATTAAAGGAGTTTACGGCCCAAGTAATACACTTGGCCATAAACTCTTCACCACTTATGCTTTTCATGTGTTATCTAGGTCCTAAACACATTAAGGTACATGCCAAAAATGAATACTAAGCCTTAGGAAGAGTTTGAAGGCATTTTGGAACTTAAAACTTGGAGTTTACGGCCCAAGGAGTTTCTTGGCCGTAAACTCCCTTATATAAATGATTTCTAAGGGTTTTGATGGCATAAATCATGAGTTTAAAGCTTCTAGGTTTTTGTTCTAAGGCTAGGGATCACAAGGCACTCATTTGTGCCCTTTACTTGGAGTTTACGGCCCAAGAGGTGGTTCCTTGGCCGTAAACTCCTCAAACTACTTGCTTTTGATTTTTTTCTAGCCTCTAATGATCATACACTAAGTCCTTAGTTAGATGCGTAACACGGAAATGGGATTAGGTGGCCTTTAGGCTTGATTTTGGAGTTTACTCCCAGAGAACGTTCTTGGGCGGTAAACTCTCGGATCTTGTGTTTTGGACATGTAAACAATGTTATAAGGCATATAACAAGTATTAAAACACATTTAGGGAAGTAGACTCACAATCTGGGATGAAAACCCGAAGATCCGTGAGAGAGAAATTGACTTTTCTCTATTTGGAATTCAACTAATGAACCAATTTGGTTCAAAATTCTATTTATAGTCCTGAGATTTTTGGCAGAAAATATTTCTTTTCTCGGAATGGATTCTAATGACCTAGGGAAATGGATTTACAGTGTTGCACAAAATCCTAGTGCAACCACTCTCTTAATAACTCCTTAGGTGTAAAACCCTAAACTGCCAAACTTATTCCAAAAGTTTGAATTTTCACTGAAACTGCTCTACTTCTATTGGATTGATGTGGTTTGATTTAGAACAGAAATTTCGGGTTGTCACAATATATCTGCATACTAAAGGAGCTAACGAATCCATAAGTTCGTAATTAGTTGTTAGTTAGTAATTAGAAGCTGAAAGTTGGTTGCTAATATCGGGTAACAGATATTATGACAAATTGTTAAAAAAATATATGTAAATCAGAAATTCATGCCAAAAAATCCATGCTTGCACAAAATTCCCATGAATTTTAGAGTATCAGGAGAAAATAATGAGATACTACATAACAATCACAAAAGTAAAACATATTTAAATTTCCACAACTCAAATATTAGTTATTACTAATCAGTGATTAAAAATGATTACTAACCTAAAAATAACAAATCTAATCGATTATAAGCTAAGGACTTAGAAATTAAATTCAGTTTTACTTGTCCGACTAATGAAACAAAGATGCACTGATTTTGAACTACAAATATCAGTGACTACGAAATCCAATAATCAAAGTCAAATGATTGAGCTATCAATTGAGTAAAAAACAGATCCATTGTCCATAAATAACTACAAAAATCAGAGTTCAAAATCAATTGACCAAATTATCAATGAAAACTTGTATTCCATGATATCACGTTTCATTCAGACATTTTATCAAACACCCTTTGTACGTAATTTAGTTTACCATGTTTTGTTTACATGTCAATCACAGAGCTTTCAAAAATCACACAAAAGGGAATTTTAGACTAAAGGACAGGGATGTGAATGTGTTTACCTGTTTCATATGTTGTAACCAAAGAAACCACCAGAATTTTCAAAATCGAAAATCATAAAAACAGAATTCAACCTTAGTTGAAAGCCCAAATAAAAAATACGACAATGATTTTTAGTGAGAGGAGGCCCAAAAAAAGGGAATGAAAGGCGGTATGGCTGCAAACACCGATTGCATATTCCAATTGGATATTCCTTCCGAGTTGCCTTGCCAAAATACGACCTTCAACTTCACCCATGGTCGACGTTGCAATTTTTTTCACAAACAAAGCTCCTCATCGCCTCAGTCTTTGTACAGAAGAATCAAAATCAGAACCCATCAAAGGAATTACAAGTGAGTGATGAAGACCAGAAAATGTCAAAGGAAGCAATCAAAACCGCAAGCCGCCAAAGGAGACGGTAGTTAGCGATTAAACGATTTGTAAATAGACAACGGAAGTCATTGCGCTGCACAAAAGAGAAGAAAAAGATAGGAGGAAGGCGACGACAGGCGATGTGTGGGTGCCTATCGGAAGAATGTCGGCTAAGACAGACAGATAACGATGGGAGAGGCGATAAGTCTTGAAACAAACGGTGCCTTGTGTAGATGAAAGTTTTGTAGAAGAAGGCGGTGGAAGCAGATGAAATTGATTGGGCAATATAGACGGTGTAGGGTGAATTGGTAAAAGAGGTAAATGTAAAATCCATCTTTTAAGGGAGGCAAATGAAAAATCGAAAAAAGATGTGGCAATCATGTTAAACCGGAAAAAACTTGTGGTCAAATTCATATTTTCAAAAGGTTCCTGTTCACCAACTTTTTAACAATTAATAGTATATAATATATATATATATATATATATATATATATATATATATATATATATATATATATATATATATATATATATATATATATTAACAAATCATAAGTGTCCTTATTCTCATTTTGTCTATCCAATTGTTGAGATGCCATGCAACCCAAATGGACCATGCCAAGTCGGGTCAAGTACATACTAAATATAGTTATGGAATTAGACACCTTATCCAACAATCTCCCACTTGGATACGTCTAATAACTATAGTTACAAGTATGACTTCAGGATCCGACCAACAATCGTAGCTCTTTCAAAGTCTGTAGAACTAGGATGATGCGTCATTTAAGATAAGTGATCATATAATCCTTTGTTCTAGATATCAGCCGGACAAATATATGGAACAATGTTGTACTTATTGTCCAGCAGTTTGTTTCTCGATTTCCGATTTGTTTGACATAGAACTAAACTGAACACATTAATTTGGTTCTGACCGGGCCCGAAACATAGGTCAAAACAAAATCATCGAGGGGCCCAGATATTGCTTTTTATCCTCCAAGGACTAAAATGAACAGATAAACTTTGACTCATGCTTGTACTAACTACTTGTTGAATCATACACAAAAGCACGTTTTATAACATCAAGTTACTGATGCGTTTTCGTGAAATCAATGCACAACAAACTCATAATCAACAACTCATATCTCTAGGTTTGAAGGCTTATATGATATTACCGTCTCACGATCACTCGAGATAAATTCAATGAAGTGATACAAGTGAGCGTGGGTTTAATCCAATACTCAGAACTTATGAGCACTCATGAATGTTGTAGCAACTTTTGCTATGTCTAACACCTTAGACATCTACAAGCCCAATTCATGACAGTCTTATTTCATACCTACTTCCAACATATGACTGCCTATGGAGAGTTTGAATAAAGTAATTATTCTGGAAGTCAAAACATGCAAAATTGAAACAATAGTAAACAATTGACACAAGATAGAAACACTTTACTTATAAATAAACAAAAATTTTTATTTAATCATCAAATTCCAATTACATTCTACAAGTTTCAAAAATATCTATCTAATATGTAAAACTAATATCATCCTTCAGCCCGATGCGCCTCGCATGCTGCAAATGCTTAACCCTACACAGTCCCTTCGTGAGGGGATCTGTTGGGTTCTCATCTGATGATACCCTCTTTGCCACGGGGAGTACTTCTTCTATCCGATGTCTAATGAAGTGGTATTTTCTGTCGATGTGCCTGGATCTGCCGTGATCCCTTGGTTCCTTAGTTAAGGCAACTACACTCTCATTATCAGAGAAAATCTCCATAGGCTCCTTAATAGCTGGTACAACTCCAAGGTCTCTAATGAATTTCTTTATCCATATTGCCTCCTTTTCTGCCTCGCTTGCTGCTATGTACTCTGATTCGCAAGTTGAACCAGCTACTGTTTCCTGCTTGGAACTTTTCCAAGTAATTGCTCCTCCATTTAGGGTAAAGACCCAGCGCGACTGAGAGCTGAAATTATCCCTATCAATCTGAAAGCTAGCATCACTATACCCCACTACTCTCAAGTCATCAATCCCACCAAGGGTAGGGACCCAGTCCCTAGTCCTCCGCAGGTACTTGAGAATATTCTTCACCGTAGTCCAGTGAGCCTTTCCCGGATTCCCTTGATATCTGCTGACCATGCTCAAAGCGAAGGCCACATCAGGGCGAGTACAAGTCATGGCATACATGATCGAGCTTACAGCGGAAGCATATGGTACTCAACTCATCTCAGCTATCTCAGCCTCTGTACTTGGGCTCTAAGTCTTACTCAGTTTGGCGTTACTCTGGATTGGTAAGTCACCTTTCTTGGAATCTTGCATGCTGAACCTTTTCAACACCTTGTCCAAGTATGTACTTTGACTAAGTCCAATTAGTCTCTTACTCTTGTCTCTCAATATCCTTAACCCTAGGATATAGGCAGCTTCTCCAAGGTCCTTCATAGCGAACCAATTTCCAAGCCAAGACTTAATCTCCTGCAAGGTTGGGATGTCATTTCCTATGAGTAGTATGTCATCCACATATAATACTAAAAGGCTAACTATACTCCCACTAGCCTTAACATATACCAAACTCTTTAACTTTCTCATCAAAACAAAGATTCCATCTGCGAGATGCTTGTTTCAATCCATATATGGATTTCTCAAGCTTACACACTCTATTAGGGTTCTTTGCATCGACAAAACCCTCTGGATGACTCATGTAAACATCCTCAACCAACTTTCCATTAAGGAAAGCGGTTTTGACATCCATTTTCCATATTTCATAATCATGAAATGCAGCTATTGCTAGCATAACCCTAATAGACTTAATCTTCGCTACTGGTGAGAAGGTCTTATCATAATTAACTCTCGGAGTTTGAGTAAAGCCCTTCACAACTAGTCATGCTTTATAAGTGTGTACATTCCCATCCATGTCGGTCTTCTTCTTGAAGATCCATTTGCACCTGACCATCTTAAGACACGATACATTGTCAACAAAGTTCCAAACTTGATTTTCATACATGGACTGAATCTCGCTGTCCATGGCCTCTTTCCATTTGGCAGACTTAGGGCCTGCCATGGCTTCCTTATAGTTGTTAGGCTCATCTAAATTTACCAGTGTACTATCACTGATAAATGGATCACCATCCTCAGTAATATGAAAACCATAGTAATGCTCAGGTGGATTCCTAACTCTTGTGGAACGCCTCAGTGGTACGGACTCATCAACATGAGTTTCCTCCTCAGGTTGATTGCTAGGGTTTGAGGTTCCTTCATCACTTGAATCTTGAAGTTCTTCAAGGTCAATTTGCCTCCCACTGTTTCCTTGGCTTATAAACTCTCTCTCTCTCTCTCTCTCTCAATACCCCTCTCCTTGCCATAAAGACCACATTCTCACTGGATCTGTAGATGAGGTAACTAAAGGATTTCTGTGGGTAGCCGATGAAAATACACCGTTCACTACAAGGTTCAAGCTTGTCCGAAGTCTCATGTCTCACGAAAGCCTCGCAAACCCAAATCTTGATGTGGTCTAAATTGGGAACTTTTCCCAGTCCACATCTCGTGAGGTGTTTTGACAACCTTCTTGATAGGGACTAGATTAAGGATATGGACGACAATCTCTAAGGCATGCACCCATAATGAGATTGGTAACGAAGCTCGACTCATCATGGAACGAACCATGTCCAACAAGGTTCGATTGCGCCTCTCAGCCACACCATTAAGCTGTGGTGTTCTGGGAGGTGTCAATTGTGAAACAATTCCACAATCATTAAGATAGTCAAGGAACTCTTTACTAAGATACTCTCCTCCTTGATCGGATCGAAAGCATATTAATGTTCCTGACCAACTAATTCTCTACTTCCTGTTTAAACTCCTTGAACCTTTCTAAGGTTTCTGACTTATGCTTGATTAAGTAGACATAACCATATCTACTTTAATCATCGGTAAAAGTCACATAGAAGCGGTTAGCATCCCTTGTGGCGGTTCTAAAGGCTCCACACACATCTGTGTGTATGAGGTCCAACAAACCTTCACCCCTAGCGCAAGTACCATTGAAGGGTGAATTTGTCATTTTTCCAAGCAAACAAGACTCGCAACTATCATCTGACCTTAATTCAAATGACTCCAAGAATCCAACCTTTTGGAGTTGGTCTATGCGCTTCTTGTTAACATGTCCAAGACGACAATGCCACAAGGATGCTTTATCCAAACTAGTGGAAGAATCGATATGAAGTAAATTATTTCCTAACTTATCTACAACCTACACAGTTTCATATACAACATCACAAGGTAATGCTTTAAAATAAAGAACATTATTATAAAAAGCATTAATACCACCACATTCATTATCAAATGATAAAGTAAATCCTTGTTTGTACAAACCGTGAAAAGAAATAATACTTCTTGCCATTTCGGACGAGTAACAACACTTATTCAAATCTAACACTAACCCACCACTTAGCAACAAAGAATAAACTTCAATCTTGGTGACAGGTGAAGCTTTCCTATTCCCCATGATCAAGTTTATCTTTCCGTGCTCCACGTCCTCACTTCTTCTTAGGCCCTGCAAATCAGAGCATATATGAATACCATAACCTGTATCAAGGACCCAAGAATTAGTATGCGGTGAGTTATTAGACAATATAGTGTAAATACCTGCATCGGTAGGTTTGACCTTCCCATCCTTAACATCTTGCAGGTACTTGGGGCAGTTTCGTTTCCAGTGCCCCTTTTCCTAACAATAGAAGCATTGAGCTTCCTTTGGGTTGGAAGAAGGAGTGACAGAACCACTTTTGTTTCCACTTGAAGAGGAGCCATCAAGAGACTTTCCCTTGCTACCCTTCGAAGGGGTCTTCCTCTTCTTCCATTTACTTTGCCCGAATGCCAGAACAAGCGGTGTTAGGAGTAGGAGTAGTAACAAACGATTTACCTTTGAGAACTGTTTCGGTGGTCTTCAAAAGTCCTTGAAGCTTGCTGAGTGTGACCTCCTCCTGTTCATGTGATAGGTTATTCGGAACTGATCATAACAAGTAGGTAAGGAGTGAAATATGATGTCAATAGCCAACTCCTCGAGGAAGTTCACATTCAACTTCAACAAATGGTCCACAAACCTTTTTCATTTTTTGCATGTGGCCCGTGATGGATTCACCATCCTTCATTCGGGTTGTGATCATGGAAGAGATGATTTCATACCTCTCTTGACGATCACTTTGATTGTAGCGGTCCATCAAGTCCATGTGCATCTTAAAAGGGTAAAAGCCCTCATAGGACTTCTGGAGTTCAGCTGTCATTGTGGCCAACATGATACATGCCACCTTGGTAGCCTCTCTCTCATGTTCCTTAAAGTTAGCGATCTCCTATGGAGTAGCAGCAGACTCATCAATATCTTTTAGCTCCTTGTCGAGGACATATTCATTGTCCTCGTAACACGTGACCATCCTGATGTTCCTGATCCAATGATTAAAGTTTGAACTATCAAAGATGACTCTCCTACACAGGTTCATGAGAGAGAAGGAGCCGGTAGGGTTTGAGCTAGAAGCAACATTGTTGGAAGACATCTGAAAAGAAGAAAGACACCCAAATGTAATATTAAGGCTAGGACCCAACACAATACTTCATAACTTGGAAGAGGGATGCCGTAATCCAAGCTATAAAATATTTGTAGGTAGGCGAATGACAATTCACCAATTTCCACCATGAAAAACAAAATAAATTATTAGGTTTTAATTGGATTGAAACTCCTAGATCATTTGAGATTCATTGAATTTTTCAATGGCAGGTTTAAATCTCGATTGTGCCTTCTCAAGTTTGTGACTAGGATGCCGAGGATCGCAAACAAGGTGTGAATAACCATGCAAATTAACTTGGTACCCTTAATCTTTATCACCTAATTAATGTGTCGGTTACCCACACGTGCTCCACCGATCTATGATAAACATTAAGTCACCCTTTGCCACTCTTACTAGTCCATGTTAGTGTGTTGGTTACCCACACACGCTCCACCAACGACTTAGTAAAGTACAAAGTGTAATTTCATGGGATAGCACCGAATTCACATTTTCCTAAAGTAACTAAGATTGGGAATTTATAAAAGGTTTAGTTACTTTATATTTATCATTATACTTTTAATGACAATTATAGTCCTTGTTTTACCCATTCGGTTAATGACCCTCCACCAGTCAAGGAAGCGGTGGGTGAGAGTGGACACCTATTAAGCTGCCATTTTATAGGCAACAACCTTATACCCCCCCCCCCCCCCCCCCTTATAGAAAAACTTCGTGAATGAGGCCTACTAACGGCAAAACTGACTTGCTCCTACACACACACACACACACACACATATATATATATATATATATATATATATATATATATATTATTAACTTATAATACTATAAAGTATAAGGGTTGAATTTTAACTTTTAAAGCTCTAGGGTTTGGAATTAAAGTTTTCTAAAGTGACTTTAGAAATTCCAACACTTGAGGGCATGTTTTGAAACTATTCAAAACCTTTCATTTTCAATAACTTATGAGTTTTAATGGCTATTAAAGAAAAGACTTTTGGAATTCCATAACTTGAGGAAAAGTTATGGAATCCATTAATTGGCATTTAGATCAAGAATTTCACTTAACAAACAATTTGCAAATAGTTCCTATGATCTACTAAAACTCATAAGTATGAACATTCATATCAGCAATTTCAAGAATCATATAAACACATATAAAACTTGAAAAATTGATAATAACCATTGAAAACGGATTAGCATAATCATTACCACATCAAAAACAGGTTTTATAAGTCCAAAACAGTTTAGGGTAATGATTCTAGTCCATTTCCAGCACAAAAACTTGAAAATCTGAAACAAGGCCTCCTACTCGCTGAGTGCAATAACCTACTCGACGAGTAGGATGAGTTTACACTTGGACTCGTCGGGTCACCCCATGGACTCGGCGATTTCACTGTACAGTTTGCAGAATTTTGACTTTTTCAAGCAGTCTGCATCAAGTATACAGAAAACAAGACTAGGCTCTGATACCACTGATGGGTAATTAGCATTCTAACACTCCTATGGTGTACATGCAACCCTATAAACCTTGGATCTATGTTTTCTCTAATATACATGAAAATATGATTTTTCCAAGGTTCTCATTCTAACTAGCATACCATGGGGTACTTGTAATATAAAAATTAGTAGAATGACATACCTTTCTTGTCGCTTGGATTCCTAAAGGCCATGTGAGCCTAGCACCCCAAATGTGATGCCTCAAATGCTTCACACAACATCACAACTCTTGGAATAACTTGAGATAAGTACACTTGAGCACAAAATCAGCTAGCCCTCACCCTTTTAGTCTTAGATGCCGATTTTTCTCCATATGAGGTTCCTTATATAGTGTGTCACATGTAGGGTTACACCATGTAAACCCTAATGTGCATGGCTTTTCATTTCCCCCATAATCCATGGGTTTTAACCTCCATGGAGCATCCATGGAGCACCCAATGGGTCCTAGCCCAATCTAGTGAATCATGGACCATAAGCCCACTAGATAAATATGAAAGATCTACATAATCAATCCCCATGTATTTAATTAGTCTCTTTTGATCACAAAATTAATTCCAAATTAATTATTGATTAATACTAATTAAATAATATGATTTCATTTTAATATATATTAACAAATCATAAGTGTCCTTATTCTCATTTTGTCTATCCAATTGTTGAGATTCCATGCAACCCAAATGGACCATGCCAAGTCGGGTCAAGTACATACTAAATATAGTTATGGACTTAGCCACCTTATCCAACATGTTGGGATAGGCCTGTTATGAGGGTGGGGACCAATAAGTGGATGCGACTCAATGTATATGGTATGTGGTAATTTGGGGGACTCACTAAGCTTTGTGCTTATGATTTGTGGTTTAAACTTTTTTCAGGTACTTCCAGTTCCAAAGGGAAGGACCCGAATTGACTGCACCACATCCCTTGATGATTCTTTTGCGACGATGATCGTTATATTACTTTGATGACTGTGATACATTTTTACTATGATTGGTTTTGAAACACTTGATGTATGGTTTTGTTGGCTTTAAATTTTAAAATTTTTTATAAGTACTTTTGGGACATTACAAATTCGTATCATAGCTTTGGTTTTAGGGTTTCAGACACACTTTCGGTTCGTGGTTGAAATATTTTTCAGTTACTTCAAGTAAGTGATTCCTAGAATACCCATACATGTTAATATGTTATATGTGTTTTAGAATGCTTTGCATGCTAGGAGTTAGCACAAGGATATGTTCAGGGTTGCATGATAGAATGCCTATTAGAATAGATGCCTATTAGGATGGATGTATGTTGATGGTTTGCGGCCTCTAATTTTTTATTGGTCGAATGTTGTTAGCTTAGTTCTTTGTAAGGCTCATATTGATGTGAGTTAAATATTAAATGAATAGTGTGCTAGTGTTGGACAAATTTTTGAAGTATCATTATAAGGAGGTGACTTAAAGGATGCAAGATGATTCTTAAGGAAATTATGGATAGATGTGGAATGTAGTATTAGGCCCATACTACTAAAAGCATGAGATCCGTACTATAATCAAGGAAAGTCAAAAGGATCCTAGGAAACCTATAGAATAAGGATTTTGTGGGTATGTTTTGATTATTTGTATGGTTTCTTTTTAGTATGGTGATGAGTATACGTGGAGGAGGTTCTGGTTTTCAATCAGTTTCATGTTCTCTTCCTGAGCCGATTGATGAGAGGATACATGAGTTTGTTACATCTGAGATCATGGAACAAACTCTCCCTCTTTGAGAGTTCAAGGCTTGCGGAGCCCTAAAGTTCTTCGAGAAGAAGGACCATATTGCTAGTAGAGAGTGGATTACAAATATGGAGAATGCTCAACGTATGAGTTCTTCTTTAAGGGATCGAAGTTATATTTACATCTTGGCTTTCGAGGGATGGAGTCTACGACTAGTGGGAGGTGATTGGTGTCACACCTTACATGGTTGCTAGCGTAAATGCCGAGTAGTGATGGTACATAGGTTTCCCAAATCACAGAGCGTCAATCATAACTATCTATTAAACAAAAATCTATATGTCTTCACACTGGTAACCCTTTCTTGACTTGATATTACTCCATCCTAAGAACACATGCGATTCTTTTTCAAAATGTCAACTTGATGTTGGTGAGTTCATGGGTTTTGAGGTAAAGGTATAATAAACTCTTTTGAAAACTTTTAACAAATCATTATGATTCTTAATTTCCTAGCTTCCTATGTTTTATTATATCACCTTCTAGATTATTATATTTTTAAGGCATTTTGCTAATACTATCTTATTATCTTTTAGGATATTTTATTAATCTTAATTTACTATTTTTGCAGGATATCTAACAATCCTACCATATTATCTTTTAGGATATCTGTAAGTCACACACCAATGGACCAACTAGTGATCAAACAATGTGAACAAGCTAAAATGATAAATCAAGAAGAAGTAGAGGCGAGATCAATCCAAATGCACACGATTTTCTTTGTTTTTGATTGTTTGGGTATCCGTATAGGACTAGATGAAGACCCAGACGATGACTTTAATGATATCTATCTAGGCTAAACCAATTCCGGTATCGTTAAAGTACCTGTTGAATTTTTGTTTAAACCCTATTTGTTCTTTTTAGGTTCAACCTGATTTCTGCCTCTATTAAGCTTCCAATCACCGTCACTAGAACAAGATCTCGAGTACTTTCTTTTGAGAGATCTTCCTCGTGACTCATTATTTCTACCTTGTGCATAATAAGGAACATATGCACGGTTTGGACAATTTCAAACGAAGTGACCAGGAATTCCACAATTGAAACATGTCTATTTCTTCATATATAAACTGGTACCGCTGTTTCCTGGTTTTGTGTCCTTGTGGAGTCACTAGAACGAGATCTCGAGTACTTTCTTTTGAGAGATCTTCCTCGTGACTCATTATTTCTACCTTGTGCATAATATGGAACATATGCACGGTTTGGACAATTTCACACGAAGTGACCAGGAATTCCACAATTGAAACATGTATATTTTTTCATATATAAACTGGTACCGCTGTTTCCTAGTTTTTTGTCCTTATGGAGTCCTTTACTATTCTTACAAGTGCACGTGCATGTTTCAGATTGTGTGACTGGCTTAGGTGGCATGTATGTTCTAGTGACAGGTTCATTAGATTTATCAGACATATCACCACACTTATCGGAAACATCCGAATCATCAGTTTTCAAAATAGAATCATCAAAAATTAAAGCACCAGGTTTCAAATTAGAAACAAAAATAGTAGTGTTTGAATCAGACACATTTTTCACAAAATAAATTTGCAAAACAATATTATTATCAGAAACACTCTCTCCAGCTGCTTGCTTCTCTTGAACTAAAGGTGAATCTTCATATGAAGTAGAAACATTAGTATTGTTCACTTTAGAGCTAGATTCTGGCACAACCACAGCCGATTTTCCACACTGACAATTTGTTTCTCTATACATTCCCTCCTTAGTCATAGGGATAAAAGTGTAATTGTGATTAAAAGGAGGAGGAACACTATCATACCCTAGACCTACTTGCTTTTTGTCTTGCCATTTTAATTGTTTTTCGATCATAGTCTCAGCTATTTTACTTGACACATCAAATTTTTTGAAATTATATTATGCATTTTCAAATCTAATCTTTAGTGTGTTAAGTTCGTTAGTCAAGCTGACAAGTTGTTTCTTAACAAAGTTGTAGTTCTCACACTTGTTGCTATATTGTTCCTGAAGTTTCCTAAAGTCCTTAGTTTTGGCCTCTAATTGTTCTTTAAGAGGTTTTTTTTTTCCTTTCCTAAGATTATAACCTTCATACTTATGGTCCTCATTTTCTCTATGTAATAAATCAATTTGATCATGTAGAAATTTAACAGTATACATGCATTTTTTAGAGCAAGAAACTTCACCAAACTTTTTCTTCTCTGGAGTGGTAGATACCATGAAAGCAAATTGAAGCTGCATCATTTCTGCTTTAGCATCCTCTTCAGCTTTTTGATCTGGAAGCTCACTTATTTGCGCCAGATTTTCAGTTTCAGGTCCTGAGATGTTCAATGCTTGAATCTGGTCCTCCCAATCAAATGCTTGAGCTACCACTACCAAGTTTGCAGTTTCACTGTTGGATGCAGTTCCTCTGTTGTTCACCATTGGCACCATTTTCCTATCATGATTCTCTCTTCTATCTGGTTTTGGGCACTCATGAGCAAAATGACATGGCTTATGACAGTTGAAGCACCTAAGCTTGCCCCTATTGAAACCAACTTTATTGTCTCCATTCATACCCCATTTATTCTTCCCCATCTTCTTGGAAAATTGCTTAGCCCTGAATACAACCATCGAAATTTGCCATGTAATATCCATTTCTACAACATCTTCAGGGTGAATTTGATCAAGATCTGCGAAAGAGAGTTAAGAAGGCAAATCTCCAGCTAGAAAAGCATTGTAACAATTCACGAGACCAGAAGCTACAGCCAGATTTTCTTTAGCTTCCTTAGGATTTGAGACAGTGGCAAGAGCTTTTGAGGAAGAGGCTGAATGTTTATAAGGAATACATGATGGAATAGCATGGGTTTGTGGAACAATGAATGATTGAGTTTGTGGAATAGTGAATGCTTGAGTTTGTGGAATAGTGAATGATGAAAAGGCATTGTTTGATGAAATTCCTAAATTTGCTGTGGAGTAGGAATTCACATGGTTTATCTCTCGCTGCTTGTCATCCAAATCACAAGATTTGATGATTGCCATGGTTTCACCAAGAGTAAGACTGTTGAGATATTTGGTTTTCTTGATAAGATAAACATTCATGTCCCATAACTTGGGAAGAGAGTTCAACAGTTTCTTGTTTATCTTCGAGCGTGGTACATAAATTCTAGCAATATTCATTTCAATTGTAAGAGTGATGAATCTCTGCAATTGAGCCTCAAGAGTTTCTCCGAGAACATGGTTAAACATGTTGAACTTTTGACGGAGCTTGTCCTGTCTGCTTTGTTTCATGTCCTCATTACCTTCATAAACCTCTATCAATGCTTCCCAAAGCGCTTTGGAAGAACCATATTCCCTGAATCCTTGAGCGATGTCAGGGGATAAAGCCAATGTCAGAGTTGCTTGTGCCTTTTCCTGTTCCTCAACTTTCTCAAAATCCTCATCAGTGTAGTTTTCGAATTCTTTGTCAATTATGATTCCATTTTCCAAGGTAGTTGTGATTCTAACAGGACCACTAAGAATGCTTCTCGAAATCTTAAAGTCTTTCATTTTGATATACTTTTCAATTATGTATTTCCATTATGGAAATCCTTCTGTTGATAAAAGGCGCGGAATTCTAGTAGTGGTTCCCATGATTGAATCCAGTTCTTGATGAATTTCAATGTGTTGAGGTTCCGTTTTTTTATAATTTTTTTTTTAAAAAAAACTTGTCCAATAGTCAAAGAAAGTCACACCGAAAATTGATTATAGCCGAAAATGGATTACAGTCGAAAATAGATTCCATCCAAAAACTGATTACAACCGAAAACGGATTATAGCCAAAAATGGTTTTCAGTCGAAAAATCACAATAAGCTCCACTGAAAACGCCCAGATCTTGTAGAAAATTATGATTTCAAATAGATTTTCGATCCTTTTTGCTCTGAATCCTAGATGAACAGCAAAAACACAACAACAACAGCAGCAACAGTGAATAATTTGCAATAAAGGGCTCAAAACAGTTTCTGATCAAAGCTTGAATCAATCAAAATCAGCCAAAAACGAGCTTGATCACAGTTGACACTAGATTGGCTCTGATACCAAATGTAACTCCCATATCAATGAACCAACTAGTGATCAAACAATGTGAACAAGCTAAAATGATAAATCAAGAAGGAGTAGAGGCGAGATCAATCCAAATGCATACGATTTTCTATTGAATCAATCGTCAGGTACAAAGGATATTACACACAACAATGACTAAAAACAACTAGCTCAAAAATGGTCATGTAAGTCCCTATTTATATGGAAAAACAACAACAAACATGTTTACAACCGAAAACACCATGGGACCGAAAACGGAACGTTTTCGGTCCAACCAACTGAAAACTCAGCTAAAAAGCCCTAAGAAGAAGTAATTGATGGGTTTTAGCCATAAGAACTTTCCTATGTGCGCATGCAAAACCCTAATGCTTGGATCTAGGCTTTCTAATAAACATGCTTTGAATCCAAGACTTCTAATTACTAATTAGGTTAAACAAGAACATTAAAACAGATCTAGAATCATACCTTTGAGTTCCTTGTTGATCTTGAGGCCTTGGAGCTTCTAGAGTCACAAATGTCACTCCTCTAATGGCTTACAAACACCAAAGCAAGGAGGATGATTTGGGAGAGAGGAGAGGGGAGGAATTCGACCAGAGTTCTCTTGCTTTTTCAGAAGTATCGAATTCCCTATGCCATGGGGTCTATTTATACTTGTAGACTCCTTAAGGATTACAGATAAGTCCCTATCAGATAATCTTCTCTTAAGGCTATCCAAATCCATTCCTAGATAACTCTAATGGACGATTTTAGCTATCCTAATCCTCTTAGAATTCGTCCATAGCTTATCCAAATGGATTTACAGTCTAAAGCTTAACTATCAAACAATTGACAGTTTATACCCCTTTATTTAATTAATCTCTCTAAGTCACCAAATTAATTCTAATTAATTCTATGACTTATATTAATCAAATAACAAATATATTATTCATTATATTATTCCCATAATATATTAATAATATTTATTCTCTCTTAATAAATCATCCTATCAAGTTGCTATGGTGAAGGCAACCCAAAAGGACCATGCACAACCGAATATAGTTACAGCCTTAGACACTATTCCAACAGTCTCCCACTTGGATAAGTCTAGTAACTATACAAGTACAATTTGGTTTGCAATCATAGCTCTCAAAGACGCTGTCAACTCTGATCTAATCAATCTTGTCCTTTAGATAAGGGAACGTACAGTCCTCTGTTAGATATCATGCTGACAATCCTATGGAATGGTTAGTCAAGCACTTAGGTTTCTCGATCTCTGATTTATTTGACATAGAACTTAATCGAACACATCAATTCAGTTCTGACCGGGCCCGGCACATAAGTCAAATCAAATCATCGAGCGGCCGAGATATCGCTTTTACCTTCTTAGATAAAAGTTACAGATAAACTTCGACTTATATGCATTTACTTATTCATTTACCAACTATACACAACAATACATTTTATAACACCAAGTTACTGATGCGTTTTCGTATTATCAATGTACAATCAATTAACAAATAATAAACCATATATCTAGGTTTTAAGACTATATGATATTATCGTCTTGCGATCGCCTTTTATATCTTATTCCATAAGGTGATTCCAGCAAGCGCGGGTTTATTCCAATGCTCAAAACTAGTTCATAAGCACTCATGAACGTTGCAGCAATCCTTTGCTATGTCTAATATCATTTAGACATTCTACACACCAATTCACGACAATCTTCTTTCATATCTACTTCCAACATATGAACGATTGTGGACCATTTGAATAATTTGATTATTCTTAATAACCTCAATTATTCTGGAAGTCAAAACATGCAAAGTGAAACAATAGCTAAACAATTAACATAAGATAGTAACATTACTCATAAATAAAACTCCTTTATTTAATCATCAAATGTCAATTACATTTATCTATTACACGTTTCTAATACTATCTAATCTATGCTAATATCATCCTTCAGCCCAATACTCCTAGCATGCTGCAAGTGCTTAACCCTACTCAGTCCCTTCGTAAGCGGATCTGCTGGGTTATCTTCTGATGATATCCTCTTCACTACGAGTTGTCCTTCTTCTACACGATGTCTAATGAAGTGATACTTTCTGTCGATATGTCTTGATCTACCATGATCCCTCGGTTCCTTGGTTAAGGCAACCGCACCTTCGTTATCACAGAAAATCTCCATTGGTTCCTTTATGGCAGGTACGACTCCAAGATCACCGATGAAGTTCTTTAGCCATATTGCCTCCTTCGACGCTTCGCTCGCTGCAATGTACTCTGATTCGCACGTTGAATCAGCTACGGTTTCCTGCTTGGAACTTTTCCATGTCACTGCTCCTCCATTTAGGGTAAAGACCCAGCCCGACTGCGAACGGTAGTTGTCCCTGTCGGTCTGAAAACTGGCGTCACTATACCCTCGCACCTTCAAGTCATCACTCCCTCCGAGGACTAAGGACCATTCCTTCGTCCTCCGAAGGTACTTAAGGATACTCTTCACCGCAATCCAATGTGCTTTGCCAGGATTCCCTTGATATCTGCTAACCATGCTCAAAGCGAAGGCTACATCAGGGCGAGTACAAGTCATAGCGTACATGATTGAGCCAACTGCGGAAGCATATGGTATTTGGCTCATTTCTGCTATCTCAGCTTCGGTACTCGGACTTTGAGTCTTACTCAATTTGGCATTACTTTGTATCGGTAGTTCTCCCTTCTTTGAGTTTTCCATACTAAAACGTTTTAGTACCTTCTCTAAGTAAGTATTCTGACTAAGTCCAATTAGTCTCTTACTTCTTTCTCTTATTATCCTTATTCCCAAAATGTAAGAGGCCTCTCCGAGGTCCTTCATAGCGAAACACTTCCCGAGCCAGGACTTAACTTCCTGCAGAGTCGGGATGTCGTTTCCTATGAGTAATATGTCATCGACATATAGAACGAGGAAGCTTACTATACTCCCACTGGCTTTGACATATACACAAGACTCGTCTTCGCTTCGTACAAATCCAAACTCTTTGACTTTCTCATCGAAACAAAGATTCCATCTGCGAGATGCTTGCTTAAGTCCATAAATGGACTTCTCAAGCTTACACACTCTATCCGGATGCTTCGGATCCACAAACCCCTCTGGCTGAGCCATGTAAACATCCTCAGCCAACTTTCCGTTAAGGAAAGCGGTCTTGACATCCATTTGCCAAATCTCATAATCATGAAATGCGGCAATTGCTAACATCACTCTAATAGATTTAATCTTCGCAACTGGTGAGAAGGTCTCATCATAGTCAACTCCGGGAGTTTGAGTAAAGCCCTTCGCGACCAATCGCGCTTTATATGTGTGTACGTTCCCATCCACGTCGGTCTTCTTCTTGAAGATCCATTTGCACCCAACGGTCTTACGTCCGGGCACGTAATCAACCAAATTCCAAACTTGGTTATTATACATGGATTGGATTTCGCTATCCATTGCCTCTTTCCACTTTACAGACTCCGGGCCTGCCATGGCTTCCTTGTAGCTATTAGGTTCATCAAGATTTACTAGTGTACCATCACTAATATACGTGTCCCCTTCGGTAGTAATATGAAAGCCATAGAACTGGGGATGAACTCTAACTCTATCGGAACGTCTAAGAGGTAAGGATTCGTCAATTGGTTCAACCGGAGTTTCCTCCTCGGGTTGAGTGCCAGCGGTAGAGGTTCCTTCATCCATCGACTCTTGAATTTCTTCAAGTTCGATTTGCCTCCCACTGTCTCCTTGGCTTATGAGTTCTCGCTCTCGGAAAACTCCTCTCCTCGCAACGAAGACAACATTGTCCTTCGGTCTATAGAAGAGATATCCAAAGGATGTCTGCGGGTAGCCGATGAAAATACATCGCTCACTTCGAGGTTCAAGCTTGTCGTGAGTATCTCGTCTTACGAAAGCCTCGCAACCCCAAACCTTGATATGTGCCAACGAGGGAGCTCTCCCTGTCCACATCTCGTGAGGTGTTTTGGCAACCTTCTTCGTAGGGACTCGGTTAAGGATATGGGCGGCAGTCTCTAAGGCATACCCCCAAAAAGAGATTGGTAGTGAAGCACGACTCATCATAGAGCGAACCATATCCAATAAGGTTCGATTACGCCTTTCTGCCACACCATTCAACTGCGGTGTCCTAGGAGGCGTCAATTGCGAAACTATTCCACACTCCTTGAGATAATCGTGGAATTCAAGACTTAGGTACTCTCCTCCTCGATCGGATCGAAGCATCTTGATTTTCCTGCCTAGTTGATTCTCCACTTCATTCTTGAACTCTTTGAACTTTTCAAAGGTGTCTGACTTTTGCTTGATTAAGTAGATATACCCATATCTACTATAGTCATCGGTAAAAGTCACATAGAAGCGGTTTCCATCCTTCGTGGTTGATCTAAATGGTCCACATACATCGGTATGTATTAGGTCCAATAGACCCTCGCCCCTTTCACAAGTACTTGTGAAGGGCGACTTAGTCATCTTTCCAAGCAAACAAGACTCGCATGTGTCATCTTCCCTAAGGTCGAATGACTCCAACACTCCATCCTTTTGGAGTTGGGCTATGCGTTTCTTGTTGACATGTCCAAGACGACAATGCCACAAGGAAGCTTTATCCATACTAGTGGAAGAATCAATATTCAAAACATCATTTCCAAAGTCATCAACAATCATAACAGTTTCATATATTCCATTACATGGTATAGCTTCAAAGTAAAAGACACCATTTAGATAAGCCAAAATAGAACCATTCTCATTATTAAAAGAAAATCTAAATCCTTGTCTATATAAACCATGAAATGAAATGATGTTTCTTGACATTTCTGGCGAATAGCAACAATTGTTCAATTCTAAAACTAAACTATTCCTAAGCACTAAGGAGTACACTCCAATCTTGGTCACAGGTGACGATCTTCTGTTCCCCATGATTAGATTGATCCTTCCTTGCTCCACATCCCTACTTCTTCTTAGTCCCTGCACATTAGAACAAATGTGATAACCACAACCGGTATCAAGAACCCAAGAAATAGCATGATTAGAATTGTTAGATTTGATTGTATATATACCTGCGAAAGATGGCTTGATCTTTCCTTCTTTGATTGCTTGCAGGTAATCCGGGCAGCTTCTCTTCCAATGTCCTATCTTGTGGCAGTGGTGACACTCTGCCTCCTTCGGGTTGGAGCAGGGCTTGGCGGGATCAACTTTGGTCCCACTAGAAGAGGCACCATCTCGGGCTTTCACCTTGCGATAGTTCTTTGATGAAGCTTTCCTCTTCTTTCCCTTCCCTTGTCCAATAGCCAAGACAGGAGTAGCGGGCGGATTGGGAGTGGGTGCAACAGACTTGTCTTTAAAGTTGCTCTCAGCAACCCTCAAGAGACCTTGGAGCTTGCTTAGGGTGACCTCTTCTTTGTTCATGTGGTAGGTCATCCTAAATTGATTGTACATCGGAGGCAAAGAGTGAAGCACCATGTCGATCGCCAAGTCTTCACCGAAGTCAACATTTAACTTGCGAAGGCGGTCGACATACCTTTGCATCTTTTGCAAGTGCACGGTAAGAGATTCTCCATGACCCATCTTCGCGGAAATCATGTTAGTGAAAATCTCGTACCTCTCTTGTCTCGCGTTTTGGTGATACCTCTCCAATAAGTCTTGATGCATCTCGTACGGGTACATGTCCTCGTAGGACTTTTGGAATTCGGAGTTCATGGTGGCGATCATGATGCAATGTACCTTCGTTGCATCTCGCTCATGAGTTTCAAAGGCGGTGATTTCGGCGGGAGTAGCAATTTCGGGGTTGATTTTCTCGAGCTTCTCATCGAGGACATACTCCTTATCCTCATAGCGAGCAATGGTGCGAATGTATCTTATCCATTCGCTAAAGTTCGTTCCATCGAAGGTGACCTTTTGGCAAAGGCTCATCAATGTGAAAGAACTAGCAGCAGCGTTTGTTTGCGTTTGACATCTATAATTAGAAAAGGACAAAGATAGATTAGAATAAGAATCCCTAATTATCACCCAATAAGAAAATTAGGGCTAGGATCCAACAATAACATTTACATACTAGAAAAGGGATGCCGTAATCTAACATGCAAATAAATTGAAGGTAAGTGAATGACGATTCACTAATTCTCCATCACGAAACTTAAACTATTAGTCCTAAGTGTTTTTGAGAATTCCTAGGTTCGGATGAGATTCATTGAAACTATTCAATGGCATGTTTAAATCTCGATATGCCCCTCTTGTTTGTGACTGGGATGCCGAGGATCACAAAGCGGGTGTGAATTACCATGCAAATTCACATGGCGCCTTCATTGTAACAATCACCTATTCAATGTGCCGGTAAACCACACACGCTCCATCGAACTATGATAAACAACGAATCACCCTTTGCCACCTTCGCTTAGAACCAATTAGTGTGCCGGTAAACCACACACGCTCCACTAACATCTTAGCAAGGTGCAAAGTGTAATTTCATGGGATTGCATCAATTCACTTTTCCTAAAGTAACTAGGATTGGGAAATTTTGAAATATGTGTAGTTACTTGTATTTCTTATTATACTTTTAATGAGAGGATGAGGTTGCCCTATCCTACCCGTTCGGCTAACGACCCTCCACCAATCAAGCAAGCGGTGGGTGTGAGTGTACACCCATTAAGCGCCATTTTATAGGCCGCAACCTTATACCCACCTTATAGATCGGCTTCGTGAATGAGGCCTACTAACGGTAAGACTAGCATTTAGTTATACATATATATATTATTCTAGTAATATCATATTAGTATAGGGTTGTATTTTAAAACTTTTAAAATCTAGGGTTTGAAATTTAAGTTGTCTAAATTAAAACTTTTAATCACAAAAGTAAATTTCAAAACATGAGGGTAGGTTTTAAACATTTAAAACATGGAGGATCAAATAACAAATAATTCCAATTAACAATTAATATCCTAATTATCTATATTTGATTTATTCAAGATTTCTTTTAAGATAATTACCAAAATAATTAAAATAATTAATTAATTATCATATAAGGAAATTAAATATTTAATTAGTTGATAATTACCTTTAACTAGATCAAGATAATAGTTATATTTATCAGAAAAACGAATTAATGTTGATCTAATTAGTTTATGGTAAGTTAAGATAAGATAAACACAAAGAAATCCCGAATCTGGCCATTCCTGACGCCTGGACTCGCCGAGTGCACAAATGGACTCGCCGAGTCAGGCCTACTCGCCGAGTCCACTTTGAGACTCGCCGAGTCCATGACTCAGAAACCAAAAATTCGAATTTTGCAGGTTTGTTTCAGTTAATCAAGCAACAATTTACAGAAAACCAAGCTAGGCTCTGATACCACTGATGGGTTTTAGCCATAAGAACTTTCCTATGTGCGCATGCAAAACCCTAATGCTTGGATCTAGGCTTTCTAATAAACATGCTTTGAATCCAAGACTTCTAATTACTAATTAGGTTAAACAAGAACATTAAAACAGATCTAGAATCATACCTTTGAGTTCCTTGTTGATCTTGAGGTCTTGGAGCTTCTAGAGTCACAAATGTCACTCCTCTAATGGCTTACAAACACCAAAGCAAGGAGGATGATTTGGGAGAGAGGAGAGGGGAGGAATTCGACCAGAGTTCTCTTGCTTTTTCAGAAGTATCGAATTCCCTATGCCATGGGGTCTATTTATACTTGTAGACTCCTTAAGGATTACAGATAAGTCCCTATCAGATAATCTTCTCTTAAGGCTATCCAAATCCATTCCTAGATAACTCTAATGGACGATTTTAGCTATCCTAATCCTCTTAGAATTCGTCCATAGCTTATCCAAATGGATTTACAGTCTAAAGCTTAACTATCAAACAATTGACAGTTTATACCCCTTTATTTAATTAATCTCTCTAAGTCACCAAATTAATTCTAATTAATTCTATGACTTATATTAATCAAATAACAAATATATTATTCATTATATTATTCCCATAATATATTAATAATATTTATTCTCTCTTAATAAATCATCCTATCAAGTTGCTATGGTGAAGGCAACCCAAAAGGACCATGCACAACCGAATATAGTTACAGCCTTAGACACTATTCCAACAGTAATAATGCCTACAAAACATATATGCCTAGCACACACCAACAAATTAGGTCCTAACAATATCTAATGATCCTATCCTATTATCTTTTAGGTAATTTTATTGATACTAATTTACTATCTTTGTAGGATATCTAACGATCCTACCTTATTATTTTTTAGAATATCTAACGATCTTATCTTATTTTCTTTTAGGATATCTAACTATCTTATCTTATTATCTTTTAGGATATCTAAAGATCCTAATTGATGGGTTTTAGCCATAAGAACTTTCCTATGTGCGCATGCAAAACCCTAATGCTTGGATCTAGGCTTTCTAATTAAACATGCTTTGAATCCAAGACTTGTAATGGCTAATTAGGTGAAATAACAACAATGAAATAGATCTAGAACCATACCTTTGAATTCCTTGTTGATCTTGTTGTCTTGGAGCTTCTAGAGTCACAGTTGTCACTCCTCTAATGGCTTACAAACACCAATAGCAAGGAAGATGATTTAGGAGAGAGGAGAGAGGAGGAAATCGGCCAGGGTTCTCTTACTTTAGGTGAGGTTCCGATTTCCCTTGCCCATGGGATCTATTTATACTTGTAGACTCCTTAAGGGTTACAATCTAAACCCTAATTGGATAATCTTCTCTTAAGGCTATCCAAATCCTTTCCTTAGATAAGTCATGGGACGATTTTGAAGGTATCCTAGCTTCTAGAATCCGTCCACCATATATCTATAAGGATTTATAGTCTAAAGCTTAACTATCAAACAATTGACAGTTTATACCCCTTTATTTAATTAACCTCTTTAAGTCACCAAATTAATTCCAATTAATTCTATGACTTAAATTAATCAAATAATAATATATTATTCTTTATATTATTCCCATAATATATTAATAATATTTACTCTCTCTTAATAAATCATCCTATCAAGTTGCTATGGTGAAGGCAACCCAAAAGGACCGTGCACAACCGGGTCAAATACTTGCCTAATATAGTTGCATCCTTAGACACTATTCCAACACTAATGTTGTTTATCTACCACTCTAATGCGTCCCTAATGGTAGTCGGATCACTAAGGTGTTTGTAATGTATTACCATGAGCCCCCATAATCGATGTTGTTTGACTAATAATTGTCTCGCAACGATGCTTCATTGGATGTCGAATAGTGATTAATAAGAAAGTTATCTTGCTTGGATTGTAGCTGACAATCGCAGGTGGGGATGTCAATCCCTGTATAGATCTATACATATCTTCCTATCTCTTGCAAGATTAAGGATTATAGGTGCCGGGGAAGCCTAATTTATTCAACGCCATTTGGTGAATATTAACAGCTCACTTGTAACACCGTAAATTCCAAAACAATTTTTCGCATTTTATAAAATCATAATTCATTTAGTATTCATAAAAACATCATTGTTTGAAACTCAAATCCATAGCATATAAAAATCCAAGGATCTCATAACATAAAAATCCCGTGTGTGTACTGATCAGGCCGGCACCTTCCCGCGATCCTCACTAGTACCTGAAACAAATAACACCAAACACTGTAAGCACAAAGCTTAGTGAGTTCCCCAAAATACCATATATATAACACATATTAGCCACTCAAGGCTATAACTCTTTGGGTCCGTGCACCCAACTCTACGAACCCTCAGGCTCTATCTCTGTGAACCTTCCGGTTCTAACTCTGTAACATGCACAACATGAATCACATAGAATAATGCAGTGCAACACATAACACATACATAGCATACAACACTGTATCACATAACTCTAATTACCTACTCAAGGTAAAGTATAGTGAGAAGACTCACCTTGCGTATCTCGGTAACTCGTAAATCCCTGAAATCACTAGTGCTCGATCTCCCGAGCTATAGTCCTCCTATAACACAATACATCTCTAATTAACACTTTCCCAACCAAGGTTGACTAACCCTATCAAGTCAACACTGGTCAACTCTGGTCAATGGTCAACAGTCAACTCAACTCACCGAGTCTGGCGTGGACTCACCGAGTCTCTACAGGGAGCTGATTCCTCTGAGTCCCTTCTGACTCACCGAGTCACTCACCCGACTCGGTTACTCAACCCATGGTTCAAAATCACTGAACAACCCGCACCAACTCGTCGAGTCTGGAAATGGACTCGGCGAGTGCATTCCATGCACAACCCCAAACGACCTTCTGAGTTCAGATCTGCTCCACTAACTCATAGATCCAGTCCTTCCAAGCTTATTTATCACGTAAAGTTCATGTCTTGGCGCTCATAACACACCTAATGACTCATAAATGGTGTTTTGACCTCAAGCACCAAGATCCCAAACCAAAACCTCCATGGATTCATAAAAAGCTTGGACAAAGGGATACTCTGGACCTCCAAGGATGCAGATCCAGAACCTAACTCGCTTAAGGAACCAAGGAAGCACTAGATCTAGCCACAAAAGGGCTTAATAAGCCCTAAATCAACATGAACATCACCTTAACAGAAAATGGTTCGAAAATAGTACCTCAAACGTGATGATGTTCTGGACCTCAGATCTTCAGGAAGTTAATCCTCTTGTTTCTCCTTGGCTATAGCTTCCTTTCCCTTGCTAGATAACACCTCCAAGGTCAACAATGGCTCCTTCTCTCACTCCAAACGCTCAAGCTCACTAGGGTTTCGCTCTGGGGACTGGTGAGCACAAATGACGGCCATAAGGCCCTTTAAATAGGCCCCAAACCCGAGAAATTAGGGTTTCATTAAACAGCGTAGACTCGCCGATTCCACCAATGCGACTCGTCGAGTCCGGTCATTAATCTGGGTAAGAAGTCGCGTCTCTACTCGGCGAGTCTACGCACCAACTCGCCGAGTTCTTCCACAAAACTCAAAATAAAAAGAATAAATATAATACCTGAAATTCCAGATGTTACAATTCTCCCCCACTTGAATTTGACTTCGCCCTCGAAGTCTCATTCCTGAAATAGCTCCGGATGCTGCTCCCGCATCTCACGCTCTGGCCCCCAGGTCAACTCGGATCCCTTCCGATGTTGCCACTGAACCTGTACCAGAGGCACCTCCTTGTTCCTCAGAACCTTGATCTTCCGATCCACAATCTCAACTGGTCTCTCTGCGTAGTTCAGGCTCGCATCCACCTGAATGTCATCTAACGGCACTACCGCCGACTCGTCGGCTATACACTTCCTCAACTGAGATACATGGAAGGTATTATGAATCCGCTCCAATTCTGCAGGTAGCTCCAAGCGATACGCTACCCTACCCACCCTCGCGATCACTTTGAACGACCCAATATACCGGGGCCCTAGCTTGCCCCTCTTCCTGAATCTGGTCACTCCTTTCCAAGGAGATACCTTCAGTAGAACATAATCACCGACCTGGAACTCGAGCTCGGATCGACGTCTATCCGCATAACTCTTTTGGCATCTATGAGCAGTCAAAAATATCTGCCTGACCCGCTGTATCTGCTTTGTTGTCTGAAGCACAATCTCTGTGCTACCCATAACACGCTGCCCGACCTCTCCCCAACAAATGGGGGCCCGACACCTCCTCCCATACAACAGCTCAAAGGGTGGCATACCAATGCTCGAATGATGGCTGTTGTTGTAGGAAAACTCTGCCAAGGGCAAATACGTGTCCCAACTCCCCCAAAGTCCAACACACATGCTCGGAGCATGTCTTCGAGTGTCTAAATCATCCACTCACTCTGCCCGTCAGTCTGGGGGTGATATGCGGTACTAAAATGCAGCCTAGTACCCAACTCGTCGTGAAACTTCTTCCATAATCTAGAAGTGAAACGCACATCTCGGTCTGAAACAATCAAGATCGACACTCCATGCCATGACACCACTCCCCTCACGTACATCTCTGCTAATTTCTCTGCGGAAGAACTCTCACTGATAACAAGGAAGTAGGCGCTCTTTGTCAACCTGTCCACAATCACCCAAATTGCATCGACTCCCCTAGCAGTCCTTGGCAATTTGGTGATAAAATCCATGGTAATCTGCTCCTAATTCCATTCGGGAACCTCTAACGGCTGCAACTTACCATGCAGTCTCTGGTGCTCGGCCTTAACCCTACGGCAGGTTAAGCACCTCTCAACAAACCACGCAACATCCCTCTTCATACAGGGCCACCAATACTCTCTCCTCAGGTCCAAATACATCTTAGTGGCCCCTGGATGGATCGAGAATTTTGACCGATGAGCCTCTTCCATCAAAATGGTACGCGTACCTCCCACAAACGGTACCCATATACGCCCCTGAAATGTCATAAGCCCCCGACCATCGGTAACGAACTCCGATAC